>NC_059350.1:11000000-11600000 GCF_019703515.2 Myxocyprinus asiaticus
CCAGCCTGCTGACTGATCTCACAAAAAAGGGAGCTACAGACCTGGTCCAGTGAACGGAGCCATGCCAACAGGCTTTCACACAGGTAAAAGCTGCACTTTGTGGTGGGCCGCTTCTGCACTCTCCTGATTTCTCTCTCCCATTTTTTTTTACAGACTTACGCATCAGACAGGTGTCTGGGTGTTGTACTTTCCCAGGTGGTAGAGGGGGAGGATCGCCCGGTGCTGTACATTAGTCGGAAGCTCTCTATGAGAGAGGCGAAGTACAGCACCATAGAGAAGGAGTGTTTGGCCATCAAGTGGGTGGTCCTTACTCACTGCTACTATTTGTTGGGATGAGCATTCACCCTCTGTTCAGACCATGCCCCACTTGAATAACGAACCTTGTCACAACTGTATATATATATATACTGTATATATACTGTATACACACACACACACACACACACACACACACAAATATATATATATATAATAAAGATTTAATATAAAATTATAAAACAAATTTAGCACTGACAATTTACAGTGTTCTGTTTTCCTGTAATTCTACACTAAACAGTTACCCCCAATGTGATGTCTGCTGCTAGCAGCAAAAGCTCAACTGTGTCTCCTACTAGCAACAACAATGCAACTGCTTCTCCTACTAGCAACAACAGCACAACTTCGTCTCCTACTAGCAGCAACAGCACAACTGCATCTCCTACCAGCAGCAAACCAACTGTGTCTCCTAGTAGCAACAACAGCATAACTGTGTCTCCTCCTAGTAGTGCAACTACATCTTTTACTAGCAGCAACAGCGCAACTAGGACTCCTACTAGCAGCAACAGTGCAACTGCGTCTTCTACTAGCAGCAATAGCACCACTGTGTCTCCTACTAGCAGCTACAGTAGCAGTAGCACAACTACATCTTCTACTAGCAGCAACAGCGTAACTGTGTCTCCTACTAGCAGAAACAGCACAACTGTGTCTCCTCCTAGCAGTAGTAGGTCAACTACATTTTCTACTAGCAGCAACAGCGCAACTGCATCTCCTACTATCAGAAAGAGCACAACTGTGACTCCACCTAACAGTAGTAGCACAACTGCATATTCTACTAGCAGCAACAGCGCAACTACATCTTCTACTAGCAGAAAAAGCACAAATGTGTCTCCACCTAGCAGTAACAGCGCAACTGCATATTCTACTAGCAGCAACAGTGCAACTTCATCTTCTACTAGCAGAAACAGCACAACTGTGTCTCCTCCTAGCAGTAGTAGCACAACTGCATATTCTACTAGCAGCAACAGCGCAACTACATCTTCTACTAGAAGAAACAGCACAACTGTGTCTCCTCCTAGCAGTAGTAGCACAACTGCATCTTCTACTAGCAGAAACAGCACAACTGCATCTCCTACTAGCAGCAACAGCGCAACTGCGTCTACTACTAGCAGTGGTAGCACATCTGCATCTTCTACTAGCAGCTACACCACAACGACATCTTCTACTAGCAGTAGTAGCACAACTACTTCTACTACTAGCATCAACAGCGCAACTGCATCTCCTACTAACAGCAACAATGCAACTGCACCTGCTGCACAGTTTTATATAAGTTTAAGCATTAATGAAACATTCAAGGATGTCTACCTTAATATGAATGATCCCGAAACCATTAAGCTGAAAGATAACATTACTTCTCAGGTAATATTTGTATCTAATTTTGAATGGTTATAATTATACTAATATTTGTAATACTCTGCAGTTAATGTTGTCAACATAAAAAAAAATATATATATTTTTTTAAAAAGATACAGTTGGTATTATACATTTATAACATTTCTACATTAAAATGTTTAAAATGAAAAGCTTGCTAAGACCTTGCTTCACCATACTTGGACTAAATGCCTCTCTCTCTCTCTCTCTCTACATATATATAAACTGTTTATTTATCAATATATTATAGGTTTCCCAGGTTTACAAGAAACATTTTGCAAACTTCATTCGCATGGTTATTAGGCAATTCAGGTAAACAGTGCATGAAATAAATATATATATATACAGTATTTCAAACACACTGTTTAAATTTCATAATAACATTGATTTATGAATTATGTGTTTTATTTATTTATTTATTTATTTTTTTTGGTTTATTGTTTTCTTGCTTGAATGGTCTGTTGGTTTGTCACTTTATAAGACAACTCACCAATTAATTCAATTGTTTTATTCCATTGTTAATTTGCTAATTATTTGAGTGTTTCAACATGATTGTGCCTTCTCAGGAGCGGCTCCATTGTGACAGATGGTGCCCTTGAATTTGAAGACAGTGGCACTATTTCTAATGTGTCAGAAGTGAGAAATACCTTCATTCAGGCAGCTACAAATGGAATTTTCAGCTTCCCAGTTGATATGAAATCTATCAATGTTTTAGAACCCACAGAAACTGCAGGTCAGTAGGCTATGTGCTTGCAGATTTACTGTAAATTTTAATGTAATCATTTTGTTCTTTAATTTAGTGGTCAAACACAGTTAAGCACAGCAATTATTCATGGTTCAGCCCGTTTTATGTCACTTATTTTTATTTATTTATTTCACTTTCACTATTTTACATTAAAACCTCTAAAAAATGCACATGGTAATTATGGATGCAGCGGTTTTAAGGTGTCACAATAAACCTCGGTTTTAAAACGCATTGAAATATTCTCATTGACAGTATTGCATGAATATAAAGACAGATATTTTCAGATGTTTTCTAAAACCCAAATCAGTTTAATTAAGACAGAATCAGCGATGTTTACACAGCATCATATAAACTTGGCGAGATAAAATAAATCTTTAAATTGTGCTTTCCTCATGTTACATTCGACTGTCACTCAATTTTAAGGGTGACACGCAAGTGTCTCAAGCGCAGCAAAGCAAGAGCACATCAAATCAAAATCAAATCACTTTTATTGTCACACAGCCATATACACAAGTGCAATGGTGTGTGAAATTATTGGGTGCAGTTCCGATCAACATAGCAGTCGTCACAGTGATGAGACATATACCAATTTACAATAACATCAGATTAACACAGCACAATTTAAAGTCTAATATACACATAATTACACACAACAATATACAAATAATAATATACATTGTACAGTATACAAGACACATAATATAGATACACATTATTCAATAAAAAATAAATAAAAAAAAGTATATATAGTAGTATATATAGAATGTACAGTAGGTTGTATTGTACTGTATTGACATTCAGGCTGTCAATTGGTTGATAGTAAGTTGTTAAGAGAGAATATAATATAATACTAATATAATTTATGACAGTCCGGTGTGAGATATAAGAGTAAGAGTAATAAAGTGCAGTGCTGATGTATTTTGATCGTGGGAGATCAAGAGTTCAAAAGTCTGATTGCTTGGGGGAAGAAGCTATCATGGAGTCGGCTGGTGCGGGTCCTGATGCTGCGATACCGCCTGCCTGATGGTAGCAGTGAGAACAGCCCATGGCTCGGGTGGCTGGAGTCTCTGATGATCCTCCGAGTTTTTTCACACACCGCCTTGTATATATTTCCTGGAGGGAGGGAAGCTCACCTCCGATGATGTGTCTGGCAGTTCACACCAACCTTTGCAGTGCTTTGCGGTTGTGGGCTGTGCTATTGCCGTACCAGGTGGAGATGCAGCCAGTCAGGATGCTCTCTACAGTGCAGGTGTAGAACCGTGTGAGGATGTGGCGGTTCATTCCAAACCTCCTCAGCCGTCTCAGGAAGAAGAGGTGCTGATGAGCCTTCTTCACAACGACTTCAAGTGTGGATGGTCCATGTGAGTTCCTCAGTGATGTGGACACCCAGGAACTTGAAGCTGCTGACTCTCTCCACTGGTGCTCCATTGATGGTGATGAGACTGTGTTCTCTGTCTTTTCTTCTGAAGTCCACCACAAGCTCCTTTGTCTTACTGACGTTGAGGGAGAGGTTGTGCACCTGACACCAGTGTGTCAGAGTGTGCACCTCCTCTCTGTAGGCTGTTTCATCATTGTCAGTGATCAGACCTACCACCGTCGTGTCATCAGCAAACTTAATGATGGCATTGGAGCTATGTATTGCCACACAGTCATGTGTGTACAAGGAATACAACAGTGGGCTGAGAACACAGCCCTGTGGGGCTCCAGTGTTGAGGGTCAGTGATGAGGAGATGTTGCTGCCTATTCTAACCACCTGGCATCTGCTTGACAGGAAGTCCAGGATCCAGCTGCACAGCGAGCTGTTTAAGCCCAGAGCCCGGAGTTTCTCATCAAGCTTGGAGGGCACTATGGTGTTGAATGCTGAGCTGTAGTCTACAAACAGCATTCTCATATAAGTGTTCTTTTTTTCCAGGTGGGAGAGAGCAGTGTGTAGTGTAGATGCAATGGCATCATCAGTGGAGCGGTTGTTGCGGTAAGCAAACTGCAATGGGTCTAGAGAGAGAGGCAGCACAGAGCAGATGTAATCTCTGATTAGTCTCTCAAAGCATTTGCTGATGATGGGGGTCAGAGCAACAGGACGGCAGTCATTTAAGCAAATTATTTTTGATTGCTTTGGAACAGGCACAATGGTGGATGTTTTAAAGCATGTGGGAACTACAGACAAAGAGAGGGAAAGGTTGAAAATGTCTGTTAAAACACCAGCCAGCTGGTTCGCGCACGCTCCGATGACGTGGCCCGGAATGCCGTCTGGGCCCGCGGCTTTGCGGATATTCACCCATCAGAAGGATCGTGTTACATCCGCTACAGAGACGGAGAGTGAACTAACCTCTGTAGCTTCGGCCGCGAGAGCTCTCTCCGCGAGGACGGTGTTATTTCCCTCAAAACGAGCATAAAAAGTATTTTTTTTCATCCGGGAGAGAGGCAGCGGTGTTCATGGCGGAGTTTTTATTCCCTTTAAAGTCCGTGATGATGTTAATTCCCTGCCACATGCTTCTAGAGTAGGTGGTGTTAAACTGTCCTTCAGTCTTGTTCCTGTACTGACGTTTTGCTGTTCTGATTTTCGGCGGGCATCTCGACCAAGGTGGTGCTAAAAAAGTACCAGGTACTATCCACAGTGGAAAACCCCCAAAAAGCGAGCAGAGTCGAGTCGAGTCGAGTCGTACCGTGCAGTGGAAAAGCCCCATTAGTGCCCGTTTATGCCACAGCTAGGCTAAGTTGTAACGTATGCAGAGCTGGTGCAACCAGCCCCAGGAGCGCATCATACAGACATGTCCGAGTCTGAACCTATATTTCCGCCACCAAAGCTGTTGAAGTTTGCTGTCTGGGATTACTTTGGGTATGTTAAAGACCAAAGAGGCACCATAAATTTTGATGGAGTTTAATGTAATTGGAAATATAGTATACAGGATAGTACATTTTAGACCCTGTTTCATAAAAACACCAGATTCAGTGTAGTTTTACATCATTTGTAAGGACTACGTAGGCTAAAGTTATGTTTACGCTTTCTGTCACATTCACAATTGCAGCAAGCAGATTTAAGCACTCCTTCAACATCATGATGTGACAACTGTTTGTTCATTTGCCCAAGTGCAGCACAACAGTCAGCCAACAATGTGTTTGATACTACTAATAATATGTTTTATTTGTAAAGCATAGTACTAAATAGGGTTTACAAAGTGCGTTGCTTTTGGTGTGCAGGAAATTGACATTGAAACTGTGGCTGAAAATAGACAGTATTTTCCACCGGTCAACAACTTTAGGGGCGTTCTGAAATGGGTTTCGCCCAGAGCGCCATACAAGCTAGAACCGCTACTGATATTCAGTAGGTATTGTAATCATCTGACTACTGAACATATTGCAAACATTTTTGTTTTTATTGTTTTACCTGTTTGTGATGTTTTTTGTTTGTTTTTTCTTTTTTACCTTGTCGGATTAAGAGAGTGTCCTGATGTTCAAGATCAAAAGTTAAAGGATTAAAGTTGAAGAAATCCAATATTCCAAATATTTCTCTGTGTGTTTATCAGACATATTTCATAACCAAATATTAAACTCCTAATAATATTATCACCTAAATACCATGATACCATAATACCATAATCATTTTTGTGATGGTTATCATATCGTGTAAATGTCATACGGTTACTCCCCTAGTGGCAATTCACAATTGCATGCAACTAACAGCAGAAATATATTATGTATACTGTTTGATGATCCAACTGATGAATATACACAGATCATTTGAATCTGTAATGCCATAAATTAATTAAAGGCTCATTTATTTGCATTCTGCCTCAAAAATATAACACTACCAGTATCAATACACCACATCATGTTTCAAACAAAAGTGACATTTACCAGTAAATACTGTAACCCAAACCATCTGTCCAAAATTGTAGAATCTCTTCCTTATACATGCATCTTGCATGCAAATATTTCAAAGATATCTGTCATTAATGGGGAACTTCTGTTCTTGGGTTCTGTAGGCATTGCAGAGAAGACTGGCTGCAAATATATAGATGTGACCAATGCTTCTTAATGACTGAAAAAGCCATAGGACAGGCCACAAGGTCTCATGACTAATTATTTGACATACATTTTATTAATGTTTAGAAAAAGCAATAAAAAGTATCTCTCCTATGTAGCTCTGAGTTTTTGATTCATGAACATGACTAAAGAGCAACAGGAATTTTGTTTCGATTGCTCGGTTTCTACTGTATTTCTACAGCATCGCACAAGGTGGCCACATCCAATGTGAACTCTCATTGGTCTAAAAATCCTTCTCCTCCTATACATTAATTAGTGTTTGTTCATGTTGATTGAAATTATGGTAAGGATTTGTTTCACTGACAATGTACTGTGTCCCATTTTCCTGCAATTCTACACTAAACAGTAACCCAGAGTGTGACTTCAGCTGCATCTCTGAATAGCACCAGCACCAGCACCAGCACTAGCACCAGCACCAGCACCAGCACCAGCACTAGCACCAGCACCAGCACCAGCACTAGCACTAGCACCAGCACCAGCACTAGCACCAGCACCAGCACCACAACTGCAGCTGCACCTGTTACACAGTTTAATGTAACTTTCAGTATTCTTCAAACATTCGAGAATGTCTACTCAGATATGAACTATAATGAAACCAAACAGCTGGCAAAAAACATCACATCTCAGGTAATATTATGTATCCAATGGCAAATAGTTAGGATAAGATTAGAACATTTTTGAATGGTTAGATGTTTATTTGTAATACTTTGCAATAGCAGTGGATGCAGGTAATGTTGTTTATAGTCAGCATGAAAAATAGATACAAGTGATGAATATTTTTACATGTTTAGGATGTGATCACAAAAATAGTTTGCTAAGAGTTTAGTGTATTTGGACTAAATGTGTATTTTCCCAGTCGTAAAACCAAGTATGTTTTTGTAGCATAATTTGATCAATGTGAAAATGATTTGTCCAGTCTAATAATAATAATGAGGAATATACATATACAGCTATAGAAAAACATGGAAATCTCTTTTAATCTGTTTGATTTTTGATCGATTATAGATTTTCAGTATTTACCGGAGGCGTTTTGTGAACTTCATTCAAATGTTTATTCGGCAGTTCAGGTAAACTACATTCTAAAAATAACCAACATTTCTGTTTCAATTTCATCTTAGTTAGAGATTCACAGATACAGTTTTTTTTTCTTCCAATCCGATTCTGATACCTGAACTCTCAGTATTGGCCGATACTGATCCCGATCCAATACCAGTGTTGTTTTTGCTTAATCAGTTTAGAATATACCTCACTGTGTGGAACTGATTGGGGGGTACACTTTTACAGTATATGTAAAGAAACAAAAACATCTAACAACACAATATTTCATTATAAAAAAGAGAAAACAAATGTGTTCATGCCAGGAGTCTTAATCCGGCCCTGTTTAAAAAAATAAAATAGTAATAATAATAATAATAATAATAAATATATATATATATATATATATATATATATATATATATATATATATATATATATATATATTTTTTTTTTTTTTTTTTTTTTTTTTTTTAAATAGTCTACTGTATTTTGCAGCAGTAAAATTAACAGTAATTTCAGTGAAAGTCTTCAGTAGAAAGAAGGCATTTCTCTTTACACATTTTTTTTATACTTGTAGCTGGATTCAGACCTCTTTTTTGTTCACATCAGTTGTAATAGGATATCAGTCCACTTTTCAATCAGACAGTTGTTTTTTTGGAACCCAGTCAAGTTAAATATTATTGTAATTTAATATAAAATATTATAATTATAAAACAATTTTAACTAATAACAATACCCTGGAGCTTTTATTTTGACGGAACATTCCAGGAACATGGTGACATTAGAGTGTCTGTGTGTGGGCCTCACAAAAAGATACATAAATGAAATAAACATTAAATCTAACAGCAATGACAGTGCATGGCCAAAGTTTATATTTCAAAACACTGAGGCATCAAGTTCATTTTAAGTGCATAAAACAATAGCAGCATTACGAACATTAATGGCAATAAAATAAACATAAAATGATCATAAAATGAACCAAAATTAATTATCATAAAATTAACAGCAACGACGTTGCCTAGGTCAAAGCTTTCAAATAAAAACACTGAAACACTTTTAACCCTTGCTGCTTATTGATAGTCCATCTCCTCTTCCAAAGCTGAGGTGCAAGATATTACCTGTTAAACAGCAAGTATATTTTAAAACAGCAGAATATTTTAATACAGCAGTTCCAACGAGTTCCACAAGGAACAATTGTGTCAAGTTTTATGTCAAGTTTCATGCAGTGGACTCCACTGCATCAGCAGCAATAGTAGAGCGATGGGCTTTGTTCCATTGTGTACCCTGCGAGCAGGACCCTTAAAGATGGCATCCAATAGATCCATTAAAGCAATTAATTCAATGTGTGAGCTGCACACCATTAGTGAGGTAGTGAGAAATAATATATTAAAAAAACATATCTAATTAATTTTAAGTGCAAAAAATAAAATAGTAGAAATATTACATGAACAAACATAAATGAACCAGAAATCAACAGCAATGACATTGCTAGGTCAAAACTAACAGCTCTAAACTCAGACATACTTACTTTTAACACTTATTTCTTATTAAGAGTCCATCACCTATGCCTTAGCTGAAGTGCATATCTTACTGTTGTAATGTAAAAGGAGCACATGCTCAAAATTTTCATCTGTGAGACTATTGTGCTTCGGGGTAAGAATATGATGATATTGATATGAAAATGCTCAATAAATTATTAACAGTTTACTGCCATTGCCTTGTTAATATGTAATCATGTAATCTATAGAAAAGTAACTGTAGTCCGATTACAAGTATTTTAAAATGTAATTTAATCCAATTACAAGTACTTGATTTTTGTAATCTGATTATGCAATCCAGATTACATGTAATCCGTTACTACCCAGCACTGCTAATTAGCAGAGACAGACCACTTCTATTAAAATGAATGGGAGAAATTGGAACACCCAACGGTTGTAGAAAAGGAAGTCCCGCCATACAGATAACTAGTCTGAAAAATAGCGTTTTTAAGTTTGACCTGAGCTAAAAAAAAAAAAAAAGCACAATATATGATTCCATTATTGCAGGCCCGGTTCTAGACATTAAGAGGCCCTAGGCAAAATTTGTGTTGGAGGCACCAACACTAGCTTTGGCAAATCTAATCAAAGATCAAATAGTTTTTGAGTAGTTCTTCCTCAGAGGTACACATTGTAGCAGCCTGGTAACTTCTAAACAAAACTTTATTACCTGATGAACTGATAAAAACCTGTGCAACCTAGTCTCATGAACTGATTTTCTGCCAGCTCTTGCCATTTTTTCTGCAGTATGCATCATGCTTGCAGTGAATGGTCTGTGAATGTTTCACAGGCATGCTGTCTGAGACTGTTTAATATTTTATAAGTACAGCAACTAAAACATAAGGGAGTGCAAAATAACCAATCCCATATCCATAACACATTTTGATATAATGAAGTACTTTCAAAAAATACTAATAATTTTCATGTTAAGATAAATTATAGACATTTCTAAAACTCCAACATACCAAAGGATATGCATATTCGGATTTCCTGGTTTGTAATAAACACTAATATAATAAATATTAAAAAAATTAAATACATGTTTTTATTAGCATTCACTGTATGGGGGAGAAAGATGGTGCCGCAGCGTTCGGACGCAACTCAAGTGAGTTCTGATAATATTTATTTATTTATCCTTTTAATTGCCTGCTGGTTTATCACAAGGGCTGATTTATTGAACAAAAACTGCCTTAGAATGAGCCTAGAAGATTACTTTGCAAAAACGTCCAGTAATAAACTCAGAAAAAAAAAACATTCAATGAAAACCGGAACACTGGGGACTGCGCCTGTTAGCATAGAGGCCTGTTCCAGTACTCTCACTGAATCCGAACCAAACTTTTTACAAGCACTGGAAAAAATGACTGAAATTATCATGAGTACTATAGACAATAAAATAAGTACAGTCCTGGAAGCAATACATGACCAAACAGCCCAGCTTCAGTTAATGGGCCAGCGCATTGGTGAAGCAGAAGAGAGGATCGCTGCCGGAGAGACCGCGACTACGTCCATGGAGGCAAAAACAGTGGCCTTGGAGAAACAGGTGCGGGATATGGTAGATCACATTGACGATCTGCAATATCGAGGATGCAGATGCAACGTGCTCATGATTGGACTGCCCGAAGAGACTGAAGGCTCGGACCCAGTTAAATTATTTGAAAAGTGGATCCCTGATTATCTTCAGTTAACCACTAAAGCTGGGTGCCTTAAATTGGATCAGGCTCATCGATCATTAGCACCGAAACAGGGACTGAATCAGTGCCCTAGACCCGTGATTATAAAGTTCCACAACTTAACTGACAAACAGGGAGTCATGGATGCAGCGCGACACGTCAGTTCCGAATGGTCACCAAAGGTCTTGTTCTTCAATGACTTTTCGGCTGCACTGATAAAGAAATGCAAGTCATTTGACGAGGTGAAAGCATGGCTGAGGGATAAGAAGATTAACTATGCTCTTCTGTACTCCGCAACACTGAGGATGATGGTCGATGAAAAAGCTAAGAAAATACACAGTCCTGAAGAAGCATCGGCATTTACAGACTCTTTGGATTAAATTTGTGCAGGTTTGTTTTGTACACATCTGGACAAATTAGATCGATCTGTTCACCTTGACAATGTTATCACTGAGTGTGCGAATTGAGCTAAACAGCCCAATGTTACAAATGTATTTCTCATTTGTGGGCATACTTATCTTTGCGTTACTGGGTTAGTGTTAAATCTCAAGTTTATGTATGGGATTGAAATCCCCTGTTGGTTAAGAAACGGGGATTACTCCAATTGGTGTTCGGTTCTGTTTTTTTTAATCAAATTTATGCTCAATTCATGTTCTTTTTTTTCTTTTTCTTTTTCAGCTCAGTAACGTGTTTAGAGATTGGAATACATATCGGTTCGGAGGGTAGTGGCAAATTGTACCATATCAAGTTCAGATTCACATGCACAGCGTAACTAGAATATAATGGCAAGTAACCGTTTAAAGATACGTACATGGAATGTCAGGGGGGTCCATAGTCTGATCAAAAGGGAAAAAATGTGTTACCTGAAAAAAGAAAACACTGACATTGCATTCTTGCAGGAAACCCACTTAGATAACACAGAACATTTGAAGTTACAGCGAAGGTGTATTTCTCATCCTTTTCCTCTAGGAGTAGGGGCGTGGTAATATTAAAAGATAAACATGGTCGATATGGTATGATTAAAGGTGTTCTTCAGGGACAGGGAATTTCTATAATGAATGCTTATTGCCCTCCAGCCCATCCATCAGATTTTATCACCAAAGAATTTCTAAATTTTTCAGAATTGAATAGTGAGAATATTATAGTAGGGGGTGACTTCAATTGTATTTTAAACCCTATTATGGACAGATTTCCTCAAAAAATAACCCCACTCCCTTCACAAACAAAATCTTTAAAGGCAATTTGCAAAGATTTGGGTTTTGTGGACGTTTGGAGATTTTTTCACCCCCTAGGCAAAGAGTTTATTTTTTTTAGCTCCCCATAGGTGTCACACAAGAATAGATTAATTTTTTTATTCCCAGGACTTTACTGGATTCCATATTTGACTGTTGTATTGGAAATATAGTTATATCAGACCATGCCAGTGTTACCCTGTGTATTAAATTGAAAGGTGGATGTGGACAGACTAGATATTGGAGGGTAAATTCTACTATTCTGAGAGATTACTTCAGAACTGAGTTTAAGAACTTTTGTTTATATCAATCAAAGATCTACTGACGATCCCTCTCTTTTGTGAGAGACTTGTAAGGCTTATGCTAGAGGATTAATCATTTCATTTTCTGCCAATAAGAGACAGAAAAAATTAGAAAAACAACAAGTATTAGAGAAAGACCTTGAGTTGAAAGAGGAAGTATATTTTAAAACTCCTTCCCCCATGTTACTGAAAGAGATTACTGCTCTTAGATCCACCCTGGATTCTCTCTTGACACAAGATGCTGAGAGGGAAAAAATTGATTTATAAAGCAAAAGTATTATGAGCATGGAGACAAACCAGGAACGTACTTGGCTTATCTTACTAAAAAGAGATCGGTATCTCAATACATCACATCTATAACTGACAATGAGGGTAATCAGTTATATGATAATAGAGGGATTCATGAGTCTTTTAAAAACCTTTACATGAACCTTTATACCTCAGAACAAGCTCATGGAGCATCACAGATAATGATTGACTTTTTCTCTGATGTCAATCTGACAACAATCACAGATGAGCAAAGATCTTTTCTCAATGCCCCTATTACACGAGAGGAAGTGTTGAATGCCGTTACAGAGTGGGAAATTCCCTGGGCCTGATGGACTTAGTAGAGAGTTCTGTAAGGTGTTTCGGGACGTGTTAGTAGACCTATTGCTTGAGATGTTTAAGGACATCTCAAGCAAATATCTCACTTCTTCTTAAAAAGGGGAAACCCTCAGAATCCTGTTCATCGTACAGACCCATAGTGTAGTTGAATGTTGATTGTAAATTACTTTTCAAAATTTTGGCTGTTCATTTAGAAGACATCCTGCCATCGATCTTTAAGGCGGACCAAACTGGCTTTATAAAAGGATGCAATTCATGCAATAATGTTAGGCGCCTTCTAAATATAATACAAGTATTCCAGCAAAGAGGTGTAGATGGCCTAGTTCTGTCGTTAGATGTTGAAAAGGCCTTTGACCATATCGAATGGTCTTATTTGTTCTTTGTATTGACTAGGATTGGGTTAGGAGACAACTTTGTAAATTGGATTAAATGATGATCCACAAGCTGCAGCACTGGCTAATGGGCTTCGGTCAGATAGTTTTACTACACACAGGGGGACAAGACAGGGATGTCCTTTGTCACCCCTTCTCTTTGCGATTGCCATAGAGCCGCTAGCTGAGGCTATAAGATTGGCGGGATCGGTTCAAGGTATCTTAATTGGCACAACTCAGCATAAAATTAGCCTGTATGCCGATGATGTTTTGTTATTTCTGTCTTCTCCTGAGACATCAATACCTCCTCTATTTATATCATTAATTTATTTAGTTCATTCTCTGGATACAAAATTAATCTGACTAAATCTGGATTCATGCCTCTTGGTAGTCTCATGTCTGTCCCAAATATTATACCATCTTTCCCTTTCAAATGGTCACCAACTGGTTTTAGATACCTAGGAATTTTTGTGACTCCTAACTTTAATCAAATGAGCTAATTTTATACCCTTGTGAAAATAAAACAGAAAAAAAAAAAAAACCTTGATCGCTGGAACTCCCTTCCAGTTTCATGGCTGGGCCGTCTATCATTAGTTAAGATGAATGTATTGCCCAGGTTGCTTTATCCTATCCAGATGATTCCAATTGTGTTTTCCAAAAGGGTGTTAAAACATCTGAATGGATGGTTGAGCTCTTTCAATTGGAATAAAAGAAGGCCAAGGCTTAAGATGGCAATTTTACAATTACCGGGGGCTAAAGAGGGGTTAGACCTACCAAATATTAAAATATATCAGCTGTGTGCTCACCTAAGGTTTATATCTAATTGGGTAACAAAAGATGTCTCATCTGTATGGCTAAACATTGAAACACACTTGTCTAAATACCCTTTGCAAGACTTATTGTTTTGAAAAGTTTTAAAGTTATAAAGTTGTGCCAATCCTGTCACACTTAACACATTTAGGGCATGGCGGTTCATTATGCATTTGGAGGATCGGTCTAAGCTTACCTCTGTCTTTACACCAATCTTAAATAACCCAGATTTTCTACCAGGGTTGACTGATGCTGGCTTTAGGCACTGGTGTGAGTGGGGCATAGTCAGGCTCAAAGATTTGTTTATTGACAATAACCTAATGTCATTTCAACAGATGGTAGATAAATATGAACTTCCAAAAGCAGAATTTTTTAGATTTCTACAAATTTGGCATTATATACTAAAGAACTTTAAAAGATAAGTGTGAAAGATCGTCTATTGAGAGAATGCTTTTCCAAGTACATGGGAGAGTGTCAATTAGCATACTTTATAATACTTTATGCTGTATGACTGGCGTGGACACAGAGGGTACCAGGAGGACATGGGAAAGGGAATTATCTGTTACAATTGATGATGAAATGTGGGATGAGATTTGGGAATATGCTAAATCAATATCAGTTTGTAATCGTGTGAAAGCAATTCAGCTGAATATAATACACTGATTACACATATCCCCTAATCTTTGACATAATTTTAATTCCTCTTTTTCACCTTTATGTCTTAAATTTAAGACTGAAACTAGTACTCTGACTCAATATTTATGGTCATGCTATAAATTGCAAAGATATTGGCACAACATTCTAAGTGAAATGCAAAAGATTCTGAATGTAAACTTAGAATTGTCATTATTGTTAGGCCAGCCTAGTAGTCAGATACATCTGTAGGTAACAGAAGACTGTATAATATCATGACCTTTGCTGCAAGGAAGAACATTCTCTTGCAGTGGACCACTGATAAGGCCCCTTCTGTGAAAGGTTGGCAAAAAGTACTAATGGAGTTTGTACCAATGGAATAGCCTACATGTATAATTCACTCTAAAATAAACTTCTTTCGCAAGGTATGGGAGCCATTTTTAAAGTATCTGGACCCTGGTATTGCAGACATTATGTTGCTTGGATTTCATTGATTGGGAATCGCTACACCACCACCTATGTTGGAGTCGAGTGTATTTTGATATGTTGGAACTGTATTTAGTATTTTTGAGCTGTCTTTATTATTATTATTATTATTCTAATTACAAATGAATGTTTTTGTTGGTTAATTTGTATTCTTGGAAAAGTCAATAAATATATTATTAAAAAAAACAAAAAGAAAAAAACATTCACTGTAAGAAAAGACCATTGAAAACCCCTTATCTGTCAACCACTAATATGAATAGCCTATTGAGGAATGTATTGCATGGTGTTTCTCTAAGAGAGATGCTGAATTCAGTGTTTCTGAGTCAAAAACTCACCATCTTTAAGCTCGTTCTCTATAAGTCAAGCAGCTAGGGAAACAGAATAACTCGCTTTTTATTTGATTCCCTCAGTTTTTGCAACTTTTTTTTTGTTTTGTTTTGGGTTTTTTTTGCGTGCAGCACATAAAATTGTGGTTACCAACTGTTGACCCTGAAAACATATTCATGACAATGTGATAAAGTTTAAGCGATCGAGATTTCGCAATAGTAAAATAATCATCAGACATATTTAACATATTCTTTGATGCAAAACTGATAATAGGCGTCATTTGTTGATTTTTTCAAACGCTAGAAATGAACCAAATCGAACACGTATGAATGGGTTGAAATTTATTTTCACACGTTATAATTTATTGCAATTGCAAGCAAAACTGTCGCACTGTACAGCCCTGAGTAACTTCCATGTTGAGATCTCTTTTGAAGGCCCCCTGGCAATCCGGAGGCACTAGGCAATTGCCTAGTCTGCCTATACAGTAGTGCCTGCCCAGCACTGTTGTCAGATTTTACTGCTGATTTTAAATATGTTCTTTGAACATAATCTTTTCCAACCATTTTGGAAATTCTGGTCTTTCCCCATTCAAGTATAGGAGCTGTACTTCTGTGCCGCTTGTTTACATTGAAAATAGCTGCCCAGCCTGCCCGGCAGCGTTCCAAAGATGGCCGCCGAGTGGACTGACTTGCCTTGAAAGGGACTTTGGTGTGACACAACAGAGCTCTGCGTATTTACTGAAGTGCCCTGCCCATGCAGACTATATATTTATTTATTAAATGCAGTTTTTTGAGATTCACAGAGCTATTGTGTTTTCAAAAGACTTTAAATAAAATGCACAAGTCATATGGACTACTTTAACGGTGCTTTTATGGTTCTTTTATGCCATTTTTGGAGCTTTATGATAACAGCCATGACTTACACATAGTATCGGACTTGGATCGGGCTCGTCAGACTGATACCCGATCTGGTCAAAAACATCTGTGTCAGAGCCGATATCGATCCAGATCCATTTTAACATATTAATTTGTTCATTCTATTGTTCATTTGCTAATTATTTGACCATGTCTCAACCTGATCCTATGCCTTCTCAGGAGTGGCTCTATTGTGACAGATGGTACCCTTGAATTTGACACAAAAAATGGCACTATCCCTTCAGTGAAAGATGTGGCAATAACGCTTCGTGACGCAGTTACAAATGGGAATTTCAGCTTCCCAGTTGATCCAAATTCCATCAACATTATAGACTCCTCAGGGAACACTTGTTAGTATACATTTACAAATATGTTCTCATGAAATGATTTATATGTAATTTTAGCATCAATGTTAAGTCAATATAATTAATATTTTTGTTTTATGCAGCTTCCAGGTCTCCAGTCTTGGCTAGTATGCTCACAACTTTGTGGATGTCCCTCGCATCACTTCTGTTGTCAGCTGTGATGCACCTCTGACAAACAAGCCATGCCGAATGATTTACTGTAGTTGTAACATTTGCCATTCTTTCTTGCCACATGCAACCCCAAGTAATATCTGTCTGATTTATTGTATTTTGGTATCTGCTTCCGTGCCATAGTAATGGTAAAAAATATATTATATACAAACAGGTATTATGTTACAATTTAGAACTTGCTTTTTTTTGCCAGGTTGAAAATTAATTGATATATGTACATGCTATTCCAAAGAAAGAAAAGTTTATCTTCATATTCTTTGATCAAAATGTGATAGCTTGTTTTGCCTACATTGATTGTGAAGGAAGTAGGAATAAGGTCACAGCTGTGTTCAAGGCATTTCACTCCTGAATGCTTCCAAAAATTGAGGTAACACAAAATTGGGTTCACTGGGATTTTCCATACTAAAATGGATTAGTGAAAAATACATAGGTACAGTAAATATTGCTGTTTATTACTTTGTGTTGTCTTATATTTGAATAAAAATGTTTAAATATCATGTTATATCTCATCCACTTTCCAACAAAGAAATGCTGCCTGTACCTCCAAGACCCAAAAGTCCCTAGTGCTGTGACATCGTAGAAAGCAGTGTTGTTTGTGAATGTTGAAAATGGCATTTGTGAATCTTTTTCTGAACCCAATAATTGATTTGACTGGCAAAAATTAATACATTCTGACACAAAATTGGCTACGAAATGCAAATTAACCATATTTTCGAGATGATTACTGGATGCCACTTGCAGAAATTAAACATAAAACATAGTGAGGTCCTGTCACAACAATGTAGTATATGAATAATTTTAATTAGGCTTCCACATTTAGGCCTATTTATTCTTTGTATTTTTTAACTTCTTTTATTACTGACACTTTTATTTTTTGGGTGCTTTTCATTCTTTTACTCCTTTGATTTTAATTGTCAATTTTAGATGTTTTTTTTTTTTTTTTAAATAACTTCATATGATATGTTAAATACATGTATTTACACAGCAATTACAATCGCAGGAGACAATGCATCATGCACTAGAATGTAATATTTGTGTAAAAATTTGACTATTGATTCTGGTGCACAGCTTCAAACCCGGAATCATTATACATGACTAAGACATTGTATTTTCATTATCTAGTGTCTAACTAACCTTTTGGTGACCGCGGTTCATTTTTACTTTTTGAGCAGCTCTTTGTGCTTTATTATAATAAATACATTGTGTATAATTACAATATATAAAACATAAGTGATCTTGCCTCCATAAAAAAATTTGCCAACCTTCCACAACCACACATTTATATATAATACAACATCATCTTGTGAAAACAAAGGCCCAGTTTACCTAAACACCTACAATACACTTTCACAGTAGCCTACATAATGTGTAGGATAAACCGTCATAAGTGTGGCTCGCTATTTAGTCCTTTCTTGTGCATATTATATAACGTTATCTGTTTCAGGACATCCGTTCATAATCCGTGTATCTTCCATTCATTGTATATCCGTTTTGAAATAAAAAAATGGAAAACGAAAAAAATAACTTTTCTTTTTATTTAGCAATTATTTGCCTTCGTAAATTATTCACTAAAACAGGTTTCTTTCTGCATGATGAAAAAATGCATTATGCATTCGGAAAATGTAGTCATAATACTGATTTTGTCAATTTGATTTTCCAATTATCTGTAGCTCATCTGTAGGCTGTTATTTCCTGAAATGTCCACGGACGTTCACGTAAAGGCTAACGAGGATTGACACTTTTAACCAGGGACTAAAAATGGTTCAAAGAACAAAACAGAAAACCAAAAACGAATTAACTTTTTAGCAGAACATAATCACATAAGTGATTTTCAATTGTTCCGGAGTGAAAACTTTATTATTAAATGCTGGTAACTGGTTATAACCGGTTAGTTTTGCTCCGATCATTTTTTCATGAAACTAAAGGCCAAAGGGTTTATCACAGTAAATTTTTAGAACTACACCACTTCATGTTGCCTGAAAAAAATGTTGCATCACATATTTCTTTGCCTAATTGCCTGTTGTGGATGAAGCATTCTCTGAATGAAGAGCTTTTTAACAACTATGTAGCCTATAATTACTACATATACTGTACATGCACAGCTATTCCAGATACAAGGAAAACATTATTAGAGGTAAAACGTACATTTCTCAGTTGTTTCCAAGTCTTCACTGAATTATTGTTAGACATGATGCATTAATACAGATTTGATGCTGCCAGGTTTTGACTGAGAGGCAGATCTGTAAATAAAATTATACTTAACTGTTAATTAACTGCTTGTTACGATTTCTATTCCGATAAATCCACCATACAAGGACAAAAAATTGCTTATTTTGGTGAGGCAAGTGGCATATTTTGGGCTTGTTTTTCCAGACCATGTTGCTTGTTTCTCTTGAGAGATCTGGCAACACTGCAATTGGTATTTCACTCACTCCTTTGCACAGAGTACTGTCACTTTAAAAAGAATGTCATTAACCATTCTTTTATTTTGTTCTAACCGATAACCTTTCGGAAAGGAGGCTGCGAAACTTCTTAACCGGAACGAAAAAATACAGGTTTTGCTCAGAAAGAACCGAACCGAAATGAAAAACATTTCGTTTTTAGTCCCTGCTCTTAACCTAGTTTATGTTCTGCTGTTCCTGTGAGGATCATAGATGTTGGATCTTAGTTTTATATGGGGACGTGGGGAATTGTAATAATTACCAGAGTTTCTCCCTGATTTTAATCTTGTGCAAATTGGTCATGCCAGTTATTTTTCCGGACTGCATGTTCCCACGCTGACTAATGATAGTGTAGCTATTTTACCTTCTATAAAATGCCTGTTAAAAATAACCCCTTTATAATCCAGTGCAAACATACATGCTGGTAAAAAAGCCAATGAATCTGCACTGTCCAACCTGTGAACCCAAGTTATTCAAGTGTCTGAAGTGGATGTTGGTCAAGAGAAGACACCAGAAATTGTAAAACGCGCTTCACATCAGATGAACTGCAGATAATGCTGGCTGTTGCCTTTGGACTGATGAATAGGCTATATCATGAGAAAAGTAGCTACAAAATTATGTAATATTGTGGTATTCCCCCCATGTTTCACAACATATTTTGCAGAAGGACAAATATAATGTGAACGGATTGTCCATATTTTTTTATTTGAGTGTGTAATGTAGGATTTCAGGCTCATTAATATCAGCAGTTCTGTTGTATTTTGCCAGATATTCCAATCATTTTCTTCTAATAATCCCAGATACAGTATATGATCATGTTTAATATTTCCTGCATAATTAATCAGCACTGCCATAAATATTCTGATAGGTCAGTTATGTGGTGACAGTGGGTAAATGCAGAAGACACACCCATATCTGTTATTTCTACAGACATTGCTTAAGTCCCATGCAAATCCACAGTAAATTTACAGACATCTGCATTAAAAACATACTGACATACACGGGCGGCCAAAAGTTTGGAATAATGGACATATTTTGCTCTTACGGAAACAAATTGGTACTTTTATTGACCAATGTGACATTCAACTGATCAAAATGTATAGTCAGGACATTAATAACGTGAAAAATTACTATTACAATTTGAAAAAAAATAAAATAAAAAATTCAGAACTTCTTAAACTACTTCAAAGTGTTCTCATCAAAAAATCCTTCATGTGCATTCTAGCTGTCAGTTTGTCCAGATACTCAGGTGACATTTCATCCCACACGTCCTGTAGCACTTGCCATAGATGTGGCTGTCTTGTCAGGCACTTCTCAAACACCTTACAGTCTAGCTGATCCCACAAAAGCTCAACAGAGTTAAGATCCATAACACTCGTTTCCAATTATCTGTTGTCCAATGTCTGTGTTTCTTTGCCCACTCTAACCTTTTCTTTTTGTATTTCTGTTTCAAAAGTGGCTTTTTCTTTGCAGTTCTTCCCATAAGGCCTGCACCCCTGAGTCTTCTCTTTACTGTTGTACATGAAACTGGTGTTGAGCGGGTAGAATTCAATGAAGCTGTCAACTAAGGGGGCCTGGGTAGCTCAGCAAGTATTGACACTGACTACCAACTCTAGAGTCATGAGTTCAAATCCAGGGCGTGCTGAGTGACTCCGGCCAGGTCTCCTAAGCAACCAAATTGGCCCAGTTGCTAGGGAGCGTAGAGTCACATGGGGTAACCTCCTCGTGGTCGCTATAATGTGGTTCTTGCTCTCGGTGGGGCATGTGGTGAGTTGAGTGTGGATGCCGCGGAGAATAGTGTGAAGCCTCCACACGTGCTCAACAAGCCACGTGATAAGATGTGATTGACTGTCTCAGACATGGAGGCAACTGAGATTCGTCCTCTGCCACCTGGATTGAGGCAAGTCACTATGCCACCATGAGGACTTAGAGTGCATTGGGAATTGGGTATTCCAAATTGGGGAGAAAAGGGGAGAAAAAAATGAAGCTGTCATGTGAGGCATCTATTTCTCAAACTAGAGACTCTGATGTACTTATCCTCTTGTTTAGTTGTACATCTGGCCTTCCACATCTCTTTCTGTCCTTGTTTGAGCCAGTTGCCCTTTGTCTTTGAAGACTGTAATGTACACCTTTGTATGAAATCTTCAGTTTTTGGGCAATTTCAAGCATTGTATCGCCTTCATTCCTCAAAACAATGATTGACTGATGAGTTTCTAGAGAAAGATGTTTATTTTTTGCCATTTTTGACCTAATATTGACCTTAAGACATGCCAGTCTATTGTATACTGTGGCAACTCAAAAACAAACAGAAAGACAATGTTAAGCTTCATTTAATTAACCAAATAGCTTTCAGCAGTGTTTGATATAATGGCAAGTGATTTTCTAGTACCAAATTAGCAATTTATCATGATTACTCAAGGATAAGGTGTTGGAGTGATGGCTGCTGGAAATGGGGCCTGTCTAGATTTGAACAAAAATGAATTTTTTCAAATAGTGATGGTGCTGTTTTTTACATCAGTAATGTCCTGACTATACTTTGTGATCAGTTGAATGCCACTTTGGAGAATTAAAGTACCAATTTCCTTCCGAAACAGCAAAATCTGTACATTATTCCAAACTTTTAGCCACCAGTGTACGTTCGGTAAACTAATCCCATCCGAATAGGGATTTCCTTCCCCCTTAAAAGTCCCTTTACTGTATATTCCTTAAAATCACCATGATAACAATAGTTTTTCCAAAAAATTCCATATTTACTATACTATTATTTATCATCTGAATAGTCACATCCTCTTACCCCACGTAAAATATGTCAGGTCGCTTATCTTTACTACCCCTGCTGGTGACTTTTGTAAGTGTTGATGAGAAGAGTTAAAATAAAAAATAGGATTTTTCTTCTCTTCAGTTTTAGTTTTGAGAAGGGAGAATGAGGAGAGAGAGAGAGAAAAAACCTAGAAAATAAATGAATCAATTTGTGTATGTTTCTTTGTTACTTTGGCAGAAAAATGACGTTATCCGTTATACACGGATTGTTCGTCTTCTTGACAACTATCGCCTCAATTGTTGCAAACAGTTTTAACATTTCTTTACCTACAATGTGAGGAAGAACAATAAATGCTACATATGACATAAGTAAGGTTTCCATATGTTTAGTCTTTGACGTGATCATTTTGCTTAAACTAAACAAGGAGCAAATTGCGTATTCTCGCGATATCTCGGAAGTCTATGTGAGAGTACGAGTCGGATATCCGGTCTCTTTTCGGTGGTGGACTCAGGCGAGAAAGTCCTCCGTAATGAAGGTAGGTTTACTGAAAATGTTATAATTTCGTTTTAGCGGTCATTAGATGTCTCAAATATGATATTAGTTGCATTTTACGGTTTTAAAACAATCCGATGTAGTTGTGTGAAGCAAGTTAGGCCTAACCGATATGATGGATGGACGCTGATTTTCTTTTATTTGGAGTGCCGCCGTGACAGTGCAACAACATGGCAGCGCTCGGAACAGACATGTAATGAACACTTTACAAGAGTTTTGAAGTGTTTCGAGTGGCGGTGAATTGTTCGCCTTTGTCGCAGATACTGTGCGTCTAATTACAATCTTAAAACTCATTGAAGGAGTCCTTATTGTGTGCCAAGCTAATAGCAATGCTTCGATAGCATTAGCGGTTGTTTTGCTAGCTAGCAGAAACGTGTCAGATTTAGACATAATTCTTAACATTTTACATGTAATTAACCCAGAGTTAAATTTCCGCAGTGTGTTTATTCTCTGTTTATTATAATTGTCTCTTTAGCTCAATATCTCATTCCCCGCCACTGGCTGCCAAAAACTGATAGAAGTTGACGATGAGCGTAAACTAAGGATCTTCTATGAGAAGCGCATGGCCACAGAGGTGGCTGCAGACACACTGGGTGATGAGTGGAAGGTAAGTGGCTAAGCACAGAACACTTGTTGCTGCTCCAATTCTTCATGTAAAGTTGTATATTTCGAGCATTTCAGTGTCACGTTAATTAGAACCTGCCTATCTTAATTGAGTCTCCTTTTGATGACATTTAGGTTGCGTTTAATATTTTGCAGATGTGACTATATTGTTGTAATCTCCCAATTGCAGTTGTTGGTACAGTCATGGCTTAAAACTTACTTAACATTGAGACCGTATGATTATTTTGTAGGGCTATGTTGTGCGCATCAGCGGAGGCAATGACAAACAGGGCTTCCCTATGAAGCAGGGTGTGCTGACCCATGGCCGTGTGCGTCTCCTCCTCAGCAAGGGACACTCCTGTTACCGCCCTCGCCGTACTGGTGAGCGCAAACGCAAGTCTGTCCGTGGCTGCATTGTTGACGCCAACCTTAGTGTTCTCAACTTGGTCATTGTCAGGAAGGGTAAGTATAAATGTTTTATTTTATTTAAGGGATGTTGATCCATCTCTGAAACTTGTAGTTTCATAAACAGGCATACCAGTAGACCCTTTCTGGCTGGTTTGTAGCCTCAAAGGGGGGACAGTGTTGTGCTACAGTAACAGTGGAGTTGCTAATCGGATAACAACCTGATCATTTCAAAGTGGCTGGTTGTACTGCAGTGCTCTGTCAAAATTCTTGCAATGCATGTTAGTGAATGGGTACAGAAGATCTGTGCAAGTGTAGTGTGAAATTGTGAACCTGCTACACCTCGTCTGGTTGTATTGTATTGCTAAGGCAGATGGGAGAATGATGGGTGGACAATGTAAAAAAAAAAAAATGTAGTTAAATATTGAAAAAAAAAAAAGGCCTAATTTTATTGATGTGTATAGCAGATGTTTATTTTCATACCATCTAATTGACAAATGAGATCTCACTTTTGCTCTTCGTCTCCCATCAGGTGAGAAGGACATTCCTGGGCTGACTGATAGCACTGTCCCTCGCCGACTGGGACCCAAGAGAGCTAGCAAAATTCGCAAGCTCTTCAACCTGTCCAAAGAGGATGATGTCAGGCAGTATGTGGTCAGAAGGCCTCTCACTAAAGAAGGTGTGACTGCTTTTTGGCTACTCTCTTGGCCATAAATTGATTAGCAGACACCAGTGTTTGATAAGTTGCTCAAAAAAATTAAATAAGTTCACTATAAATGAGTAATTCTGTTTAATTGTAACTAGATGACTGAATTTACTGATTTCTTAATCACATTACTCATTTAAAGTTACTTTCTGAAACGCTTTACACTAAAACTTATGTTTTCGGCCCGGTGAATTCAAAATGTCTATTTTTCTTCATTAATTGACATGTTAGGGGGCACACGCCCTCCTGCTGTCACAAACGCAAAAAAATGCAATGTAATTCATGCTTTAAATGTGTTCTACATAAATATTTAAGACATATGTGCAACCTAAATTATGTATTTAAAAAGTTATTAGATCCATTGAAAGTTGGTAACTGTAGTATGATTGCAAGAAATAAAGTAATTTGATTACACCCAACACTGACAGGCACAAAAAGAACTTTTAAAGGGTCGCAACACCCCCGTTTCAGCACAGTTGAGCTCTCACCACATTTTTAAAAGATGCACTCAAAGTAGGCATGAACAGTAGTGGAGTGAGGGGAGAAGGGGGAGTGAACCCAACAACTGTCTGATCCAGTCACTCAACAGCATCAAAGACTCTCACAAATGCTCGTAACAGAATGCACAAATAAATTATACACTAAGCTCACGATTAGGGTTGTGTGGTTTACAGGTACTAATAAAGTATTAAGATTCCAACAAAATTTAAAACGGTATGATATTATCTTGTTGCTAATTTCGGTACAATATTACAGTATGCTGTCATTAGCAAAATGAGTTTTTACAAATTTGAGATTAATGACAATTTGAAAATAAAATTAAAAAAACCTCTGGATATGGCCAAGTGTTATCATTAAACCGCAGAAGGATGTAATTTAATTAATACACAGTCTCATGCACTACACACTACAGAATTAACAAGCGGTGCCACTCTGCTCTGTCACATGATTCCCATGCGCACTCACTGGCATGCGCGCAGACTCACAGAAACGCAACACACTGCTGGTGCTTAATTTTCATGCAGTTTAGAGTGTTAACGGCTTAACACTTAAATGAACTCCTTGGGTGCAGCTCGGAGATTTCAGCTCGAGAGTCGTGACAGAAATATCTCAGCATTAATGGGAAGCTTGATATAACTAACCCGTAAAAACAGGAAGAACTCAAAAGGTCTGTCAAAATATAAGTCCCGCTAACATGAAAGCTCTGTTTAAATGGATGCTTGAAATTGAAGACAGAAAAGTGTAACTACTGTATAAAAATGTAATATTCAAAATGTAGCAAACAATTATGTAGTATTAAATGGTTTATTATTATTATCTGTAAGCAGTATCACAAACATAAGCAGCCTTGTGCCACAGAAATCAGATTTATTTTCATTAATGTTTTCATTAATACTGTGAAGCTCTGTGCAGCATTTTATTTTACCAAAAATAAAATAGCAATTATTTTGGTAAATAAAATAAATAGAATTATTTTTTTTATTTGATTAAAACTGTATCAATTTAATTTTGATCATAACATAGTGCCCCCTTGAAAATGGGCATCTAAGGAGGGCTCTGTAGCACCCTCATTTTCACCTACAGTCACCAAAATTGGTACATATATATTTCTCAAAGCCAAACACTTTCATACTCCGTCATTAGCTCCGCCCAACAAGAAGTCGGCCATTTTGGATTTTCTGAAAATCGCAGGCTCAACTTTTGAATACTCCTAGGGGATTCATGTGACTGACACCAAATGTGTGCAACATCATGCCAAGACATTGTAGATGCTAAATTGCAAACAGATTTTTGATATTTTGAACAGTGTCGCCATCGTGAAGCAATTTGTGGTGAAAAGTGTAAAACGGGAAGTGCCTTCTGTGTGCATTGTGATTTTGATAAATTCAGCTTTATGTTTGGTAATGAGGGCTGATCACATTGATGCGGCTATTATGGGCCATGGTCATAGCGCCACCAACTGGCAGGAAGTATGGCACTTTTAACAGACTTTGAAATAGCTCTCGTGTTTACATGAATTGCTTAAATTCTTTAGAATAATGTCAAGACACTGCTGATGTAAAATTGTAAAGGAATATTTGATATCTTAAATACCGTTGCCATGGCAATGCATTAATTATTATTCCTTCTTATATTCTGGTCTTTTTGAGGCACTTGACATGCACCTACAGTCACCAAACTTGGTACATGTATAGTTCTCAACAAGCTGGACAACTTTCATAAATATAGTCATTAGGTCCGCCCAACAGGAAGTCGGCCATTTTGGATTATTTGAATATCACAGTCTCTGAAATTTTAAATACTCCTCCTAGGGTATTCATGAGACTGTCACCACATTTAGACAACATTATGCCAAGACATTGACGATGCTAAATTGCAAACAGATTTTGATATATCGAGCGGTGTTGCCACGGTGAGGCATTAAATTAATAGGGAATAAAGGGAAATGGGGCTGGGTGATATGTAAAAAATATTTTTGCAATAATTGCCTTAAAAAATATTGCGATATCTGATTACATCGTCAACCCCACTGCAGAGGGTTGGTGAATTTTTATTTTATTTTTTGCTTTGAAAATGTAATTAATTTATTGAAAAAGACATCTCTAAATTCAAATTGCACTTTAAACTAAGTGAAAAAAGCAATAAAACAACTAAGTGACCAAAAAATCTTATTTAATCACCTCCCCAAATCCAAACATTTACCATCTCCAACAGCTCCATTTGCATCACAGAATCCGCAATGCATGCCAACCACGAGGAAATAAAGCGTATTAAACTCAAAGTACCTCCCGAGATGATCGGAGATAATTTTCAGCATTCTAATAGATGACATTATTCTTGCAAACAGTTTTCAGATGAATGAAACAGAAAAAAGAGTGCAGACTCTTTACATGTGCTTGTTCCAAGAGACAGGCGCATGCAGCTCGCCTCTGAACAAACAGCGAATCAGACACAAGCATTGACTGCTTTTCTTTTGTCTGTTCTTGAAAATATAATAAGGTGTGTTTCTTCAAGCGCATGTCTTTGTGACTAACAGCATTTTTTGTCACGCGTCACTCCGAGACAGGTCGCTGCCTGTTGCGGGTAGATGAGCAAAATTACCTGCGCATGAAATACATTTGGATGAGGAACTTGCCAACTGGATTCAACCTCGTCGCATTTGGCGGGTTTTTGGGTGGTGGGTGCTAGTTTCACACCCTGGCCACTGTTTAATATATTTGGCAACTTCCCAGATCCATGGTTTTGCCATTTGCCGATGTTGTCGATCATCATCTGTTCGCAATCGGCAGCGGTATCTTTGTAAGACATCGTCGATATCTGATTACAACGTCCTGTCGCCCAGTCCTAATGGGAAATGGGAAGTTTGTCATATCTTCTGTGTGCAGTGTGTGATTTAGATCAAAATTGAGATGTTTAGTCTTGGGGGCTAATCACATGGATTTTACTATTTTTGGTCATGGTCATAGCGCCACCACCTGGCAGCAGGAAGTGTGGCTCTTACAACAGACTTCAAAATATTCTTATTCTTATATTTACTCAAATTGCTTAAATTATTTAGAATAATGCCAAATGCATGTGTCCACCTTGCAGCTATATTTTATATCTAATTTAATACACAAATAAATGCAAAGCCATGTACTCTGTACCGAAAATGTTAATATCTTTACACTAATAACTTTTGAGACTTATTCCAAGATGATGATTTACAAATAAGTGCTTAGATCGGTTAATACCTAAATTAGGGATGGTTGTATGGATAGCGTATGTCTGGGACAATCAATGTAAACTTGTATCTGGACTTAAAATAATACTAAAATATTTTTTTTGTTATTAATAGTAGTAGTAATGAGTATTGATTTATATTATACAATAGTAATGTATTTCGGTCGTAATTTCTTAACTTTAAAACCCTTGTGCCTTTTGATGGAACACTCTAGGAATACAGTAACAGAGTATATGTGTGTGGGCAAGTTCACAATAGTTTAATATGCTTTTCATTTAAAATCTGGTGAATTGCTCTTCCGGATCCGATCTCAATGCATGTTATAAGTGAACCGAAATATCTATCTGAGATGCAGTGCGTCATCAGCCCACGCATGCCATTTATGTGTGTAGGACACAACAGAGCACCACTCATTTAATGAAGCATGCTGTTCATCCAGACTATATATTTATTAAACTCAGCATTTTGAGATTCACAAAGCAATTGTATGTTTTCAAGGGACTTTAAATGCATGAGTCATATGGTCTACTTTAATTGTGCTTTTATGCTATTTTTGGAGCTCGATTATAACCATCGTGACTAACACACAGTATTGGATTTGGATCGTGTTCCTTGGACTGATACCCGACCCGGTTAAAAATGTCAGTATCTGAGCCGATACCAATCCAGGTATCGGATCGGTGCATCCCTATTTCAGACATTTATGAATTGCATGGGACACACAGGAGATGTTCGGCAGAATGACAGTCATGATCACCAGTCACTTTCATTGCTGCATTTTTCCATACAATAAAAGTGAATGTTGACTGAGGCTGTCTTCCCAACATCGTCTTTTGGGTTCAATGGAATAGTTATATTTGGATAACCATAAGGGCAAGTGAATGACAGAATTTTTGTTTTTGGGTGAACTATCCATTTAATGATTGCCGTAGTCTTTTAAATAAAGCCTTTTTTAAGAACAATTAGCTCGATCTGTATTCGTTTATATGGCACACCAGTAGACCCTTTTTGGCTCGTCAGTAGCTTTAAAGGGGGGACAGTATTGTGCCACAGCAATAGTGGAGCTGCTTACCGGATAACAACCCGATCATATTCTCAGTGGCTGGTTGTACTGCATTGCTCTGTCAAACTTCTTGAAAGCATAGTTGAAATGATTGGAAACAAGGACTTTATGAAAGGATGCAGACTGAATTATTTTATGGCTTAAATGTGTATGTATAGTTGTGTGTATATCACAGTTATTTGGTTTCATTGGACTTTGTTTTGGTCAAGGTTTAGTTATGAGATTGTGCTGACTTCCATTTGCGTTTGTAAATGGCACAACAGGCTGTAGTCAAAATATAGGATCGATTGAAGTGGAAAATATATCCAGAGTCTTATGAGTGCTTATACTCCCTCTGAAAGGTAAGAAGCCCAGGACTAAGGCCCCTAAGATTCAGCGTCTGGTTACGCCCCGTGTGCTGCAGCACAAACGCAGACGCATTGCTCTCAAGAGGCAGCGCACACAGAAGAATAAGGAGGAGGCCTCTGAGTACGCTAAGCTGCTGGCCAAGAGGATGAAGGTACGTGGCCACTTTGTGTGTGTGGAAAATCTGATTGTGATATGACAACGGTTGTCCCATGTCACCACTAATTGGTGACCCCTGACATAGAGTATTTCCTCTCCCCCCCCCCACGAATACGGACTGGTGTTGATTGGCCATTTACTTGTGACATAACCAATCTGATAATATTATGGGCGGGACATTGAGCCAGACTACAAGCAGTAATCTTTCAGATAGAGGCAGATTCAGAGCCAACAGAGCGCATTTTAACATTTTTAAAATAACGATTCTGATAACTAGAAGAATTATGAATATCAGATTATCACCCAGGACGATAATCGGTCGACCCCTGTTATTTTCCTTCATTGTGGCCTTTTGCTGTTTGTGTCTTAAAAGTACTAATGATAAAGGGATACCTGGAAAGAAGTGTTTATTTAAATCTGTAAAATATATATATATATATATATGTGTGTGTGTGTGTGTGTGTGTGTGTGTGTGTGTGTGTGTGTGTATATATACACACACACACACACATACACACGTTTAAATACAAATGAGTTCTAATGTTCCTTGCTTTTTCTGTTTTGCAGGAGGCTAAAGAGAAACGTCAAGAAAAGGTTGCTAAGAGACGCCGTCTCTCATCTCTGAGAGCCTCCACATCCAAGTCAGAGTCTAGCCAGAAGTGAGACATGTTTCTCGCAAATAAAACTTTGTTTTGAACATTCTACATGTTGTCTTGTATTTTCATTACCATACGGATTTAGGTGGTGCATTCATAAGTTGAATTAGATGGTTAAGATCATTTATCATGGCCATTCTGTGTTAATTTTGGCAAGACATAAATCTTAATGCATTTTCAAAGTTGACCATAGAGATGAGTTGAGGAAGAAATGCTTCATAATTTCATAACTCAGATATTCTGTGAGCACAGAGTTGTTTCAGTATTTGTTTAAGTGGTAGTGATTTAACTAAAGCAATTTCAGTGGATTATTAGGGCTAGGATCACTATGGACCAGATGATCCTATGTTTGAATCCTGTACTTTTGGTGGTGGGTTATCTCAGGACTAGCAACTGAGGCCATGAGTCATCACCTTTGTTTCAAACCTGTATGATTTACTAACGTGGAACATGAATATGCAGTTTTTTTATTTTTGGGTAAACTTTTTACTCTTTTAACTTTAGGTTGTTCAAAGGTACCTGTGCCTGTAATTGTACTGTAAGTCACTTTGTATAGTAGTATCTGCATAATGACCAACACCTACCTGCTTTATGTCAACAAACTTAGAGTAGCAGAGGATAAAATTGTGCTTTAAAAGGATAGTTAACCCAAAAATGATAATTCTCTAATCATTTACTCACCCTTATGCTGTCTCAAACTCATGACTTTCTTCTGCGGAGCACAAATGAAAAAATGCAGTCCAAAACTTTCAAGCTTCTAGAAAGATGAAGATAGACCAAAATGTAATTTCTTTTTCACTATAAATGTCTCCTTGATGCAACATGAATTGAAGCTTGATTACACTTCCTCATGCTTAAAGGGATAGTTTACCCCAAAATGTAAATTCTCTCATTTACTCACCCTCATGCCATCCAAGATGTGTATGACTTTATTCTACAGAACGTAAATATTTTTAGTAGAATATTTTAGGTCTGTGGGTTACCAATGCAAGTGAACGGTGGCCAGACATTCGAAGATCTCAATCACAAAGGCAGGATAAAATTAATCCATCAATATAACAATTTTCTTTTTTACAATAAATCTCCATTTTCACTTTCAGAATATAAAAGTGAAAGTGGAGATTTATAGAAAAAAGAGGATTGAAATATTGATCATTCACTTGCTTTGTTTGGACCAAATTTGCTGAAATATTCTTCTAAAATTTTTAATTTGTGTTCTGCTGAAGAAAGAAAGTCATACACATTCCTGGATGGCAGAAGAGTGAGGAAATTATGAGAGGATTTTAATTTTTGGGTGAAATATTCCTTTAATGAATGTGCAGAACTCTACATACTTAAGGAGACGTGAATTGACCCATTTAAGTATCGATCACTTTTACGCTGCTTTATGCTCTTTTTGGAGCTTGAAAGTTATATCAATTGACTTGCATTGTATTGTCACGTCATATCTCCATCAAAATACCTCCATCTTCGTTTGTGTTCAGCAAAAGAAACAAAGTCATACAAGTTTGAAACGGCGTAAAGGTGAGTAAAAGATTAGAGCATTATTCTTTTGCGTGAACTATTCCTTTAACTTTGGGCGTCACTAAATTAAAAGGCAACTCTTAAGTAGGTAATTGTGGTTATGGTATTAAAAGAGGTCTGGCATAATTTATGCTCATCCCCACAATTATTTGGTATAGTTTTGGTTATATAATCTACATTTAAAATGTATTAGAAGAATTAGGACAAATTTATCAACCTCATTCCTGATTTTGTTTCCCATTATGTGGGAAAAACAGTTTATCAACTGTTTTTTTATTTATTTTGTTTTTTTATAACTCTGTCCCACAGGGAAAATGCATTCTCAATGCAACCAGAGGGTGGCAACACGATCATATTCCAAAGCACATACGACAACTGATCCAGATGTGCTTTGCATTTTAAACAGGCATGAGCGATCCCATGTTAGTTCATTAAGTGAGTTCAGCTTTACGTATATGATCATGCCCCGTGATTGTATACACAGTTATGCCGTTGATAAGGGTAACTGACTGTCCTTTTACTTATAAATAGACCAAATGCATTGCATTCTAACCTACAAGGACATAGCGGCAGGATGTGTCATTGCAGTTGCGTATTTAAACCCGATAAATGATGATTGAATGAGCCATAATTGCTTTTGTAATGCTGCTTAAAATTCACAAACTTAGAGCTTTGATGCACCGTCTGCCCAAGCAATCTCTCAGAAGCTTTTTTTAAAAAAAAAAAAAAAAAAGCTATTTGCGAGGTTGCAGTGATTTCTTACGTCTGAGGAATAAATACTACAGCCAGCACGTGTACTGGGCGGTCACGACCACACGGTGTTCACGTGGCTGAGTTCCAACAGAACGCGGCACTGGCAAGTGTGGGCACATTATATCTAGACAGTGATTGCTTCAACAACCTCGTAGCCATGGACCTAGAAGTGGAATCCGCAGAGTAAGTGAACCGTAATTGACTCATAATTGAATTGGTTGGAATTTCAACACTGACTGCCTTGAGTCCAGGAAGAGAAATACAGTAGAAATGTTTTATTATTATTATTATTAAGTCTGTGATTTTTATTCATATTGGTTTCTGCACTTAAGGGAACTGTACGATATTTTTGGCAATAAAACAGCTACGTTTTGTAGCTATGCAATAAAAGTTTAGTTTTCCTTACAACCATGCAATTAAAAAAATAATGTCGATAAAACGTAGTCTACGTTGCAACAGCTTTGCGCACTTTGCGCAAATTCACACTGTTTACCTTTATGTTATCAGATCCTATAAAGTTACGTTGATGTGACATGTTTGCTTCCATTTTATTATATATATATATATATATATATATATATATATATATATATATATATATATATATATAATCAAGAGTTTCTTGTCACTTTTGCAGCATAATTCGCTTGATTATGCAATATCTCAAGGAGAATAATCTCCACCGCACTCTGGCGACGCTTCAAGAGGAGACGACTGTGTCGCTCCATACTGTGGACAGCATCGACAGCTTCATTGCGGACATAAACACCGGACAGTGGGATATAGTGTTGCTCGCAATCCAGTATCTGAAACTTCCTGACAAGCTGCTCATTGATCTCTATGAACAGGTAAATAAGCCACGCACTTCTTTGCAGCCACTGACTTCCATGCCATGCATGCCACTCACAATTATTTTTATTGATCAAGTACAGAATTGGACTTTATGCACATAGACCATATTGACTCTACGATACTTTTTAGCCAACTTTTAGACATGTACAATTTATTATGCCTTTCCTTCAATAATTTCCCTAGCAGTAAAGGTAGCTTTATTGTCTATAGTTCATATGTTGGTGTCAGTTTGGTGTCTAGTTAACTTAAGCTTTGTTCACCTGTGTCTGTAATAAGTTCGGTTGCTGTATTTGTATAGATTGTGCTGGAAATGATTGAGTTGGGGGAGCTGGGAGCAGCCCAGTGTTTACTAAAGCAAACAGATCCCATGATCATGCTGAAGCATACTCAACCTGAGCGCTACTCACACCTGGAGACTCTTCTCTCCAAACCATACTTTGATTCACAAGAGGTAAGTGTCTAAAGTTTATCTGAATTATATCATGCTATAATGCATTATAAAAACTATAATCACATTAATGGTTCAGGTAAGATTTTGGGTATGTATATAGCTGTATGAGTTTGCTGCATACTTATGCTTAATCCTATAATGCTGTGCTTATCATATTTGATGCATGAATTTCTAAAGCCTATACATCATCAACATGATGAATAGCAATGTATCAGATGTTTACTGCCTCCGGGTGAAAGTTTCCATACTCTTCTGGATGTAGAAGACCTTGTAATGCCATTTCATTTTTGTGATGCACGTCTTTTTGCTGTAAACCCTTTGCTCACTTTAATCAAGTAAAAGTTATAATAACATTTTTTGTTACTAATATTTCAAAATGAGTATATGCCGAATTGAAGCAACTTGTACTTGGTTAAGATTCCTTACATTATTTTATAGAGAAATCATGTTGAAATGTGTGTATCAAATATGATACAACAGGCTTTTGAGGTATATCTCTCCATCATTAAATTCCATTCATTCCTACCACAATATCTATCTATCTATCTATCTATCTATCTATCAACATAGCTTTAAAAAAAAAGCCCTGGTTGTCTTCTTAAAGGGATAGTTCACCCAAAAATTAAAATTCTCTCATCATTTACCCACCCTCATGCCATCCCAGATGTGTATGACTTTCTTCTGGAGAACACAAACAAAAATTATTAAAAGAATATTTCAGCTCTGTAGGTCCTTACAATGCAAGTGAATGGTGGGCAGATCTTTGAAGGTCCAAAAAGCATATAAAGGCAGCATAAAAGTAATCCATACAACTCCGGCAGTTAAATCCATATCATCAGAAGTGATATGATAGGTCTGGGTGAGAAACAGATCAATATTTCCTTTTCACTATAAATCTCCACTTTCATTTTGACATTCTTCTTCTTTTGTTTTTGGCGATTAGCATTCTTTGTACATATCGCCACCTACTGGGCAGGGAGGAGAAATTATAGTAAAAAAGGACATAAATATTGATCTGTTTCTCACACACACCTATCAAATCTCCTACATGCTTCTGAAGATATGAATTTAACCACTGGAGGCTTATGGGTTACATTTTCTTTTTTTCTTTTTTTCTCGATTTTGTCTATAGGTTCAGAAAACAAATCCATTAAACATAAAAATATAATTTTATGACTATTATTTCATGTGAGGCATAATAGTGTTAAATTCTTAGCCAGCGGTATAAGTGATGCAATGAAATGGTGTTAGATGCATAATATTTTTGTGAAACGATAATACACGATTAATTATTTTTCTCTTACTTACTTTCCTTTACCGCTAGGCATATCCAGTGGGCAGCAGCAAAGAGAAGCGCAGACTGGCTATCTCTCAAGCTTTTGCAGGAGAGGTCTGTTTGGTGCCACCTTCTCGTCTCATGGCTCTGCTGGGGCAGGTTTGTTACTTTTTTCTCCCACTTACAATCTCACATTAGTCATGTTTTACATAACCTGTTGCTTTATCATATATTTATTGCAGTTCAATCCATATGTCTCTTGATTTGTGCTCATGCTTTCTTTAACTATGGACATTTTTTGATCAAACCGCCTTAAAAATAAGATGTTTATTTGAACATATGCAGGTATATATGAATAGTCACACAAATATGCATGTAAATATGTTAGTATGCATGTACAGTGAGGTCCAAAAGTCTGAGACCACTAATGAAAATGCATCTATTCAGCAATGGTCTAATTGAAAATAATTCTTTTCATTACAAATTATATAATCAGTATAACAATTTGATTGAATAGTTGAATCGAAAAAGTTAACCCCCTTAGGGCTCGACAGTAAGGACTGCCCGATGGCCCGGGGCCAGTTTGAGAGAGATTCGGGCCAGTTGCTGTCACTTGCCCAATTGGAAATTTGTTGAACCCCAGTTATACACATGCCTGGAAATCATGAGCTGCTCAATATCCAAAATGTGAGTATAGATTTAATTAGGTTAGTTTCAAAATGTAATCATTAATTCAACATTATAATGGCGTTTGATATGAAAAGAAACAAAATCACAATGGCTATTAGGCTATTATTATCAGAGCTGTTTAGCTGCAGGGTGAAGATGAATATTTGAAACAGTCTACTTCATATCATCCTCATAAAACACCTGTTACATGTCTCATTTCTGGACCGTACAGGTATTTTTGTGCATCAGACAGTGTTGGTCTTTAGGTTGTCTGATTTCATGTTATATACACATTGTTAATTCACAGATTAGGCCTAATAGCTCCCTAATGTATATTAAATGCCACAACTGATTTGGTAGCAAGTCTCTTCTCAGGGATTCATATGTTTATTACATTCAGCCAGTAATCACATCTTTAACTCAGTGATTAAATCTTTGATCCTGTGTGTGAATACACTACACATGGCCAAAAGTTGCATGACTAAATGAGTGACCGAAAACCCATCATCTGCACAATAGAACTCTTCACTTAAAAGCTCATGTGCAAATGGCAGTATGGCTGAGGTTAATATGATGTATTTATGCATTTATATCTGTAAAGTGCTTATATGGGATTACATAAGGCATAAATAATATCTTGCAAATTATAAATGTGATTCAGTTTGGTGGGACGTTGTCTTAAAAACATAATATATGTAAAAAATAATTATCTTTGGACACATTTTTAAAGCCATGATGGTAAAAACAGCTATTTATCATTTTTGTGTTGGGGCCAGTGAAAATTTTGGCAGGGCCAGTAAAAATCTGAAGCACTGGCCTGACCGGGCCAGTAGAAAAATCTGTAGCATTGAGCCCTGCCCCCCTTTTGTTTTAATGACAGTATGTATTTAAGCTGGCATAACCACAAGGTTGTACAAGACCTGATGATTTGTCACATTTGTTCCAAAGAGCATCTTGTGTGCTTTAATGGAAATGAGGAAACCTGACTTTTTGCTTCAATTTGTATTTGTAGACAGTTTGTATTTTAGCTGGCATGGACACCACAAGGAGTTAACCTAAAAGGAGTTAATGTCAAAAAAAGTTACTTAATCGTAAATATTTCTTATTCATTTTATGTTATTATGTTTAACTTAGTCCCTTGGATTTGAATTATTTAAAAGTAAAAAAAAAAAATTTGGAATGCCCAATTCCCAGTGCACGCTCTAAGTCCTCGTGGTGGCGTAGTGGCTCGACTCAATCCGGGTGGCGGAGGATGAATCTCAGTTGCCTCCGTGTCTGAGACCGTCAGTCCACGCATCTTATCACGCGGCTTGTTGAGCGCGTTACCGCGGAGACATAGCATGTGTGGAAGCTTCATGCTATTCTCTGCGGCATCCACGCATAACTCACCACGCACCCCATCGAGAGCAAACCACATTATAGCGACCACGAGGAGGTTACCCCATGTGACTCTACCCTTCCTAGCTACCGGTCCAATTTTGTTGCTTAGGAGACCTGGCTGGAGTCACTCAGCATGCCCTGGATTCAAACTCACGACTCCAGGGGTGGTAGCCAGCGTCTACCCAGGCCCCCAAAAAGTTAATATTTAATATTTAAGTTTAAAATTCAATTATTTTATAATTACTAATTACTTGGTTTTAAATTATTCATAATCATAAAACTTTGTTTATTTCATGGTTTAAATTAGATTTCCAATGTGGACTCCCACTATAAATAAACAATGTAATTAAACCAATTTTCTGAAACTCTAAAAAGGCAGTCTGTGGAAGTTATTGCAAATTAATCTCTAGATTTCTATATTTTTCTTAGATGATTAAGAGAATGATATCAGGTAAATCTTGCTTGTAATTGTTATTGATAGGGTCGTATATGTGAGGGAGCTCTATACAGGCTACAGGAGACCAAAGCACTAAGGCAGTTTGGCTCATTAGCGATGCTGGTAAGTATAAAACTATATATTTCATGGGATTAGCATAACTACTCTATTAAAGACTGTATATGTTCTTAATATGAGCAATCTAACACCATCTCTTTTATTAGATCAGTGTTATCGATTTTTCTTCATTCTTTCTCTTCTAACCTTAATAGTTTAGTTAATCATGTCTAGAAAACAACATTTTACCCAAAAGTGTTGATCTAGGTCCACCTTGTTGTCTTTTTCTTTGTCTCAACCACTTCATCTTTCCAAAGTCTCTGAAGTGGCAGCAGCACCAGGGACTCTTGCCTCCAGGAATGTCACTGGAACTGTTCCGGGGGAAAGGTGCATTGAAGGACATGGAGGAAGAGCGCTTCCCTACTCAGCTCAGTCGCCTCATAAAGGTTCTGTAAACACAGCAGTGGTAAAAGTGTAATCTTATGTAATGTCGTTCTGCTTTGATGAGTAAACAGTATCCCTCAAAAGATGCCTTTGTAACAGACAGCTTGATTAGACTACAGGTTGTCAATAAATTCTAAACAATATATTCTAGATCATCTTTAAAAATCTCTACATTTTAGAGATTTTAAATGTTATAGTTATACTGATTGTGGAAAAAGCTTACTAAATTGTACAATCAATATTAATGATACAGTACTTGTAAACATATCACTGACATAGTGAGAGCGTATTAAAGCTGACAGATGTAATTTTTTTCGATGGTAAAATATCTTATCCCAGCTTAATATGCAGAGACAACTATAAGTAAACCATTCATAGGTTGATTTCTCCAAAAAGTGTAAACATGGTGGCTCTATGGCACTATCAAAAATTGCTCTTTGTGTAAGTGTCACAACCAAACGCTGCAACATTAACTCAACCAATGGCATGACTTTGAGGCAGAACTATCTAAATTATTTGTTTGACCAATGGCAGAAAGGAGGAGTATTCAGGAAAGCTGTTTGAAAACTCTTCTTATTTTTGCAATTCCATTTGGTGATGTTAGTGCTGCAGAAATTACGCATTTCAGCTTTGACTGGTCACTTCAGCTGTTGTAAAATTACTCGGAAATGATTTTACTTACTCTTTGGATGAGGTGGTCAAAATGCTTTACTGTACGACAGAAATAATTGATGGATCCTAGGGTAATATTTGCCCCAAGGAATCAATTTTCAAGGACAATTTTTGCCTTTTATAAGGGCATTCTTTGTAGCTAGGCTTGGGATCGATGCATTTTTCACGCATCAATAATTGGAAGATTTTCCCGATGGTTATCAATATATATCGTGATTTTCAGCTATAATTAGGGCTACCTGTTGCACAGTATTCTTTGTCTTTTCAAACATATTTCTCAAGACAACTTTGGTAAAGTGTGAGCAGCAAGGTAAATTAAAGGGGGCCGCACACCAGACATGTCTGGCAGATGACATGGCACGTTCTAAAAGTGGAAATAAATATATTCTATGAAGGTACACACCACCGCTCACCGTTTCCAGAGGTTGCTTAAAATTTTGCAGTGCCACAAAGCGTAACTAGCATTATTTTCCATTAAATTTGACACAAATCACTGTCAAAGAACAAAGATTATTTAGTGTAGCCATCAGTGGATGATATATTGTGTATACGCATCTTTCATACAGCCTACTCAATGTATTTTCTGTTACAAGTATGTCTTTTTGTGCTTTGACAGCTTGGATGAAACCTAAAGGCTACATAGAGAAATTGCATAATAATTTCTAATTGTTCAGTTTGCGCAGTAAAACTAACCTGCAAACTCACCATCATCACTTTTTTCATTCTTGAATAAGTAAAAAAAAATCTTCGTAACTTGTGTGTGTATGCATTCTGTGCAAGGAGCTCTAAAATACCCCAAAATTTTATATCACCACCTTGTGGTCCCCAATGCTATTATGCCAGACATTAAACAGAAGCCCAACTGAGTGAATAGGAAAGCATTAAAATTAGGCTTCTAATTTAAATGTCGGCTAATGTTAATATATCATTGCCTCAAAAATATATTGACAAAATAACGTGCCGATCAATAATCGATATGTCGATATTTTATGACATGCCTATTTGTAACAGTATAAAAACACAGTGTCCTATCAAATACATTTTTTAACTTAATTGTCAATCCTACATGCAAAAAGGATTCCAGCATATGCACATTTAATTGCTTTTGTGACCTGAGGCTTCCCTTCGTATCCTGCACACTCCCTATTCTACCTTTCCCACTTGGCCCACACTGCACTTATAGATTGCTGTCAACATGCTAAGAAGTTTTGGGGTTGTTTGTGACTCAAGGCAAGACTGACATTGCCTAGGTGACCCTGAGCATCCTCATGGATTTTTAGAGATGAAGAAAAGACACCTGTAATCAATGTTTTGCATTTTCTGTTTGTGTGTACATATGTGATACAGTTTGGGGCAAAGTCCCATGTAGAGTGTGCTCGATTCTCTCCTGATGGACAGTACTTGATTACTGGATCTGTTGATGGTTTCATTGAGATCTGGAACTTTACCACTGGTAAAATTCGGAAGGTGAGTATATACTGTCAAAAACTGTTCTTTAAGTTATCATTTTATTTCTTATCTGATTGGTCTTTATTTAGGCTATATGTCGAATAACGGTGTATGTTGGTTTTTAAATACAGTGACTAATGTCAAGTCAAGTGACTGGCAACTATAGAGTAAAATCTAAGGATTGTGAGAAGGTTATTGGATGAAGTGTGGTAAAAGCAATATCACATTCTGTGGTTTAGAAAATTAGCCTTTTCCACCTTTTCTGTCTTTATAGACTTAAAAAAGGGTTTACATTATTTTAGTCAACATTTCTTCTGCTAATTGATTATAAAATAAATGGACTATATAAATCTCTTGTGTAATTTACATTTAAGGCAATTAGCATATGCGCTTATCAAGAGTGACTTACAAAAAGTGCTTTAGCTTCACATATGGGACCGTTTGATCAACAGATGGCAAACATACAGTTAAGAACATTATCTGCAAGGGGAAAATGTGCTTCCTGTACAAATAAAAACAAGTTTTACTAATCCAAATAAACTTACAGATACAATAAAACTAGTGCACAATATAGATGCAAGCGGCAATTATCGTGGTCAGTTTGGAAATTGTAATTGTCTAAATAGATCTGTCAGGGGCAAAGTAATTTCATCACTAAGTACTGTAGTTAATTGTAGGTATTTCGTCCACCATTTTGAGTGAATCAGTACAAATACAGAATGGTTCTAGCAGCTTTGGTGCTTGGACCCATAAGAAACTAGTAGTTTGGTTGCACTTTATTTTACAGTATGTGTACTTTCAGTATACTTATAGTGTACTTACCCAAGAAAGTTCTGAGTAATATTAGGTAACTACATGTACTTAATATGGGTTAAGTTTAGGGTTAGGTTTAGGGTTAGTACTTAGTAATTACTATAGTTGTTGTAATTATATAGTATGTAAATATAGAACAGTACTGTAAAATAAAGTGCTACCAGTAGCTTTGTTTGTAACACTGAAAGAGTGGTGGTGGTGTAGTGGGCTAAAGCACTTAACTAATAATCAGAAGGTTGCTGGTTTGATCCCCACAGCCACCACCATTGTGTCCTTGAGCAAGACACTTAACTCCAGATTGCCCTGGGGGGATTATACCTGTAATAAATGCACTTTAAGTCGCTTTGGAAAGAGGTGGGTTATTGGGCTGTGTCTGGACTGGAGATGAGGGATCCGTTGACCATTGTCTGTTGAGTTTCTTGTATGCTTTAGGACAAGGTTTTAAATTTGATACTAGCAGGGATAGGGAGCAAGAGGAGGGGGCATGAGATATAATGTGACATAAGAGTACTTAGGAACGTTGAATATTATCCAGATCGCTGAGCTGCAGCATTTTGGATGAGCTGCAGGGGTTTGATTGCATACGGAGTGTGTTGCAGTAATCAAGAGGAGAGCAGACTAGGGTCTCTACTGGAATCTGAGTAGTTTTCCTGGTTAGAAACGGTCTGACTTTGCGGAGGTATCTGCATGTCTTGATTGTGTGTTAGTTTGTAGGGTTCAAATGAGAGGTCCTTGTCCAGTGTGACACCAAGAAGATTGGCTTTCTGTGTGGGTGAGATGGTTGAGTTGTCTAATGAAAGGACAAGGTTATGGCAAGGGTAGTTCTCGACTGGGATGAACATAAGCTTGTTTTTTGAAAAATTCAGCTTCAAAGGATGGGTATTTATCCAGGCAGAAATGCTTGCCAGATATGCAGTGATTCATGAGTGTAACTGGTTGTCAGAGGGTGGAAAAAAGAGAGTTATGTTATTGGGTACCATCTGCAAAAGAATGGTAGAAAAAGCCATGAGAGGGAACAACTTTACTAAATGATTTGGTGTAAAGGGAGAATAAAAGTAGTCAGAGTACTGATTCCTGTGGTAGATGTAGGCAGTAGTTGGTGTGGAAATAAAGTAAATCCTGTGCATGGTATCTGAAAGCTTCTGATCAGCTGGTAAGATGTGACCCATGTAGGTGAAGAGCCTCTAATCCCCAGTTTACTAAGGATGGTGTTGAATGCTGTTAAAAAATCTAGCAGAATCAGAACAGATGACAGGCTGGCTGTTTTGGCCTGGGTAGCTCAGTGAGCAAAGACGCTGACTACCACCCTTGGAGTCACAGGTTCGAGTCCAGGGTGTGCTGAGTGACTCCAGCCAGGCTTCCTAAGCAATCAGTTGGCCTGAATTGTTAGAGTGGGTAGAGTCACGTGGGTTACCTTCCTTATTGTCGCTAAATGGTGGTTCTCGCTCTAGGTGGGGCATGCGGTGAGTTGTGCTTGGATGCTGCGGTGAGTGGCATTAGCCTCCATACACGTTAAGTCTCCGTGGTAACGCACTCCACAAGCCACATGATACGATGCATGATCTGACTGTTTTGTGGAGTGTGGAGGCAACTGAGATATGTCCTCAGCATATAAAGTGCAATATTAAAAAGAGGCCGCTTGGCAATTGGTTTTTTGCTTGTTTCACACGCACTCATCCACCCACACCTTCTTCGCCTGCAGGACTTCACAGTGCAAAGATAACCATATGTATCCACTGGCATTGCATTATTGCAATTACAATATCAAGGGAAATAATTGGCATGTTTGATTTGCATCACAGTCGTGCTTCCTTAATATTTGATATTCAAAAACTTGGCCCGCACAATTACAGTGAAGTAAACCGTAGGAAGTAGGAGAGTATGAGGCAAGGTCTGCTGAATCTCTGGATGCTCTTTCAGCTGATACGTGCTGTCTTCTGTGCTGTTTGAGACCCTCTGTGAGCCATGGGGATGGAGGTGAGCACCAGGCCATCTTGGGAATGAGTGCATCAATTTTGCACCTATATGCTTGAAGCCTGGTTTTGGTCATGGTCACATATGGGAAGTTTACATGTTTCAACCAAATGTTTCGATACCTTGACAAGGAGTTGTCCATTCTTTTGAGTTACTGACATGCGGCCACTCCCATCAGACATTTTTGCATCAATTTAAATGTGTTTACCTTTTTCTGTGGTGTGACTGATAGCACGTTGTGTCAGCAGCCTCAGAAACACAGGTTCTCATCCTGCATTAAAACCAGGAAGTAATCGTGTTTTCTTATATCAATGAAGAATGAGCTTCAGACATTCCATTTTCCCTCTTAAGATAACATTTTTACACACGGTTAGGTTTGAGGTTTAGTTTTGGGGGTACAATTAATAAAAAATATGGGTGTGTCTCCTGTTTAAAAGTAAATGGAATTACACTGGCGGCCAAAAGTTTGGAATAATGTGCAGATTTTGCTGTTTCGGAAGGAAAACCCATAACCCATAGTTTGTGTGAGGTTGAATCTTATGTGTAATGATTTGCCTTTGTCTATGTCTTTTGTGTGAATAGGATCTGAAGTACCAAGCTCAGGATAATTTCATGATGATGGATAAGGCTGTGCTGTGTCTGGCAGTCAGTCAGGACTCCGACATAGTTGCTTCTGGAGCTCAGGATGGGAAGATACAGGTATGGCTAGCACTCCTACCCCTCCTGACCAAATGTAGTCTTCTATAGTTCTTTACTATTTTACTTATACAGTATTGCATGTGGACGTGGTTAAACACATGATACTGTAATACCCTGAGAAATGAAAGGTAGAATGTCAACCTATAAGCTTGTTGCAGTTGTTGCTGCTAAGGGTGGCCCAACCAGTTATTAGGTTTAGGGGGCAATCACTTTTTCACACAGGGCCATGCAGGTTTGGATTTTGTTTTCCCATAATAATAACAACCTTCATTTAAAAACTGCATTTTGTGTTTACTTGTGTTATCTTTGACTAATATTTAAACTTGTTTGATGATCTGAAACATTTAAGTGTGACAAACATGCAAAAAAATAAGAAATCAGGAAGGGGGCAAACACTTTTTCACACCACTGTACGTATATATACACTGTGTGTGTGTGTGTGTGTGTGTGTGTGTGTGTGTGTGTGTGTATATATATATATATATATATACACAGTTGTGCTCAAAATGTTGCATACCTTTTAGAGAATTGGTAATATATGTACCATTTTTAAAGAAAACATGAATGAGCAGGCAAAACACATTTCTTTTATTTCTTATGGGATTCATATTCAACTGTAGGTTATAACAGAATGGCACAATCATAAAACAAAACATGGCAACAAAGAAAAAAAATGAAATGACCCATTCAAAAGTCTGCATACCCTTAGTTCTTAATACTGTGTATTGCCCCTTTTAGCATCAATGACAGCGTGCAGTCTTTTGTAATAGTTGTCTATGAGACCCCACATTTTTACAGGTGGTATAGCTGCCCATTCATCTTGGCAAAATGCCTCCAGGTCATGCAAAGTCTTTGGTCGTCTTGCATGAACCGCACGTTTGAGATCTCTCCAGAGTGGCTCGATGATATTAAGGTCAGGAGACTGTAATGTCCACTCCAGAACCTTCACCTTTTTCTGCTGTAACCACTGGAGGGTCAACTTGGCCTTGTGCTTAGGGTCAGTGTCATGCTGGAAAGTCCAAGAGCGTCCCATGTGCTGCTTTCTTGCAGAAGAATGCAAATTGTCTGCCAGTATTTTCTGATAACATGCTGCATTCATCTTGCCATCAATTTTCACAAGATTCCCCATGCCTTTAGAGCTCACACACCCCCAAATCATCAGTGAGCCACCACCATGCTTCACAGTGGGGATGATATTCTTTTCACTATAGGCCTTGTTGACCCCTCTCCAAACATAGCACTTATGGTTGTGACCATAAAGCTCTATTTTGGTCTTGTCACTCCAAATTACATTGTGCCAGAAGCTGTGAGGCGTGTCAAGGTGTTGTTGGGCATATTGTAACCGGGCTTTTTTGTGGCATTGGTCCAGGAAAGGCTTCTTTCTGGCAACTCGACCATGCAGCTCATATTTGTTCAAGTATCATCGTATTGTGCTCCTTGAAACAACCACACCGCATATATATATATATACAGTTGAAATCAGAAGTTTACATACACCTTAGTCAAATACATTTAAACTCAGTTTTTCACAATTCCTGACATTTAATAGTAGAAAACATTCCCTGTCTTAGGTCAGTTAGGATCACTATTTTAAGAATGTGAAATGTCAGAATAATAGTAGAGAGAATTATTTATTTCAGCTTTTCTTTCTTTCATCACATTCCCAGTGGGTCAGAAATTGACATACTCTTTGTTAGTATTTGGTAGCATTGCCTTTAAATTATTTAACTTGGGTCAGACGTTTTGGGTAGCCTTCCACAAGCTTCTCACAATAAGTTGCTGGTATTTTGGCCCATTCCTCCAGACAAAACTGGTGTAAATGAGTCAGGTTTGTAGGCCTCCTTGCTCACACACACTTTTTCAATTCTGCCCACATATTTTCTATTGAATTGAGGTCAGGGATTTGTGATGGCCACTCCAATACCTTGACTTTGTTGTCCTTAAGCCATTTTGCCACAACTTTGGAGGTATGCTTGGGGTCATTGTCCATTTGAAAGACCCATTTGCGACTGAGCTTTAACTTTCTGACTGATGTCTTGAGATGTTGCTTCAATGTATCTACATAATTTTCCTTCCTCATGATGCCATCTGTTTTGTGAAGTGCACCAGTCCCTTCTGCAGCAAAGCACCCCCACAACATGATGCTGCCACCCCCATACTTCACGGTTGGGATGGTGTTCTTCGGCTTGCAAGCCTCACCCTTTTTCCTCCAAACATAACGTTGGTCATTATGGCCAAACAGTTCAATTTTTGTTTTATTAGACCAGAGGACATTTCTCCAAAAAGTAAGATCTTTGTCCCCATGTGCACTTGCAAACTGTAGTCTGGCTTTTTTATGGTGGTTTTGGAGCAGTGGCTTCTTCCTTGCTGAGCAGCCTTTTAGGTTAAGTCGATATAGGACTTGTTTTACTGTGGATATAGATACTTGTCTACCTGTTTACTCCAGCACCTTCACAAGGTCTTTTGCTGTTGTTCTGGGATTGATTTGCACTTTTTCGCATCAAACTACATTCACCTCTAGGAGCCAGAATGCGTCTCCTTCCTGAGCAGTATGATGCTGCGTGGTCACATGGTGTTTATATTTGCGTACTTTTGTTTGTAAAGATGAATGTGTTACCTTCAGGCATTTGGAAATTGCTCCCAAGGATGAACCAGACTTGTGGAGGTCCACAATTTTTTTTGGGTGATTTCTTTTCATTTTCCCATGATGTCAGGCAAAGAGGCACTGAGTTTGAAGGTAGGCCTTAAAATACATCCACAGGTACACCTCCAATTCAGTACACCTCCTATCAGAAGCTAATTGGCTAATTGTCTAAAGGCTTGACATCATTTTCTGGAATTTTCCAAGCTGCTTAAAGGCACAGTTAACTTATTGTATGTAAACTTCTGACCCACTGGAATTGTGATATAGTCAATTAAAAGTGAAACAATCTGTCTGTAAACAATTTTTGGAAAAATGTCTTGTGTCATGCACAAAGTAGATGTCCTAAACAACTTGCCAAAACTATAGTTTGCTAATATTAAATCTGTGGATTGTTTAAAAAATGAGTTTTAATGACTTTAACCTAGGTGTATGTAAAGAACTGTGTGTGTGTGTGTGTGTGTGTGTGTGTGTGTGTGTATGTATGTATATATATATATGTGTATATATGTGTGTGTGTGTTTGTGTGTGTGTGTGTGTGTGTGTGTTACGTTCCACCCCAGTCTAGGGTTGGGGAGGAGTAACAAAAAGGTTGGAGTTCCCTTCTCGCGTCCCAGCACTCAAAAATAAGTCAACTTTTAAAATCAAATAATACTTTTATTTAGTTCAAGAAACAGAAAATGTATCAAAGTCTATAGGAGGGGGCAAGGCCAAAACAACAAACAAAAGTACAATTACTAGTGGGAAGAACTAACTTACCTAACAAAGAAAATGCAAATAAACAAGATAAACTTACCCTAGCTCCCTGACTATTTAAAACACAGGAGAAAATACAAGACTGAACAAAATGGCACCCACCTCCCTACAACTTCATATCATTTTACTATTTACAATATATACAAAAAGTTACAAATTGAGTTTAAATGAAATGAGATCCCCCTCAGTTTTCAAGAGAAACTAGTTACCAACAACACAGTAAATTACAACTACAACTACTAAATGCTACAACGATTTGCAGCCACAACACTACAACAATGTGCAGCAACACATGCACACCAACAACCATCTGGAATGAGAGAAGGAAGCTCCATGCAGTAGAGATGTGCATGGGCTTTATCCTGCTTCCCTTTGGATGTTGAGCTACCTGCAAGGGAGAGAGAGAGAAAGAGAGGGAAAGACAACAAAAGAAAAACAGCACAAAGGAGGCAAAATCTCAGTTGCAATAAGGCCAATGCCATACAAGCAAATGATCACAAATAAAAATACACTTAAAATACGTCTAGGGATGTAACTATATATATATATATATATATTAGGGATGGGCACGAGTACTCGGGTAATGATCGATCATGAAAATGATGATCGATGGTGATCATGCATGTGACTTTTCACTTATTTCGAAATTCAGTGACAATTACCTGACACCAAACACAAACGTATCAAAGAGAGAGCTGATTTTTTATTCTGAGATTGAATACGTTGTGATTTTGAGGGGGTACATTGATTGTCAGAGATGTCTCATAGCAACCAAACTGATATATGACGCTGCAATGCTATCATTACGATAATAAAAAGAGAGTGTAATTAACAGTGTTTTGAACACTTAAACATGTTTTATTATCATTTAATGTTAGAACTTTGACCCGTTAATGGATATTATTTAATAAAAGTGAATGTTTGTCACTGACTGTAAACCTCCCTGCCCTGGGCGCCGAAATGTTTGCGTGATGTAACACACCTGCATTTCGACGAAATGGGAGTTGAAGAAGTCCGACATAAAGTGTCATTCCGTTGCACTTTCCCCAGTTGAAAGGTGGAAATGGAATGCTTCATGAATCATCACAGCAACAACAATACAGAGCATTGCGGCTTTCCCCACAGGAGCGAACACTTGGAGACACACACACCAGGCGTGTGGTGGTGGACTCAATACGCTGAAGCAGTGCATACAGCAGGCGAGTGTTTCAAACAGCTAGACAGAGCGCAGCTAAATGGAACAGAATGCAGCATCTTCAGAATGCAGTGTCTTCAAAACTGAACTTCTACTTAACACATCGTAGTAAAAACACGATGGTTATGGCATATCCTGTTAAGCCAACTGCGACTTGAAAATAGATGGTTCAGACAGTCACAAAAAAAACTGGTGCACACTTACTAAGATTACTACAGTAACCTGAAGGAAGAACAATCAGAGGCTGTGTCTCGTTTGGAAGGCTGCGTCCTCCGGAGGTCACTTTTGTCGGCCACATACGTCATCGAGGCTGTCTCGTTTCATAAAAGCAAGTAGGACACTTCGAATGCAGCCTTCGAATGCGACCTTCTTTCACGGGAATTCGGAGGATGCATGAGGTGCCCTTCATGGGCTCTCATAACCCACAATTCTTTGCTTCAACGGAAATGTCTAAAAAACATAACGCCAATTTGCCCGTAAATATGATGTTCAAACGCAAGTAATGTTAATTCCCAAGTTGAAGTACCTCAATAGATGGGTGCAGAGTATATAATATGTATAATTATATTAATATATAATTAAAATAAAGTATTAGACTAAAAGTACACCTGTAAAATCTATTTTCTTTTCTCTCTACATCATTATAACGCTCCTAAAATGTACCTCATACATTCCCTTCCAAAGAGACTTTGTTCCCTTCTCACTCAAAGCGCTGGCGCTTGTTAAAGAGCGGCGTGCTGTTATAGCAACCATGTTACGTTACGTTTCCGTTCGTCCTACGAAGGCCGTCTCCTTTAAACGAGACCTGTTTAAAGGAGGACACTTGGTATACTGCAGCCTTCAAAGGACGCATCCTTCCAAACGAGACACAGCCAGAGACGTGCGTTGTGCACATTCTTTCATTGAGTTGGGCAGCGAATCTTCACATAAAGACAAAATATGATGCATTATATTTTGATTATGTAATCTTTTATACATTTTGTAACAGATTGTTATAAAATAATCTATAATAATGAATAGATGATACACTGGAACAACAAGACACAATGCAGCAGCCAAAGACATTTGTCAGACATGTTAATATATATAGTTATATACATGTCATTGCCCCTTGGGGACTCGACGTAGACAAAATGACGAAAATGCCCATCCCTAATATATATATATATATATATATATATGTGTGTGTGTTTTTTTTCTCTATCTTGACTCCTACTTCTCTAGTGAAGCTTGAGGCATTTCAAAGGTATTTTAAAAGAGTTCAGTCTCAGGGGGCAGTTGGTCTGTAGTCAGCCCTAATTTCTTAAATATTTAGTCTTTTAATCAAACTGCATCTGATTACTGCGACTGCAGAGCTTTTATTAGCATGCAGAAAGGTAGAGTACTACAAGCACCATATGGCCTCCTCTATAAATACTTTTTATTCAAGCTAGATCTTTTATTATTATTTAAGAACCCATGTTTGGGTGTGATCTCAATTTTTCAGGCAGCACAGGGCTAAAAAATTAAAGGAAACTATCTGTCATCTTCGCTTGAATTATGATATTTTTATCTAGACCTTATTGTACACAACTAGCTTAGCTGAGTTTTACTTAAAATAATTTATCTTCAGTCAGTCTGTCATATAATGTTATGTATCACTTTGTTATTCCAGATTTGGAGAATTCACAATGGGCAATGTCTATGCAGGTTCGAGCGAGCCCACAGCAAAGCGGTCACCTGTCTCTGCTTCAACAAGGACAGCAGCCAAATCTTAAGTTCCTCCTTTGACCAGATCATCAGGTTTAACATAGTATTTATTTGTACAAATTTCTGAACCTTATTGAACCTTATTTAATCTAATTACATTTCTGCAACTTGTTGCACTACTATTTCTCTCTTCTCTTGCTGTCATTATTGGTATTCTCTTGTAGATTGTATTGTTCACATGAAATAATTTTGGAAAGTTAACATGTTCACACTGTGGTGTGACATGCTATGCTCCATCTGCACTGAAAACCATAATAAGTTGACTTTATTCAATTAATTGAGTAAACTCGTTCCCTCAATTGAATTATGGCGTCTCCAAAACGTGTAATTAAGTTAACTTTACTTAGTGATCTTTTGAATTAACTTAACTATTTAAGTTAAGGTGACTAGATGCAAGTAGACAACTCAGATTTGTTGTTTCTACTTAATAATTTTAATTGAATGGACACAAATGCAGCTCATACAATAACACAGCAATACACAATAAAGAAGATTATAACTGATTCTAGGTAAATTATTAAATAAACTTACTTCAGTTGCACATGAACAAGGAGAACTAAGATAGTGTTAACAGGGTCCAACTTGACCAAAGGGGACACAGATCACCCTAATGGTGACATCACACGAAACAACTATTTGCAACAGAACAATATAAATAATACTACAAAAGAGCTTAAACCTCTATTATTCTTAATAACTACTATTTAAATGCCCCCATATGTTCCCTTTGACTAAGGAAATACATCATATATATAAAATTAAATACATTAAGTGCTAGCATTATGGATATTCCCCATAGCCTCAATTTTATACTCAATAGTTTGAGTTATTAACACTTAAAATCTTAAGTCTATTGATTTTTTGTTTTTTTTGTTTTAAGAAAAATAAGTTGAAGGGACATAGATATTTGAGTTATGTGCCCAAAAACTTGACATTTTAAGTAATGATTAATTAAGACCAACTTTTTTTTCTAATAATGACAACATTAGGGTTTACAATGTAGAACTATTTTAAACAGCATTTTGCTCATTCTTTTATCATTATTTTGCATGTAGCTTTTATGACCTTATATTAATTGAGAGACTACTTGGAAAAATTTACTGTTTGTAAAATTAATTTGTCAAACTGAAGAAAAAAAATTATAATAATAAATTAAAAGGACTAGTAAAGGCAAATAGGTTGTTTAATGTGGTGAGAAACTTAAAAGAAACAGAGTCATGAAAAGTCATGGAAATTACTAAAATCTCAAACGCCATGGAAAAGTCCTTGAAATTTGTAATGGTTTTTCTCTGCTCTAAAATCATTTATGTTCTAAAAATTCCTCTTTTGTAGAGGAAAACTTGCTCGCAAGCCATTGTGATTTCCGATTGTCAGTGAATTGTTCTTTTGAGTCCGTTCTTCTCAATTAATTGGTTGAAATGGGTCATAAATTGGTGTAAATGATTTGTTAGCAAATTGGTCGTAATCAAAATGATCTGTAAAAAAAATCTGTATTCCGAAATCACTAATGCCTGGAATGGTCATGGAAAAGTCATGAAAACTAATTGGTCAAAAAGGGCTGATATGCTGTAGATATGTTGCATCTATATCTTGATGTAAAAAGCCTAATACCCATACTGTAGATTGGCTTTCTTTGTTTGCTTTGTCTTGTCATGGTTTCAGCAGCTGCGACAGTTATTCTCACTTATTAGTCAGGTCAGTTCTTATTTTGTAGGTGCATTAACCAGATTTGGCATGGGTTGTTTGCTCAGTTTAATCTAATTGCTTTGATATTCTCATTTGCTTAGTGGAAAAACACAAAGGACTTATGATTGCATTGCTTAGAACTGCATTTTTAACAGAATCTGCCGTTTTCACAATAGGCCTATTAGGATCATGAGATGATTATATGAAAACGATTATAAGTTGCTATGCTATAATCAGAGCCAGAACAGTAGGCTACAGGTGAAATATTTTGCCAAGGTTTCTTTGTATACAGAGAAGGCGGAGGAGGAGGAAATTTTAAATCGTGGCCTGGGTGTTAAACATCATTAGGAAAATTCCATCACATGCCCAGACCCAGTGTTTCTCTCCCTCTCTCTCAGACCTGACTGCGGTACTTCCAAGGCTGGGTGTCTGTTCTAGGCACTCATGGTGCATGTGGGTGGAAGGAAGCACGATTGCTCACGTGCATGAGAGAGAGAGAGAGTGTGCATGCACAGATAATGAGTTTCTGTTCCTTGCTCAGCTACCCAAGCAGGCAAGAGGGGCTGACGGAGGCAAAGGTTTTGTCATTGCAACTCCTTAGCCGGAAAGGAAGGGGGGATGGGGCTCTGCTATTGGCCCCTTATTTATACATACTAGCTCCTCCCCCTTTGCAATGGATTGGATTTATGCTCTGTAGTGTGTGAAGGAGACACGTGAATGGCATTACAGATGGTGTATACTGTATAGTTGGCTTTTTGTGAAATATTTTGAATAGGATTTTACATAATATGGTTACAGTGTAACAAAAGTAGGCCTTTTTAGCCTTAAAACATGCATATTTTGTCTGTTTATGTGGTGCGTATGCACAATACGCCATCTTTTGCTGAATCGTTTTATGTATTTGGATACATTTGTAGAAAAGTTAGGATTAGTTATTTTAGAAGATTTGAGAGTGCACATCACAGTTGTATTTATTTTAACTGAGATAAATGCTGTTGTAGACAGAGAGAGGATGTGATTGGCAGAAATTAAAATGCATCATAATGGATTAGATGTGAAGTGTCATTAGGAATATTCTGTCACGTGCCCACACCCAAAGTCTCTCTCTGTCTGTCTCTCTCTCTCTCTCTCTCTCTCTCTCTCTCTCTCTCTATCTCTGTCAGTCTTGACTGCAGTACTTCAGACTAAGCGTCATTGCTAAACTCTCATGGTGCATGTGGGTGGAATCTCATGTGCATAAGCAATAGATGATTTCAGTAAAGATGTTAGAATAACATTTAGGTTGAAAACAAAGTTGGTAATTTTGCTGTATTCTTCCATTATGACCTTGATGTATGGCCTTAAAGGGTAAGTTCAACCAAAAACATTTAAACACCCTCATGCCATTCCAAACCAGCATGACTTTTTAACTGGGAGCCTCAATCACTATTCACTTTCATTGTATGGAAGGAAAAAAAAAAGCATGCAATGAAAGTGAATGAGGACTGTGGCTGTCAGGTCATACGGGTTTGGTTGGAACAACATAAGGATGAGAAAATGATGACAGAATTTTCATTTTTGGTTGAACTAACCCTTTAAAACGGTCATGAAATCTTAACTTTTTGTTTGTCTAGCTTTTGGGTGTCCCCTTTTCTTGGTTTAAGCTTGCCTTCCCATTTGCCTCTGTATACATTTATAAGAAATAAGCTGTTTTTTATGGATTGCAGTAAATTGGTTCCATTTCTAATTTCTAAATTTGTTTTATCAGACTTCACGGTTTAAAATCAGGAAAGACACTGAAGGAGTTTAGAGGCCATACCTCTTATGTAAATGACGTTATCTTCTCACACGATGGCCAGCATGTCATTAGTGCATCGGCGGATGGGACGGTAAAGGTAAGAGTTCATACTGTGGTGAACCACACATTATATGCATTTTATATTTGTGGATCTCCTCACTTAATTGCCTTTTTATCAGATCTGGAACATGAAGACAATGGATTGCACCCACACAATAAAAACGCCTGACATTCCAGAGGGTACAGACATCACTGTTAACAATGTTGTGCTCGTCCCGAAGACCCCTGAGCACTTTGTGGTGTGTAATAGGACCAACACTGTGGTTGTTATGAACATTCATGGCCAGGTGAGAAAATTGGCCGACATTTGATGCCACATAGCTGGGTGCACAGAATTTTCCTTTATGTCAGTTAAGTACGTACCATAGTTCACTTAAAAATGCTTTCATTATTTACTCACCCTGAATCACACTCAGACTCAAAATTGTGTGCGCAGCATTGCTTCTATTGTGTGTTGTTAACAATGGAATGTTCCGGGTTCAATCAGAAGCTTTTGTGGTATATTATTACAGAATTTTGCTAAAAAAGCAAAAATCGAGGTTACAGTGAGGCACTTACAATGGAAGTGAATGGGGCCAATTTTAGGGTTTAAAGGCAGAAATGTGAAGCTTATAATTTTATCAAATCACCTACATTAATTCTTCTGTTAAAACGTATGTATCATTTGAGCTGTAACGTTGTTTAAATCATCGTTTTAAAGTCGTTTTAAGGTTTTAGGGTTGTGTCATCATGGCAACAAAGTTGTAAAATTGGATATAACTTTACACAGATATGGTTAGGAAGTGATTTTATCCAAGGATGTAACCACATATTCAGGATTGGGGGGACAAAATGTAAGAATTTAATAATCAACCATGGAAAAAACCCATATCAATAGACCAATACTCTGAATATTTGGGGGGGGACATGTCCCCCTCAATGTCTATGGTGGTTACAGCCCTGATTTTATGACACTGAAATCATGATAACATGCATATTGTTTACGTCTTGTGGCTATACTTATGAAAAAGTGAGTATTTGAACGTTTACGGATTCACTTTCATTGTAAATGCCTCAATGTAACCCAGATTTTTTTTTAAATGAGGGACCATTCAAAATAAATTTTTGTGGTAATCAACATTATGCCACAAGTGCTGTTGATTGTGCTTAATTTGTATTGAACCTGGAATATTCCTTTAAATGTGATGTGCCAGTTTGAATATGTTGGATAAAGAATGATGTTTGAGAGCTACAACAAAGGTGAATATTTTCTGTGAATAACAACTTAAATTCAGTATCGTATGGATTCAGAAGACTCAGATTAAAGCGCACAAAACTGCTTATTTGGTACTTTATTTTTAGGGTAAACTATTCCTTTAAGCTGGCACCAATTTATACCATTTATGAAACCATGGTTAATTGCTGAATTTTGAACAGAAGTTTTAGTGATGTTCAGTACTGTATTATCAAACTGTGGGTATTAAACATTACCAGGTTACCTTTTTTTGACTTTGTTAAAGCATATGCCCAAGCAGCAAACCTGTGTGTTGTGCGATTTACTAAAAATAGCTACATGCTTTGTAATCCAACCGTCTGGATGGAGTAATTACACCTGCCAATTTGAGTCGCCTCACCCACTCATTCTTTGCCTCGCTAGATGACTAACTCTCACATGCTTTTTGGCACTCTCTGAAGCATGCCTATACCTCCTTTCTTTACGCAGCACATCTTTTGCTCTAATTCTGTCCCCCACCCCTTTTCTATCAGGTGATGAGGAGTTTCTGTTCAGGTGTAAAAGAGGGGGCTGACTTTGTGTGCTGCACGTTGTCTCCACGTGGAGAGTGGATTTATTGCGTGGGAGAAGACTATGTGCTGTACTGCTTCAGCACCATCACTGGCAAGCTGGAGAGAACACTCACGGTACCGTCCGCCCTCACAGCACATGCTGGAAAGCCATGAGATATGCAGCCTTTAACTTTAGTTTTACTTAGGTGAAGTTTGATAGGTTCACAGAAGTTGCCTTCTCTGTATTCCAAATGGATATTCACACATTCCGAAAGAAAGATTGTTGGTAAAAAGTTGGTATTTGCAGTCTTGCTTAATGCTGTACCTCTGATTAGGAACAATGAACAGTATCAGATAAAGATAGTGTCTGAGGCTACGTTGAAAGCCTGAGATTCAAAATCTGATTTAAACCTGGAAATAAACAGGTTTTAGAATTTAAAAATTTAAAACAAAGAAATGTTATGACTAAGGCTGTCGATTAAATAATAATAATTATATTTATTTATCACACATTATACGTTTGCACATATACAGTGAAATTCTTTTTTTCACATATCCCAGCTAAGCTGGGGTCAGAGCGCAGGGTCTGATTAAATATGTTAATTCAGTGCGATTTCATTATATTTAAAAAAGTATGCGTTCAAATAATTAATGCAACTAATTGCGCCACCGTAATAAGGAATTTTCAGCAGTCAGCAGGGGGCAATAAGCGCAGCTCCAGCTGTACAGGCAACAAACCTATAGCTAATCAAAGACTGCTGGATGGAGCAGAGTGCAAGGGTCTCCAGACGAGCTTTTAAATGTTTCAAACTACATTTGACTCGAAACAGCGTCCTAAAAAATGTAGCATTTATGGATAGAGATGCTAAAAACCTGTGAAACGTGACACAACAACAGTGACAAACGCACCAAAAGCATTCTTCTGACGTATGTACAGTTGGAACGCAAGAACACGTCTTATGTCTACTGACAGATTGATGAACTCGCTGTGAACAATTGGCCAGTGATGGGCTTACTTTCAATGATAATAGATTGACAATAGATTGACTTCTAAAGCCACTTTTTGTATTGTCTAATCAATGCTTTACATGTTGTCTGCCACAACAATGTAATGTCTTTGAATTAACTGATATTATAATATTATTATTATATATGAATATTATTATATTTATAATTAGGCCTAATTTTTAATTAAATTGGGGGCCTTTTTCATCAAATATTGACATGCAACACTTAATTCAAGTAATTAATTGGCATATGATGTAACGAATTCAATTAAAAATGTTAATCGATTGACAGCCCTAGTTATGATTTTTGCACTATATGTTGGCCACTAGTCATATAAGAAAATGTGTGACATTTGACCATGTTAACTTATTTGTACAAAAGGTCAGACAAAGAGGTAGTCCTGCCCCCAATTCACAGCATTGGTTGAATAACGTTGTTGGGGCGGGTCTAAGTGGGTTTCTTTTCATACCACCACAGAAACACAGTGCTTAAAGTTTTTGAGAAAATTAACCTATGAATGGCTTACTAATAGTTGTCTCTGCATATTATTTTGCAATTTTCCTGCTTTAGCTGAAATAAGTGCATTTGTGTATATCACCCACAGGTACATGAAAAAGATGTCATTGGCATAACTCACCACCCCCATCAAAATCTCATCGCCACTTACAGCGAGGATGGCCTACTCAAACTCTGGAAGCCCTGAGTCCCTTCCCACCTGATATGGACTCTTACACTTGTCTTGTGTTTATATGTTCTGAATGCGTTACCCCTGCATACTACACTTTTGTCTATGCCTTTATTCGCCTGCCATGAAATCAGTGTTCCATTTAAAGCTCTAATAATGTAATCAGTATTTTTGAGGAGTTAAAAACACAAACACCTTTCAGTTAAACTGGTACCACAGCAGTCATGAGATGCAGGACCTCTCCAACATCTGCAACTAAGTGCATCGAACTTCCAACTACTAACCTTTCCTCTCAAGTCTCTAGTGGAAAACATAACTGCATGGATGTAGTGGTCTGTTACTATTATTAAGGGCATTGTAGTATTGTCTGTGATGATATCTGCATGCAAGATTTTACCATATAAAAAAAGAATATGGTCAATGTACTGGGTTTTTTGCTGACCATTGTTGGAGTTTCACATCTTACATGTGATTGTGATTTCTTTGATCAATGTGAGCAAAGACAAATATTCAGTGTACCTTCTCAGAAGTCTTGGATTTTCACATATTTGTACTTGTGTACATTCAGAATTCTGATATTTAGAATTCATATGGTACAATTTTGTTTCTAGTGGTTTAGTGTGTTTTAACACTTGGCCCAGCACATCTACTTATACTGCATGCATGTGAACACTATGCAGTTATTGCAATACTATATGGGAGTTATCCGTGTGGTTTATATTCTGATAATACAGATTTTTTTTTTTAATTAAGGGTATAATATTGCTTTGTAGTGTAAGTCTCAAAGTATCTTACAGTGTTGGTAAATAGTATGCCAATACTGCTGCAATTCAATTAAAATTCAAGCATGAATAATTCATGACAGTATTTTTATGTGTCAATTGCTTGATTTTTTCACTAAAGATATAGAGACATTGGTATACAAGATCATACATCTTAATTTCTGACTCAATTAGGTACCCCTGCTCTACTATATATATATAGATAGATGGATAGATAGATAGATAGTATTACATAGTAAATCTAATATCCAATCCACTAACCCCCCCCCCAAAAAAAAAAACTGACTAAATGAATAACATTGTTACATTTAATTTATAAATAGAACTACGAATGTCAAAGTTATTGGTCATAATTTCACACTTTTTAAAAGTATTCTTCAAAGACAATACAGATAATAAAATAATCGTATAGAACACTTTTCTGCCGGGAGACATGAGAAAAGAAATTAATAGCATTTGCAGTCTCCAAATTAATGTCCTTGAAATGTAGACAGAGCAGGATTGTGTTAACAGAGAAAATTGAGTGGCAAAAAAACCCTTTAATAAAAGCGATCTTAAGACTTGATCTCACATGAGAGGTATGCAAGTTGGCTGCAAAACTATTTCAAAATTGTATTGTGTATAACTTTGTCTAAACATTTGATGTGCCATTTAATTTACATTTTAAAATCGTTACTAAATAGAAGTCGAATGTTTTCTGAATTGTTAAATAACTGCAAACAAATGCAACATGAAAAGACTCCTTTTCATTAAAAATCCTTGGCAGTTATGTCTCAAACATGATCAAATTAAATGGAAGTGGCCCTGGTGTGAAATGTTGATATTTGGCCAGATAGTACACTATCAACAACATGCAAGTAGGTTAACGTAGTAAGCAAATTAAACAATAGCACGTTCAACAAAATAAGGCTTTTTGTGTTCTTGCTTCTTCACAGTTTGCCATTATTTTGAACTTTTTTTCTTTCATTTTAAACCTTGAAGTTATTTCCCCTATTAGTTCAAATAGTTCTACAAAAACATTTAGCATTCAGCTGGTAGCATATAGAAAATTTCCAACAATATCAAGATCAACAAATGATCTTACATTTAACACACAATTAATTTGCAATATACAAAATACAACAAAGATTATAATGGTTTGTCCAACTCATGATGAGAACTTGATCCTCAATGTTAATAAATCTTGAAGATAAATTTTTCTGGGATTATGGAACAAACTACTTAGCTGAACACCCCCACCCTTTTAAACTGCTACACTAATATCTATAAACTCTTCTTCAATTCTCTGTGGCACCAGTCTTAAAACTCTGCTTGATGTCATTTTAAAGATCCCCTCACTTTATGTCACTAATTATCAGCTCCCAGTTTTGGAAGGGAACATTATTTCAAACAATGACACAAGAGGTTGGCACAAAGGTCTTATTCTAGGCACAGAACTAGTTGAGAGGTAATAAAACGTATTTCCTCTTGGTCCTTTTTATTTTTTTGAGTTCCAGCAGAGGTGGCATTTGTTGTTTAACCAGGGGTAAAAGACAAGTAATCTCTATGAGGTTTGACACTGTACACCACCACCAGGGTAAAAGTCTTCCTCCTCTATATAGTGGTATTGATGACGTTCATGGGTCAGGTCACAGTCTTCAAGGTCAGCATAGATATAGAGGTCGTCATCCATGCCTTCAGGCTCAGTATTTGCTTGGTTTCCAGGTAGGTATCTCTCCAACTCCTTTAGTTTGTTCAATGGGAGGAAGTTCTCTTCAGGGAAGACAACCTTGAGAAAATAATTTACATAGAGTATATCGTAAATCTCAATGTAAGTGAGAAAAGAAATAAAAAGCATGTGGAGAACACACACAGACTTATTTTGCAGACTTTTGATGATATTCTAAATATACTGTATTTATGTATACACAGGTATATACACTGTAAGCCAAAATATTATGGCCACCTGCCTAATATGCATTTGGTCTCTACCACCCCTGGAGTTCGCTAGTTCGAATCCCAGGGTATGCTGAGTGACTCAAGCCAGGTCTCCTAAGCAACCAAATTGGCCCGGTTGCTAGGGAGGGTAGTCACATGGGGTAACCTCCTCGTGGTCGCTATAATGTGGTTCGTTCTCGGTGGGTGCGTGGTGAGTTGAGCGTGGATGCCGCGGTGGATGGCGTGAAGCCTCCACACGCGCTATGTCTCCGTGGCAACGCGCTCAACAAGCCGCGTGATAAGATGCCCGGGTTGGCGGTCTCAGACTCGGAGGCAGCTGGGATTCGTCCTCCACCACCCGGATTGAGGCGAATCACTACGCGACCACGAGGACTTAAAAGCGCATTGGGAATTGGGCATTCCAAATTGGGTGAAAAAGGGGGGGAAATAAATATGCATTTGGTCCTCCGCGTGCCGCCAATATAGCATCAACCCGCCGAGGCATGGACTCTACAAGACCCCTGTTCTGTGGTATCTGGCACAAAGACATTAGCAGCAGCTCCTTCTTGCAAGTTGTGAGGTGGAGCCACCATGGATTGGACTTGTTGGTCCAGCACATCCCAAAGACGATCAATCGGATTGAGATCTGGGGAATTTGGAGGACAGGGCAACATCTTGAACTCTTCATCATGTTCCTTAAACCATTCTTGAACAATGTGTACAGCGTGGCAGGGCGCATTTATCCTGCTAAAAGAGGCCACTGCCATCAGGGAATACCATTGCCATGAAGGGGTGTACCTGGTCTGCAATGATGTTTAAGTAGGATGCACGTGTCAAATTGACGTCCACATGAATGGCCGGACCCAGTGTTTCCCAGCAGAATATTGCCCAGAGCATTACACTCTGTCCACCGACTTGTCGTCTTCATACAGTGCATCCTGGTGTCATCACTTCTTCAGGTAAACGGCGCACACGTACACGGCCGTCCACGTGATGTAAAAGAAAACAGGACTCATCGGACCAGGCAACCTTCTTCCACTACTCCAAGGTCGAGTTCCGACACTCGCGTGCCCATTTTAGGCACTTTCGACAGTGGACAGGGGTCATCGGCTTGTGGTTTGTCCCTCCTCAGAACACTGTCAGTTGGTCATAATGTTTTGGCTCATCGGTGTACATATAGCCCTATTGTTGAGGCCCTTTGTCATGTAAAATCAAACATCAAATTAATTTCAAGGTTTGATTAACAAACACTCTCCTTAAAGGTGCTGTAAGTGATTTCCATGCAAAAAAGTCTGTAAAATGTTTTTCTACTCCCTGAAAGACATCAATGAAATAAGTGTCCTGAGATATCTCACCAGTCTCTGTGACAGCTCTAGACTCTATAAATAGCAAATAAAAATGTGCCCCCAGGCTGCAGTCTCTGACAATTTCTGCCCGTCAATCATTTTGCACATTCTTATATTGTCGTTGCAGCAAATTATTGAGTCTTAATGCTATTTTTATGCTACGTTGCTCATAACATTTGTCAGTTGAGGGCACTATTGTGCTGCTGTTGTTTTTAATAACCATTTCTGCTCGATGTCAGACTCAATAAAGCTCATTTGGTATCTTTGGATTGCGTGGTTTTGGAAAGAGGGGGCGTGGCTAATCCAACAGCTAATCTTGTGAAAATTCTAGAACGGCTAAAATCGCTTACAGCACCTTTAAAGTAAAACAAATGACTGTTTTCAAGAATTTGCACTCACACTGAAAAGAATGATGAGTCTGCCTTTCTCAAATGGACGACGGTGCATAGGCATCCCTTCATTCAGAACACATTTCTTATCTCCAGGTCTGATCAACTCCCCTATTCATTAGACAAAGAATGATAAAATATCTGCAATACACATCAATTGCTTTTGTAATCTGTAGCATCTGCTTTGCTATGACCAATTTGATTTTAAGTTTAGGAATATTCCAGGTTCAATTCAAGTCAAGCTCAAATCGACAGCATTTGAGGCATAATGTCAATTACCACAAAAATGTGTTTTGACTCATCCATCATTTTCTTTAATAAAAAAAGCAAAAATCTGGGTTACAGTGAGGCACTTACTATGGAAGTGAATGGGGCCAATCCGTAAACGTAAAAATCCTCACTGTTTCAAAAGTATAGCCACAAAATGTAAACAATGCACTTTAACATGATTTTAGTGTAATAAATCACTTGCTAATCTTTTCTGTGTAAAGTTATATTCAATTTTACAACTTTGTTGTCATGACGACGCCATGCCATAAACATTAAAACAACAGTAAAAACAATGATTTAAACGACTTAAATAATACACAAATTTTAACAAAAAAGTGCTTCATTTCTGCGTTTAAACTCTCCAAAAATTGGCCCCATTCACTTCCATTGTTAGTCCCTCCCTGTAACCTCGATTTACCTTTTTTTTTTTTTTTTTTTTTTTTTTTGAGGAGGAGGAATTTATAATTCTTAAAATAATTCTTAAAATAAATTAAGAATTTATTTTTGTGTTTATCAGCATTATGCCACAAATGCTGTCGATTGAACTTAACTTGTATTGAACCCGGAATATTCCTTTAAGTTGCTTTTTAGGATCGTATCTGATAAAATATGACTCTAGGAGTTAAGATGTTTCTGTAATATAACCACAGAAGCCCAAATTACCAGCTAATGTAAATAAAGCAGACACATAAGACAGCCAGGTAGACCATATTGAGCACAGTCTGGATGGACTACAAGAAAGAATATGTCTCAAGTGCCACACACATCCCTGAATATCTGGTGCTATCGGTCAACAAGTCATTAAGGATCCCTGTGGGTCTCTGGAGTAGGCAATTGCAAAAATATCCACAAGATATTTGCACCATCTGCCAAGTGATTCTGTGACGTACTTTCTACACTGCTGTCTCATGACCTCTTGTATATATAGATGTTATGACTCACTGATCCACCAACAGTGACCAGTGTAGATGACCCATCACGGTGCTGATGTTATATTGAGACATGCATGTAATGCTTGCACACTATAATGTAGGAGGGTTTACCTGGATGGGATGTGATGAGTAGAGTTCTGTTGTCTAGTGTCTTAATGGGTTTTTGAAAACCACATAATGACTCGACCAACTGTAGCTCCATGCTCATGATGAGGTCCTCTCTTTGTCTGAAACAAGGAATGTATTTTAACCTTTTTTTCCTTAAATAATATTTACACATTCTGTTCCCCAATTACCTAACCTGAATCACCAAGTATTGTGAAAGACCATCCTCCTATAAAAATAACACAAAAGAAACATGTGGCGATTATGAGAGTGTACTGCCCTCTCCAGGACACTGAGATCACTACAATCAATGATGCTACTCAGTGTGCATAAACATAAACCTTGCTCATCTCAAACTTTAGGATTGTTTTTTCCCAGAGCTTTACAATTAATGTTGTACATATCTGATGGTGAACAACATTATAAAACGGAATTAAACAGAAGTTCGTATGAAGCAGTATAAAGTAAACAAAGGCCATTTTAGGTACTAGGATCTTCAAATACTGAAAATTGTAACCATAATAGTTTTGTTGCCTAAAAAAATAAAAACACATATGTAAAAGACAAAAACATTTGACCAGAGAGCAATTATTTAGATAAGACTAAGAAGATATAGTATTATTTAGTAGACTTAGGAGAGAATTCACTAAGAATGAATTGCGCTGTTTATTTGCACAAGCTGTCTGCGATGGTTTAGCACCTGATTCACTAAAGGAATTATGCATACAAGGCAACACACCTATAAAAACTGTGCAGAATGCAATTAGCATAATTCCAGTACTGAGATACAGACACCTGAATCATTTCTTTAACATGCCAAAAGTGGATCTGACTACACTGCACATCGGGATATATGCTAGGTTATAACGCTCCACCATTTGATGTATTACTACTGCCATGATTTTTATTAAATACAATCCATAATGTGCCTAATTCATATAGAAAGTAGGCGTGTTTGCGCAGAAAGTAACAACGACTTAATTTAAACACTGAAGATGCAACACTGATTGTGCCTGCTTAAAGGAATATTCCGGGTTCAATACAAGTTAAGTTATGGAAGTGAATTTTTTGGAGTGTTTAAAAGGCAGAAATGTGAAGCTTATCACTTTATAAAAGCACTTATACATTCATTCTTCTGTTAAAACTTGTGTATTGTTAGAGCTGCAAAGTGGCTTAAATGTCATCGTCTACCAGGATTACAGGGTTTACGGCGTTACTTCATGAAGGCAATAAAGTTGTAAAATTGGATAAAACCTTACAAAGAAAAGGCTTGTGTGATTTTTTTTATAACACCAAAATCATGTTAACAGGCAGTGTTTGTCATGTCTCACTGTAACCCAGATTTTGTGTTTTAAAGAAAATGAGAGACAAGTCAAATGAAATTTTTGTGGTAATAACATTATGCCATAAATTATGTCGATTGTGCTTTACTTGTATTGAACGGAATATTCCTTTAAACTAGATGGGTTTACATGTGGTGAGCTGAAATTCCACACGCAAAAGATGCACAACTATGTATCCCGACTTTTACTGATGCAGACTGCTTTACCTGGTGAAAACTGGATGTGCTCTTTGGTCTAATACAATGATAATGTCTCCAGGTTCAAGGCCAGGCTCCTGGTCCCCCTCCCCATGGAAAACAATTTTCTGTCCATCTTTCATACCTGCAATAAGACATAGCCAAACATTAACTAAATTTGCTGTGGTAGCTATAGTAGCTGTTCTGAACTGTACTGTGCTTTTCAAATTCTTATCTTATCACTTTCTTACCTTTATCAATATGCACCTCAAGAATCTTCTTCTGCCGTAGTATCTTGCGACCAGCACATGCTTTGCAGCGGTCACGGTGACCGAGTCGTTGGCCTTGGCCCTGACAGCCAGCACAGACTGTTGATATCTGCTGTACCATGCCAGGTGCTAAGTGATGTAATCGGACCTGTACGCCCACTCCACGGCACAATGAACACACTTCTATCACTCCTTTACGGCCCCCCCGACCTGCAGTGCAAATAAATGAATACATTTTTTTATTTATTTTTTTAAATAGGCCAGTATGAATTCCATCTATTGAAATAATATCTATTGAAATACTACCAAAAAAAATAAAAATTGGAGATTTAATATATATATGTGTATATATATATATATATATATATTTTTGTAATTAAGTGTATTAACCCATATTTAATAATTAATTTCAGTCACACACAGTTACCTTCACACTTTTCACAGATTATATTCTTCTGGACAGCCAGTTTTCTAGTGGCTCCATTATAAAGGTCCTCCAATGAAACTGTCAACTGATGCACCACATTCTTTCCTGTGTATGACAACATTATAATATCACATTAAGGACATTTAAGTTCTCTAATTTGTGGCTTATTCCCAAAGTGAAGCAATCACATAAACTTTCATTAGAACTAGGGCTGGGAACATGAACGCGCTAATAGTTGACTGTTTAACACGTTCAAAAATGAATAAATAAATAACACAATTATCCTTTTTTCACTTCCTGAAACATCACTAATGTTTTCCCCCACTTCCTATGGCTAAAATTGGCATTAATACATTCCCAGGAGGTACACGTTCAACTTGACTGCACATCCTAGCACAGAATCTGATTGGGCCTCATTCATGAAACACGAGCAGAATGAATTTGTGTGTAAATCGTTCGTAAAGCCAGTCTGACATAAATTTTCGTATTTTCAAAATGTAAGATCGGTACAAACAAAATTTACACCTGCTCCTGACCATGTGTAAGTCGTGCGTAAAACATTCGAACGTGTTGTGTTCCTTCAGACAAACTGCCATGATTACACTTTTATCAAAGTAAAATGAGATAAGTAATGAAAAAAGAATTAATAATTAAATGAGTGGAATTAACCTTAAAAAAATAACAAATAATAAAAAAATAAAAAAAGCTTGTATTCAGAAACGTTTCTTTGCTGCTTGCATTTATTATTTCAAAGTATGTTTTCACAAATCTGCTTATTTCCAGCAAAAGTTCTTTATGGGTTCGTGTTTGATTTCTCAAATTAATAAATAAATAATGTCCTCTAACATGACTGGCTGGACTTTTTTTTTTTTTATTTAATATAAGCTCTTTTATTTCGATTTCATAATTTAGTACAGGCATCGGTAAATCGCTTTCAGTTGATGTATGGTCAGCGGTAAAACCTTAAATGAACACATCGTGGGCAGGTGCGTAAACACAATGGGGGGAAAAAAGCCTGCACGCTGTCGTATAGCTTTTAAATCTATAATATCTTACAGTGTTTCGGTCAAAGACATGCTTCGGGCATTCTATCAATTTCTTTGAAGATTGATACTGTTGCAAAGAAAGTATCAACATTCAGTCTTGGATTTACTCGATAAGTTTCTCCAATGACGCTGGCGATGCACTCAACTGAATCAGAGAAGGTGGACATCCTCCTGTGACCTGTCGGCATGAAATTAAAACAATTTTACACTAAAGCTTAATGTCAAACCATTTTTATTGACCTCTTGGACTAATTCACAAAAGAACCTCTGATGACAGCAAATGACTTTAAGTTCCTCACTTTCATTTTAGATGCGAGTGTTTGCTAAATCAATATTTTACGATGCGAACGCACTCCATAATAAAAAAAAATATTTAAAAAAAACTTTTACTGTTATTTATTACTGTTCGCATATACACCGATCAGCCACAACATTAAAACCACCTGGCTAATATTGTGTTGCTGTAGACTTTGTCAGTTCAAACCAGTCTGGCTATTCTCTGTTGACCTCTCATCAACAAGGTATTTCCGTCCACAGAACTGCCGCTCACTGGATGTTTTTTGCTTTTGGCACCATTCGAAGTAAATTCTAGAGACTGTTGTGTGTGAAAATCCCAGGAGATCAGCAGTTACAGAAATATTTAAACCAGCCCATCTGGTACCAACAATCATGCCACGGTCCAAATCACCGAGATCACATTTTTTACCCATTCTGATGGTTGATGTGAACATTAACTGAAGCTCCTGACCCATATCGGCATGATTTTATGCACTAAGCTGCTGCCACACGATTGGCCGATTAGATAATCGCATAGATGATTGTTGGTGCAAGACGGGCTGTTTTGAGTATTTCTGTAACTGCTGATCTCCTGGGATTTTCACTCACAACAGTCTCTAGAATTTACTCCGAATGGTGCCAAAAAAAAAAAAAAAAACATCCAGATGGGAACGCCTTGTTGATGAGAGAGGTCAACAGAGAATGGCCTGACTGGTTCGAACTGACAAAGTCTACAGTAACTCAGATAACCACTCTGTATAATTGTGGTGAGAAGAATAGCATCTCAGTATGCTATTCTAAGATGCGGGTTGGTGCTGTTTTGGCAGCACAAAGGGGACCTACACAATATTAGGCAGGTGGTTTTAATGTTGAGGCTGATCATATATACATACACTGGCGGCCAAATGTTTGGAATAATGTACAGATTTTGCTGTTTTGGAAGGAAATTATTATTTTAATTCACCAATGTGGAATTCAACTGATCACAAAGTATAGTCAGGAAAAAACAGCACCATCACTATTTGAAAAAAGTCATTTTTGATCAAATCTAGACAGGCCCCATTTCCAGCAGCCATCACTCCAACAGCTTATCCTTGAGTAATCATGCTAAATTGCTACTTTGGTACTAGAAAATCACTTGCCATTATATCAAACACTGCTGAAAGCTATTTGGTTCATTAAATGAAGTTTAACATTGTCTTTGTGTTTGTTTTTGAGTTGCCACATTATGCAATAGACTGGAATGTCTTAAGGTCAATATTAGGTCAAAAATGCGGCAACAACAAAAAAAAATCCTTTCTCTAGAAACTCGTCAGTCAATCATTGTTTTGAGGAATGAAGGCTATACAATGCTTGAAATTTCCAAAAAACTGAAGATTTCATACAAAGGTGTACACTACAGTCTTCAAAGACAAAGGACAACTGGCTCTAACAAGGACAGAAAAAGATGTGGAAGGCCAGATGTACAACTAAACAAGAGGATAAGTACATCAGAGTCTCTGGTTTGAGAAATATACGCCTCACGATTTTCTCCCCTTTTCTCCCCAATTTGGAATGCTCAATTCCCAATGCGCTCTAAGTCCTCATGGTGGCATAGTGACTCACCTCAACCGGGTGGTGGAGGACGAATCTCAGTTGCCTCCGCGTCTGAGACAGTCAGTCCGCGCATCTTATCACGTGGCTTGTTGAGGGTGTTACCGCGGAGACAGTGCATGTGGAGGCTTCATGCTATTCTTCGCAGCATCCACACACAACTCACCATGCGCCCCACCGAGAGCAAGAACCACATTATAGCGACCACAAGGAGGATTTTTTTTTATGAGAACTCTTTGAAGTAGTTTAAAAAGTAAAAGCTAAAAAAACAATTCTTCAAATTGTCATAGTAATTTTTCACATTATTAATGTCCTGACTATACATTGTGATCAGTCGAATACCACTTTGGTGAATAAAAGTACCAATTTCTTTCCATAAGAGCAAAATCTGTACATTATTCAAACTTTTGGCCGCCAGTGTAAGTGCCAGGTCTCTGAAGACCCAAATAGGTTAGTGTTTGGTGAAATTCCCATGCATTTAAGGGTTAAAAGATAAACGCAGCAAACCTCTCCTTTCCCTGTGAATGCGTCCCCCTCCTCCAAAGAACATATCAAAGATGTCCATGGGGGAGCCAAAACTTGGCCCTCCACTTCCTCCCTCCTTAATTGCTTTCTCGCCACCTCTGTCATACACTTCTCTCTTCTTGGCATCTGACAAAACCTCATACGCCTGGGAGATCTGTTTGAACTGTAGGGAGAGAATAGTGAGGGGGACGTTAAGCCTCAACCAAGTAGTAAAATATTGAGACAACCTTAAAAAATGCTATATGGTCCACTCAAGAGTTAAATACATGACACCAGAACTGTCTTTTTTTAAAGGCGCATTCAGTAATTATTTTTTTATTTGTCATCTTGGACTTACACAGACACCCAGCAGCATAGATGCAGCATCATTCAAATACAATAGTTTTCAGTTACAGATGCCATTGTATTCATTTACAATCAGCAAGCAGCTATTATTAATTTAATCCATGAGTGAAAGTGTCCAGTAAACAGGACGGTTACTTTGATTAAGCAAGTAGTATTCGGCTGGTCATGTGATTCTAACATGGCAGCCCCCATGAGGGGACCCTCTCCATGTAGAATAAAACAGCTTTTATATGTTTACTGATATGACTAGTTTCCTCATCTCATGTTTCAAAATTACAATTAATATATTTTGGCGTAAACCTTTTTTTAATCAGGAAAAACGCCTGAGTGCACCTTTAAGAAGCAGCAGGTACTGTTGAGTCTTACCTTCTCCCCCTCTGTTGGATTTTTATCCGGGTGATATTTCAGTGCCAGTTTACGATAGGCTTTCTTCAACTCTTCTGGGCTGGCACTGGGCTTTACACCCAGCATATCATAAAACCCAGTCTCTTTCACCATAGTTGCCTTCAAACAGCTAATTCTAGGCAAAAGAAACATCAAAATTGTGACCATTAAGCTAGAATTACTCTAAAAATGGCCCATATTTTCAGTCTTATAATATTTCATGTGGTAACATACAAGTTCCTAGAAAGCAATAACATCTATTGGTTTGAGAGACTACTAAATAAAACGACTATCATGAAATCATCAACATTACATTCACACACATTTAACTTGACCAACCGCTTTAGAAATGACTGATTTAGAACAGATCGTTACCTCGTGATTATTTCAAATGCAAGCTCAATTACATGTCAAGCTCTTTCTAAAAAGGCAGAATTATAGACAAAAAGCAAACAAAATAAAACAACGAAAGAAAGAAAAGACGAACTTAACGTGATTCACGCTATAACATCGTTTTAATTAATGATATGGTACCGTGAAATATGGTGAAATCCCTTCTCGCCTTTTGTGCAATGTACAAAACAGACTTCCAGAATCTTCCACCAGCCTTCTTCTAGATCTTCTTCTTGTGGAGTGTTATTGAACTTTGAATCCAGTGCGACCTATTTCTGCCACCTACCGTACGTAGTGAAGTATGACAGGCCGTGACAAACAGCTGTTTCCCAGTCTACATGGTGCCGTCCACAGCAGCGCTGGGAAGCATTCACTACACAAAGTTTGGGCATTTTGATGCATTTTATGGACAGAACCCTTCCAAAGACATAGCTCATATGACACACAGAGTGATAAATCAAATAATAATAAAAATGTGTTCGTCCGAAGTTGGTTAGATATCAAAGTCGTTCTAGCAAGTCAGTCCACTAGTGGCCATTTTGGGAACGCTCTCGGGATGCTATTTCCAGTCACGCCAGAGTAGCTCCTTTATACTTGAATGGAGAAAGATCGACATCTCTAAAACGGTTGGTCAAGATTAAGATTAAAGAACATATTTCAATGAATTTTATCAAATAAATTGAGATTCTTTACCACATATTACGCTCAAAAAACGCAATTTTCCCAGCTTGTATAGCTAATGCGCATCAGCGTTTCAAAGTTGATTGACAGGTAATATCTGTATTTAAAAGGTGATTGGCTCTTTTAACTGTAAGGCGGGACTTCCTTTCTACTTCCGCTGACCGTTGGACGCTCAGAGCTGCTTGGTTGAGCGTTCCAATTTCTCCCATTCATTTTAATAGAAGTGGCCCATCTCTGCTAAATAACCTCTGTTAGATATGCAACATAAAGTTGAGAAAACATGCAAGCACACATCTAAATGCTTTAGATTTGCAGTGGACATGATATTAAAAGTGCTGTAAGTGATTTTTTTATGGAATGTTATGAAGAAAGTGAAAGATATCACTGAAATAAGTGTCCGGGCCGCGGTCACAGTATGGTTTGATCAGCCAATCAAAAGACTTTGAGGTGCTTTCTTTGTCAATCATTTTGAAAGTTCTCACAGTGTAGAAATTAAAGCAGTTAATTTAGGTTTAACGCCATATTCAGATTCATAACAGTCGTCAGTTGAGGGAGATATTTTGCTACTTTTTTGTTTGACAACCCTGACAAGATGAAATACTGCTCTTAGAAAGAGATCTTCTATTGACCTGTTTCAGTGACATCACTTTTCCCCCGCAGCCGCCATATTTGTGACCATCAGCGGAAGGAAACAATGGCGGTGAATGGAAAAACACCCGTAAAACGATCTCAAGAAAAACATCAAAAAGTGCTTTTTTCCATGCACAGTTCCAGGAAAGGTGTATACGGGTCTGAGGTCTGCACAAATATTGGCAAATACATTTAAATATATTTTATCCACGATTCATCTCCGTACAACGGCGAGTCTGATGTGTGACCGGCGAGTGCACACGCCTACCTGTACATCACCGTAAACATCTCTCATTTAGAAGTTACGCATAATTGTGTTGTTTTCTGCACTGATTTGGTCAAAATATTACAAAACGTCTGTGATGATCTCGTCTGTATTAATGTAAGAGCTGCTTTTAACTCATGATCGAACACACAGAAAGCAACCAAGGCATATTAGTGAAAATGACAAATAATAATTCCTTACATTTATATAGCACTTTTCTAGGCACTCAAAGTGCTTTACATAGTATAGGGGGACTCTCCTCAACCAGCACCAGTGTGCAGCATCCACCTGGATGATGCGACGGCAGCCATAGTGCACCAGAACACTCACCAGCTTTTGGTGGAAAGGAGAGAGTAGAGTGATACAGCCAATTAATGGATGGGGATTATTAGGAGGCCCAATGGCAGGAATTTGGCTAGAACTCTTTACAAGAAGTGTCCTGGGATTATTAATGACCACAGAGAGTCAGGACCTTGGTTTAACATCTCATCCAAAAGACGGTGCCTTTTTTACAGTATAACGTTTCCATCACTATACTGGGACATTAGGACCTACACAGACCATAGGGTGAGCACCCCCTGCTGGCCTCCCTAATATGTCATCAAGCTGCAACTTTAGTTTTCCCCAACAGGTCTCCCATCCACGTACTGGCCAGGATCAACCCTGCTTATCTACAGTGGGCAACCAGGCAAGAGCTGCAGCATGATATGGCTGGTAGTGTGAGTTGTATAAATATGTACTATACATTCACATTATAGTGTTTTTTGGGTTTATTTCAATGTGTTACAATTATGACGTGCCTTTTATACAGTCTGAGTGTTATGAATAGCATTATCCTCTGTGAATTTCCAGTTTAATTGTATCCAACTCGATTATTTAAAAATTAACAAGACTTGTGATTCACTACAGAAACCGTACTCTCCTCCGCTATGTTGAAAGTTTACAGCTCCTCCTATCTCAGAAACTCTGGTATCAAAATTATCTCTGAGTTTCCCAGTCGTAATTATGACTTGAGGGGTCGTTCATGTGCAACTTCCGAGTGTTAAACTCTTATTACGATAATTCCGATAGCATGTGAAGGCAGCGTGAGATAACAACCTCCGCGTTTTTAACATTGTAGAGAGCGTAACGGTCAACTAGAGTATTACGACAGTAAGTCACCGCTTGCGGATACCATACAAACGAACACGGAGAGTCGTAAACTGACACCTACCAGCGGCAAAATTGTCCTTGTCTTCTCTAATATAACCTCAATTTTATCGTAGCAAACTCCACACATAGTTCATTGCAGAAGGATTGTTCAGTGTAAAACATGTTGAAGATTAGTGGACAGGCGGAAAATTAATTAAAAGATGAGCTGTTTCCTCACAAAAGCAGTTTATTCAGTGCAATGAAGCATCTCCTCCATTGAAATCCATAAAAAAAAAAAAAAATCGCCTCTTGTCTCCTCGCCAGTGTACCGCCCAGACCTTATTCACGGCAGCCCCATCTTTGATTTGGACGGGAATAACAACGAGGCTGTGAGGAATAGATGCACTTTTTGGATCGTTCCTTAGACAAAACATTGGAAAAACATCTTTCCAAGAACATTCAGTAGACAAAAAACTCCAGACAACATGAGTTGTGGAAAATCAAATGTGGCCTAGGAGCTTTTTACAGCTTTATACTGTCTGTGCCATTGAAGAGATGGTAAGTCTATCCCTCACAGCCTCGTTGTCATTCCCATTAAAAATCAAAGATGACGCAACCGTGAACAAGGTCTATAGAATGTCGTTGTGCTATTTTAGGCTAAGCTTGTAGTCTCACCTATGTTGAAGGGTTATGGCCAAGTTCAGAATAGTATACTACTCCTACTACTATTTCCGCAAACAGCTATTTCTGCCATATACTGCCGCCAATTTCTGCCCAATTCAATGGCTCAGTTTCAAGAAAGTTCCAGAGCAGCTAAACTCGCTTACAGCATCTTTACGTTTTGGAAGGCAGAGTTTACATTGCACAGTAATGTTTAAGCCATTTTTCTCTTCAATAATTCTTTTTCATGATTTCAAGCTCGATTACACTTCCTATAGCACCATCTAGCACTTTGCGCATACGTCAAGCAGAATCATCTAATCAGGAATCATGATCTTGCCTAGAGACTGCAATGACAAGCTGTAAAGCGAAAAAGAGTTACATTTAGGGTTGTTCTTACCCAAAACCAACTGGATGTCTTCATAAGACATGGATTAAACCACTGGAGTTGTGTGGATTGCTTTTATGCTGCCTTTATTTGCTTTTTAGAGCTTCAAAGTTCTGACCACCATTCACTTGCATTGTATGGACCTACAGAGCTGATATATTCTTAGAAAAATCTCTGTTTGTGTTCAGCAGAAAAAAGAAAGTCAAACATCTGGGATGGCATGAAAGTGAGTAAATGATGAGAGCATTTTCATTTTGGAGTGAACTATCCCTTCAGGCGTCGCATATTGCCTGACACATAACAAAATGCTAAATGGCCGACAGTGAGCGCTCGACATCTTACCCTCTAGAGGAATACAATGTTGCCAAATCTCTTATAACGAACAAATTTAGCAATTACATCGTAATGTAAAACAAAATGTACAAGGTGCTGGTCTAACTGTACAGAGATCTGTGCGACCCTGTCTCGCAGTTGATTGCTTCATTCGCTTAATATCGAACACGAAAAATCGAAAACTACAGCCGCCCGAACAGGGACTTGAACCCTGGACCCTCAGATTAAAAGTCTGATGCTCTACCGACTGAGCTATCCGGGCTTCGGAAATGTTTTGTTAATATGGTTATTATATAGGTATACTAGTGTCTGTAATGCTTTATTTTTAGTTTTATGTAAAGCTTAACAAAATAATTTTGATTACCAGCTCTTATAAATGTTAGGTACATTTCTTTCGTATGAAATAATTATTGATACGTGGCTACAAAGGAGCTTTAACATCGGCGAATACAAAACAGAAGACAAATGTGTCCTAACGACTGAAAAATATTTTTTAAAGGATACATTTTATCGCCGTTCCTTTTTCTTTTTCTCTTTTTTTTTTTTTTTTTTTTTTTTTTTAACATTTTAGCAGGTTGTAGGGGTTAAAGCACTGGTCTTGTAAACCAGGGGTCGCGAGTTAAAATCCCGCTGGGGCTACGTTGCATTTTGAGATGGGCGTTCCCACTCTGAAATTGTATTAGAAATAAGTATACAACAATATCGACTGAGCAGTTCCGAATAAAACTGTTGAAAGAATAAAATACTATATCCATGTTAATCAGACTTAATTTAAACGCATCACTTCTGATTAAAAAACAATGCCACGGTATACTGCACACATAATAGTTTTAATAAGACAATAAATAACACATCAAAACACAGAGTTTTAAATAGGATATCTATTAACATGTATTTTCTTCCATATTCTATTTATCTTCTAATTAACAGTCTAACAAGAATGGCCTGTTTAATCTGTTTCACAGATAGCCATTATTATTGGTTTTAATGGCAAACGCAATGCTTCCCAAATCTTGGTCTTTATTTGAGACAACTTCTGTACATCAAATCACTGTTGTGTTTATGTGCCACATCTAATGAACCCTCTGCCTATCACTTCATTAACTCTGTCATCTCTTTTTTGCACCTATTTATTGTTTATAGTTTGGCTTCTACGCTGAAAAAATAATTTTGTGGAGAAGTAATTATAGCAGAATGATTAAGTACATTTTCTTCATTGAATAAGTTAAAGCGTGAACATCAAAACATTAAGTAAATTATATATTTTTACTCAATTCAAACATGCAAAATTAAATGCTCCAGCTTATAAGTTTATGACTGTTTGTTATCTTTATCATCATCATCATGTACCAATCCTAAGTAGAAAACTTTTCACTGATAAATAAAATAAGTACATTTTAATCAAAGCTGGTTTCTCTTTTTGCAAGTTGATTTACACTGTTTTTATTGTTGATATTGTTGTTAAGTTTGGTAACTTCTTGTTTCGTGCAGTCTGAAGTTTTCAACTCAAATTTAACCGTACATAAATAGTTTCCGTCATGGTGTTTTGTGCACCAAGTGTTTAGGTCTGGGTGCTTAGCTCTAAATCTTGTTTCTATTGCCATTAAAGCAAGGTGATGTTGTCTAATAATCTACGTGGCATGCATTAAGCTTTCCTGTGGAAGGCTTTCCATGCACATTTCAAGTCCATTGAAAATGCTCTGAAATGTTAGAACGCTTTTAAAAGCATGGCTTAATTCAGTGCTACATTGCTTATGTACAATGTACAAACAAAGAGTGAGTAAAATTTACTTGAAACAGAGTATTGCAAAGCATCTTTACTCAAGAATTTCTAATTCAAGCCACCAAGAACTGTGTAGCCTTTGCTTGAAAATATGGTCTGTTAAATTTACTAGCAATTTCTGCGTGTTTCCAAGTTTTTTTTTTATTTATTTATTTTTTTTTTTGCTGTTGCACCTGACACTGTCATTGCCATTTCCATAGTTACATTTACCATATCAAAGGATAATTTTTAACAGTTATAATATGGCATTTGTTTAGGGCAATAGATGGCGCAAGAGGAATTTAAAAGTTGATGTAGGACACACTTTCGGTCTTGAACTTAAAAAGACCAGTGTCAACTTTGGGGCTATGCATTTTAATATCTTTATATAATATTTTTTTGCATCTCCTTACAACAGTTTTCAAGAAGCACAGTGTTTAATTTAAAATGTCGAAGTTTTCTCCTTTTGGCTGAAAATGTGACCTTCGCACTAAAGATACTTGTCTAATTTTTCATGGCACAATTTTCAGTTGTCTATAAATCTGTGTGTTGGATTTATTCTTGGGATTTAGCCAGGCATTAAATGGAGATTCTATGGTATTAATTATAAAACAAACAAACAAAAATGATAAGGCTAAAAGAATAAATAACAATATTACTATTAGGCTAAATTAACTATGCAGTTGGCTACCTTTAAAGTATTGATCTAAAATGTTACAAAAATAATCGCAAGATTACAGCACAGACCGTACTTTCAACTACATATGCTATTGGAAACTACTTCATATTTTTGCAGTTTACTTGAATGAGTAATTTCCCCCTCTAATGCATCTGTACAAATATATAACTATAATGAACTTTTGTTACACATGCTATTTACCCAACATGAATAAATAGCAGGTTGAATAAAACTGACAAACTAATATTCTAAGATACACACCTCAAATAGGGTAGCTTTAGTAATTCAACAATTAACGCGTCATAATTTAAATACAGCCTAGTAATTTCAGTACTTCAGCAATTACTTTTACATCACACATGGTTGGTGAATGGATTTCCAAAGAATTGCAGGTGTTGGGTTGGGTTAAGCTGGAATTGCAATGATGACCACGATATTCAAGTGACCATCCATGTCCATGTGGACCTAGGATGGTAAACTGATGTTATCAATCATATAGGCTACCTGCCTTTATTCCACTTTAGTATTTTACTCCTAAAAGCAAATGTTACTTAACCTCTCGTAGTTGGGGTACAACGGGGCTTAAAGGCACTTTTGATGTTATTTTCTCCCAAAACACTAAATAGCAAAAAAATCTAACACAGCACTTTCCCAAACACCAATTTGTCACTTTGCATGGCAAAATTTTCCTTAATCATGATGTCATCGCATGCAATATCTCAAGGTTGTTTTGGAGTAATTTGATCTGAAATGATCACATTTTTTTCAGAGAAAAAATACTTGTCATTTTCAGGTTTGTTCAAGGAGTTAAAAAGGTTTTGCAATAACTATCCAGTTAGTAAAAGGATAGGGACATTTCGGGTAAAAAGCCTACTTGTTGCAGGGGCTAAAAAGACACATACAATGATGTTTTTCTTAAGTGGGGGGAACAGATTTTTTTTGAAGAATGTTCAAAGTGGGCTCACATTGACTGATCCAATCACAATGAAAATGCATTTGTATAAAGAATACTTGAGATGTTATGAAATACCAAATGTGATTGAAATTAGCAGGAAATGATTAACCCTTTTATGAAGGGGTTATTTTGAATAATCATTGTCTTTATTTTATTTTTTACTCAAAAAAGCATTGCTGTCTCAAAAGTATTTGCATAAGTTTTGCCCAGTAACTATTGCCCATATCACTACAATCCCCCGTTACTATGTTTTTCACACAAACATGATAGCATACATACATCACAAGATGTATTTTTTTTTTAGATTGTTTGCTCATCTGCAATATGTCCAAAGATGTTTCCTGTCTGATGTATAGACATTCAGCAGATGTCTTTTTAGAATGTATGTAAATCTGCTCTGTTAGAATGCAATGATTTCACCCCAAAATTAAAACAATTCTCTCATCATTTACTCCCCCTCATGCCATCCCAAATGTGTTTGACTTTCTTTTTTCTGCGGAACACAAGCTAAGCTTTTTTTAGAAGAATATTTCAGCTCTGTAGGTCCATACAATGCAAGTGAATGGAGACCAAACCTTTCAAGCTCCAAAAATCACATTAAGGCAGCATAGAAGCAATCCATGTGATTCCAGTGGTTTAAAATATGTCTTCTGAAGCGATGCAATCACTTTGGGTGAGAAATAGTTCAATATTTAAATTTTTATTCAGTTAAAATCTCCCACTTTCACCTTTACTTTCAGAATGTGAAAGTGGAGATTTATAGTAAAAAGGGACTTAAATATTGATCTGTTTCTCACCCACACCTATCATATCGCTTCTGAAGACATGGATTAAACCACTGGAGTCGTGTGGATTACTTTTATGCTGCCTTTGTGTGATTTTTGGAGCTTGAAATGTCTGGTCACCATTCACTTGCATTGTATGGACCTACAGAGCTGAAATATTCTTCTAAAAATGTTTAGCTTGTGTTCTGCATAAGAAAGAAAGTCATTCACATCTGGGATGGCATGAGGGGGAGTAAATGATGAGAGAATTTTCATTTTTGGGTGACCTATCCCTTTAAACCTGCTCGTTTTATAGATTCAGAGACAGGGTTAATAATGCTTTTATTTATTTATTTTTGTTCATACCTTTCAAAACCTATTTATCAGTATAAATAGAGGTTTCAGTACCGTCAGTATATAACATATTTGCCAATTTAGGCAAATGGTGATTACAATAAGGTCAGTTGCTACTTTATGTAGTTTTTGGATAACTTGTATTTATTGTTTGCCAACCCAGTGCAACACACCGCCTTTGTATTGGTTGCTCGCCTCCAAACTACATGAAAAGCATGACCAACCAAACAGGTTTTTGTCTCTGTGATGCGCTACGCACGGGTGGTGTTGTGTGCCACTTTTTTTGTTCAGCTCAAAGCGCCTCACACTAAACTACGAGCATCAGAACTCTGAACATTTACTTCTTGGAGCCTACATGATTTTCGATAGATCAGACCTTATGTCGCAACAAATTATTTAACAGAAGGAGATGAATTACAAACCGACTCAACGTGAACGCCGATGTGGATAACAAAGCATTATATGCTGATATTCGTCCGTTGACTATTTTTGTAGTCTTGCGCCCAGCCATGGAAACGATACGGAGATTTCTTCCCTGATGCCGCGATCTCTCGCGTTAGATTCCCCTAAATAAATGTGAGTACACAACTAAGATTTAATACTTAAATGTGCTGGGGAATAAGTATGTAAAAGTGTTGTACACTCAAGAGCACATCTTTGTTTGTCTACCTATGTTTTGCAAATCTGTCCTTCATGCGTTGCTAATTACTTTTTACATTTTTACTCGTAGGGATACGACGTTACTGGCCTCTGCTGTGGTCGTTTGGGAATGGCTCAACGAGCACGGGCGCTGGCGGCCTTACAGCCCGGCCGTGTCTCACCACATCGAGGAGGTGATACGCAGCGATCCCCGGGGCGGCAGCGTCGTTTTAGGCCAAACCGACAGCCGCCTGTCCCCCTACATCATCGATCTACACACCATGCATCAGTTCAGACAAGATACGGGTAAGATATTGGTGTATTTTCAGTGCAGCATGAGGGATTGCGTCTTGCACAGTATTGCAGAGCACTTAGGTGACAAATATGGCATATTTAAGCACACGAGGTTCACATTTATGTTAATGTTCAAATGCTCCAAAACTGCCATTAAAAAAAAAAAAAAAAAAAAAAAAAAAGCCTAACTACAATTTGCAAGTGCACTTGGGGATAAAGATCTTACTTTTGGAGAAATGTTCTTTGGTCTGATGAATCAAAAATTGAACTGTTTGGAGGAAAAAGGGTGAGGTTTGCAAGCCGAAGAACACCATCCCAACCATGAAGCATGGGGATGGCAGCATCATGTTGTGGGGGTGCTTTGCTACAGGAGGGACTGGTGCACTTCACAAAATAGATGGCATCATGAGGAATGAAAATTATGTGGATATATTGAAGCAATATCTCAAGACATCAGCCAGGAAGTTAAAGCTCGGCCGCAACTGGGTCCTCCAAATGGACAATGACCCCAAGAATATCTCCAAAGTTGTGGCAAAATGGCTTAACGACAACAAAGTCGAGGTACTGGAGTGGCCATCACAAAGCCCTGACCTCAATCCGATAGAAAATTTGTGGGCAGAACTGAAAAAGTGTGTGCAAGGAGGCCTCCAAACCTGACTTAGTTACACCAGTTCTGTCTGGAGGAATGGGCCAAAATACCAGCAACTTATTGTGAGAAGCTTGTGGAAGGCTACCCAAAACGCTTGACCCAAATTGAGCAATTTAAAGGCAATGCTAACACATACTAACGACGTGTATGTAATCTTCTGACCCACTGGAAATCCACAAGCTTCTCACAATAAGTTGCAGGAATTTTGGTCCATTCCTCCAGACAGAACTGGTGTAACTGTGTCAAGTTTGTAGGCCTCCTTGCTCACACATGCTTTTTCAGTTCTGCTCAGAAATTTTCTATCAGACAGAGGTCAGGGCTTTATGATGGCCACTCCAATACCTTGACTTGGTTGTCCTTAAGCCATTTTGCCACAACTTTGGAGGTATGCTTGGGGTCATTGTCAATTAGGAAGACCCATTTGCGACCGAGCTTTAACTTCCTGACTGATGTCTTGAGATGTTGCTTCAATGTATCCACATAATTTTCCTTCCTCATGATGCCATCTATTTTGTGAAGTGCACCAGTCCCTCCTGCAGCAAAGCACCCCCACAACATGATGCTGCCACCCCCATGCTTCACAGTTGGGATGGTATTCTTTGGCTTGCAAGCCTCACCCTTTTTCTTCCAAACATAACAATGGTCATTATGGCCAAAAAGTTCCATTTTTGTTTCATCAGACCACAGGAAATTTATCCAAAAAGTAAGATCTTTGTCCCCATGTGCACTTGCAAACTGTAGTCTGGCTTTTTTATGGTGGTTTTGGAGCATTGGCTTCTTCCTTGCGGAGCAGCCTTTCAGGTTATCTCGATATAGGACTCGTTTTACTGTGGATATAGATACTCGTATACCTGTTTCCTCCAGTATCTTCACAAGGTCCTTTGCTGTTGTTCTGGGATTGATTCACACTTTTCGCACCAAACACTATGTTCATCTCTAGGAGACAGAATGCGTCTCCTTCCTGAGCGGTATGATGGCTGCGTGGTCCCATGGTGGCTGTACTTGCATATTATTGTTTGTACAGATGAATGTGGTACCTTCAGGCATTTGGAAATTGCTCCCAAGGATGAACCAGACTTGTGGAGGTCCACAATATTTTTCTGAGGTCTTGGTTGATTTATTTTGATTTTCCCATGATGTCAAGCAAAGAGGCACTGAGTTTGAAAGTAGGCCTTGAAATACATCCACAGGTACACCTCCAATCTGAAGCTAATTGGCTAATTGTCTAAAGGCTTGACATTTTCTGGAATTAAGCAGCTTGGAAAAAGGCACAGTTAACCTAATGTAAACTTCTGACCCACTGGAATTGTGATAGTCAATTAAAAGTGAAACAGTCTGTCTGTAAATAATTGTTGGAAACAATTGTTGTGTCATGCACAAAGTAGATGTCCTAAACGTCTTTCCAAAACTAAAGTTTGCTAATATGAAATCTGTGCAGTGGTTAAAAAAAAATTGTTTTAATGACTTCTACCTATGTGTATGTAAACTTCTGACTTCAATTGTACACTTAGGTTGAAGTCATTAAAACTAATTTTTTAACCACTCCACAGATCTGTCATTTTCTGTACCATTTTATCATTTTACAATATTTCAGCCCTGTAGGCCCATACAATGCAAGTCAACAGGGTCCAAACTTTGACGATCCAAAAAAACACAAAGGCAGCATAGAAGTAATCCATAAGTGGTTTAATCCATGAAGTGGAAGTGATCTAATCTGTTTTGGGTGAGAACAGACAAAAATGTAACACATTTTTCACTGTCCACAATGCAATTGCAGTCTACACTTACTAGTAGAGTTCGCAGATCGCTACATGGTGCTGGGAAATATAATTGATCTTGAAATCATGATTGCCAAGGAGACTGATGATGTCAAGATGTGTAGCATAAAAGGACTTAAATATTGATCTGTTTTTCACCCACACCTGTCATATCGCTTCTAAAGACATGGATTAAACCACTGGAGTCGTATGGATTACTTTTGGAGCTTCAAAGTTTTGGCCCCTGTTGACTTGCATTATATGGATCTACAGAGCTGAAATATACTTCTACAAATTTTCATTTGTGTTAGGCAGAAGAAAGAAAGTCATACACATCTGGGATGGCATGAGGGTGAATAAATGATGAGAGAATTTTCATTATTGGGTGAACTATCCCTTTAATCATTTACTCCCCAAAATTTGTTGATCATTTAAGGAAATACATATGGATACAATGGGGATCAAGCTTAAATGTCCTTTGTCAACCATATTCAACCTATTTTATAAAATCTGCAACATTTACAATCTACATTAAACATGAAAATACCACTAGATAGAGGTAACACAAGAATGCCATGAGAAATGTAATGATGTTAGACTTTTGAAATCACACCAGTAAAAGCTCAGCTTTGGCAACCATAAAAAATACTAAAACTAAATAAACTGAATCTATAAAATACTTTGGGGAAAATAACGAAAATGAAAACGTTCTTACCGGCTCATCCAGTGTGTGCACGTGTTGAGTGTATGCCTCTTCACGGTTTGACGTCAAAAGTAGATAATAACACGTTTATTTCAAATGTCATGTAAACGCGGATTTCTTGCCTTGTCAGATTGTTTAAATAAGCTGATTTTAGAGAGTAATCAGCATTTTATGTGCATGTAAGCAGGCTCAATGTCTCAGTGTGGATGGAAGGCCAAAATTAATAGTTTTCAAACAAAAACGTATTAGTGTGGACGTGGCCTTAAAGTAAAGAATATGGAGTCCATTATGTTTGAGGAGATTGAATAAATTCATAACAGTGAGCACAATTACATGCACATTCTTACACCGATTATGCTTAATAAGCCGACAACTTGTGGTCATGTGGTAAGTGGTGCAGCTCAGTGGTAAAGACGCTGGCTACCACCCCTGGAGTTTGCTAGTTCGAATCCCAGGGCGTGCTGAGTGACTCCAGCCAGGTCTCCTAAGCAGCCAAATTGGCCTGGTTGCTAGGGAGGGTAGAGTCACATGGGGTAACCTCCTCGTGATCGCTATAATGTGGTTCGTTCTCGGTGGGGTGCGTGGTGAGTTGAGCGTGGATGCCATTGTGGATGGTGTGAAGCCTCCACACGCGCTATGTTTCTATGGCAACGCGCTCAACAAGCCACGTGATAAGATGCATGGGATGACGATCTCAGACGCAGAGGCAACTGGTATTCGTCCTCTGCCACCTGGACTGAGGCGAATCACTACGTGACCACGAAGACTTAAAAAGCACATTGGGAATTGGCCATTCCAAATTGGGAGAAAAAAAAAAAAAAAAACCTGCATTTTTGTCCATTGCTCTGTTTTTGCGCTGCACGTAAACACCTTTACCACAGTTCTCTGGCTTATCCAATGTGCGCAAGTGTTGTGAGCATGCCTCTTCACTGTTAGATGTCAAAAGCAGAGAATTACTTGTTATTTAAAATCTTATGTAAACTCGGTTTTCTTGCTTTGTTGGTTTTTTTAAAATGCTGATTTTTGGGAGTTACCAGCGTATTGCTGTTCATGCAAACAGGCTGATTGAGGGCAAATTGCCTATGTGATTAAAGTAATGCCAACTTTTCTCAGGAACTAGCCACCCTAATTGCTTTGTCAAGACTTGCCCTAAGAACCTGCAAAGTTACTTTGACACACGCTTAGTGATGTTCCATTACCCAAGCATTACCCAGGGAAACAGACACATTTCCAAGTGAAAGAACGAAACTATAACGATTGATAGGAGGAAAGAACAGGGGTGTGGTTGTGATTGTGCAACAGGTTTTGTGTAGTTTCGTCAACTCTTGGCCCCTGGGGTGCAGTCAGTTTTCCAGTGAGGCTGGAGATTAGTATAACATACACATACAGGGCTGGATTGTGTTTCTCCTCATCCAGTGACTCTCTCATAGTTAGGCAATGTTAAGATGTGTTTAACTGCTTTTAGGCTGACCATTTTATGAATTGTTACTGCTAGTATTGATCCCTCACATAAATGCACATGCTTTTCTGCTTTTTTTACTTAAATCTATTTATTCTTAGTCTTCTTCATTCCTATTTTCAAGTTTATAGTCCACTTTAGAGTTGTTTGTAGTGTTTAATGGACAAAATACCTTCCTACTTTGTTGTCAATTAATAAATAATCTTCTCTTTGTGGGCCTTGTGTGCTCTTTTGCTGAGGGCGTAGCCATAATATTTAGTGATGAAGTAACTGTAATGGCATTGAATAATTATGACAAGCCTTCAAAGAAGTCATTTTATGCTACATGTAGCATAATAGAGTACTGTTCAAAAGATTGGAATCACCATGATATTTTCATGTTTTTGAGAGAAAAAAAATATATAATTTTTTCACCAAGGATGCTTTAAATTGATAAACAATTATAGACATTTATGATGTTACAAATTACTATTTCTATTTAAATAAATGCTGTGTTCTTCAAACTTTGTTCATCCATGAATCCTTTACTTGTAGCAATGATACCTTAGGCATGCTAGCAGTCTGTTAAAAAGTTTAATTCCATCCATTCTGTAGCAATTCCCAAAGATGTAGTTAGCTTGTAGAGCACTTTGCATGGATTTTCCAACCAAGCTTTTCTAACAACAGCTCAACACCTCAAACAAACCTATCTATTATACTCATTTGTAATCATTGACCATCCAGTCATTTGTTCTTTTCCCCATTCTGTCCTTTTCTGCTTATTTGCTAGTGTCAGATGTGGCTTTTTCTTTGAAACTTTGTCTAAAAGATCAGCATCCTAGAGTCGTCTCTTCACTGTTGCAGATGAAACTAGTGTTTGGCATGTACTGGTCACTGAAGCTGCCAGTTTAGGACCTTTTGAGTTGTCTGTTACTCAAAATAGAGACTGATGTACTTGTCTTCTTGTTGTGCATCTGGGCTGTCCACCTCTCTTGCTGTCCTGGTCAGAGCCAGTTAGACTGTTAAAAGTTAAAAGCACAATAGACTGATAACTTTTAGAGAAATTTGTTCCTTTTCAGACATTTTCAAACCAAAATTAGGCTTGGAAGTGCACAGTGACTTGTTGGAAATGCAAGTGTACTCAATACTTCAGCAACTGAAAAAAAGACACTATATTGTGATGTTCAAGTGTCATAGACTGGAGTAATGACTGTTTAAACGGGGCTTTGTCATCATAGGCAAAAAAAATTATATTTTAAAGTAAATAAAAATATAAAACTGCTATTTCAAACAGTAGTAATAATTTTCAACATTGCTTATGTTTTTGGTAGTTCAGTTTAATGCATCCTTGGTGAACCGAAGCATCAATTTATTTCAAGAACAAAAATGTTTTAGTGATTTCAAACTTTTGAATGGTTGTTTAATATAATACCAGCAATATCTTAATGCAATATTTTGCAATCATGACTTTAATTTTACTGTATTATTTAAAGATATGACAGAGTGAGGAAAAAGACAGTGAAAATGGTGTTAGATTGAAAGATGGGAAGAAAATAAAAATGGGGGGCCCTCAATGGAGGCAAAGTGGCAGCAACAATGGAACAGATGGACAGCGCCTGTACACCTGCTTTAGGGCTTTTTATTGCTGAAAAGGTCCTGGGATCCTTAACCCAATGTCACAGTTTATGATCTAATGAGGCACAGCCTTTTACCCCCCCCCCCCCCCCCATACAGTACATTCTAGCACAAGCTTGCAAACTTAAATGCAGGCAGTGTGATTGGCATGTGAAAATGGCCATGGCCATCTGTTGCTGCGGCTACAATGTATCTAGATAAACTTGAAATTGTAAGAAGCAGAAAACACCATTTCAATTCTTAGATTACAATCAATACTGACAGATTCTTATGGAATTATTTACTTGCCAAAGCTATTGTGAACTAGAGGCACATCAAGACTGTTTGTATTATTTACCTAACATCAGCCTTTTTTTTTTTTTTTTTTTTTTTTTTAATGTCCCTGCTTTTATTTCTGTTATAAAATATCTTGCTGGTCTAAGGCATAGCTGTGGTTGTTAGTTACTGCACATTTTTAAACAAAATTAGATTAGATTCAACTTGATTTTTATTATGCAGTATACAAGTACAGAGTCAGTGAATAGTGCCGTATGCAGAGGCTTGCGCTAAACACCTGCGAAAATATACTAACAAATATGAACTTTGATAGCAAACGCAAAGTGCTCCGGTTTCACTTTAATTTCACAATCGTGTGATGGAAAATGTTCCTGGTCATTGCGGCTTCATACACGTAGTGTTAGTGACACGCTGTGACACAGAGGAGGAGACGCATGCTTACTCTGTTTCTGTGGAATGATAAAATGAAATTAAATCTCAAAGGTTTTGCTTTATGATAAATAAGGGCTCCTGGGTTTAATCAAAGAGCATTACAATAACATGTGAAAGTGATGAAATTAGGACAGAATTTGTCCTATTTTGTCTCGTCCTTCCTATTCTTTAAAAAAAGCAAAAATCGAGATTACAGTGAGGCACTTACAATGGAAGTGAATGGGGGCCAATTTTTTTAACGTTAAAATACTTCTGAAAAAATATAGCCACAAGACAAACGATATGCGTGTAAACATGAGTTTAGTGTGATAAAATCACTTACTACCCTTTCTGTGTAAAGTTAAAGCCAATTTTACAACTTCATTGCCATGCCGATGTAATGTCAACAAACCCTTAAACGACTGTAAAAATGACAATTTACACAACAGCTCAAATAAATTTTGTGGTTGTCTGCATTATGCCACAAATGCTGTCGATTTGAGCTTAACTTGTATTGAATCTGGAATATTCCTTTTAAATATGTAAAAAATACTTAAGGTGTATGAAACACAAATACACCTTAATAAATATGACAATTAATCATGAAAGCCCTAAAAAAGACAATTAATCATCATAGCCCTAAAACAGACAATTAATCGTCAAAATCGCAATTATTTGTTTGACAATTAATCGTCAGGCAAATTTCATAATCATGATAGCCCTAACTTTGAACACTGCATCTCTGTGGCGCTATAAAAATTCTTGTGTTTGAGCGACCTTCTTAGACCTGCCTCAACAACATTACTCAACCAATGATGTGAGTTGGAGGCGTGACTATCTGAACGACTGAACAACTGCAGACGAGGGGTGTATTCAGAAAACTGTTTTGAAAACATTGCTTATATTTGCAATTACATCGGTGGCACTAGTGTCACAGAAATGACGTACTTCAGCTTTAATTTCATTGGTTACATTTACATGCACCCTCATAATGCGATTAAGGCAATACTGCGATTTAAACTGTAGCTCAACAGAATATTGTGATTATGATATTGCGATTATGCTAATAATCAGAGTAATGATAATCGCAGTAAGATATGTGGAGTACTCCTATTTTAATCACTTTATACTGGCATGTAAACTAGAGCCCGACCGATACTGATTTTAGAGAGGGAAAATTCACCGATTACCGATATAGCTATCTTCTATGTGGATTTTTCACCTATTTTGCACTGATATGACTATGCAAAGGTACTCAGAAGGCTGCTTTCTTAAATAGTTTTATCAAAGAATATTTGACATTATTATACATTGTCAACAAATTCTAGAAATGAACACTGAGAAAATAAAGATACAATATATAGCTTAATAAACATCAGTACTGTTAGTATGTCAATTTCTGACCATTTAAATAAAGAATAAATAAAATACAGTACTGATATTTATTTAGCTATTTATTGTATTTTTATTTATTCTTTATTTAAATGGTCAGCAGTTGACTGATACTAAACATACAGTACTGATTTTTTTGTTTTGTATCAGTCAGTTGCTGACCATTTAAATAAAGAATAAATAAAAATACAATAAATAGCGAAATAAAAATCAATACTGTATGTGTATTATCAGTCAAATGCTGACCATTAAAATAAAGAATAAATAAAAATAAATAGCTAAATAAACATCAGGGACCAGTTGCACCAGCTGTACGTATGTTACAACTTAGCCTAGTTGTGGCGTAAAAGTCACAATTTACACTCTACTAAATATTTGAGCGTTGCACCATTAAATTTATGTAGGACGTAACCCTACGTATAAACTAAATATTTACGGAAGCCTCCGACCAGGAGTGACGGATGGAATAAAAAAGCAGACTGATATTTTATGACATCAATGAGCTCATGTTTTGGTTGACCAGGCTTCAGTTCTTTCGACATATATGATGTTGGCATTTACACTCATTTACATTTACGAGAGAGAGAAAAAAACGTACTTTTAAGTGGCTCTTCAGCATGAAACCGATCTAACGGTGCCTTTTTTAGGGTGCGTCGCCCGGTGTCAAGTTTCAACACATTCAAAATATATATATAAAGGATATTAAAATGAATAAATGTCTGTTTTTCCAGCCTGTTGTATTAGTATTTATTTATCACCCCTCATTTATTTTAGATACAGTTCTGATATATTATTATTTACACAGGACAAATATACTATTTATTAAATCTACTTTTATTACGTATCCTATTTTAATGTCTGGAAAACCAGACTTTTAAATATTACATTTTATAAATGCTACAACTGGAATTGTTCGGTTGAAGTGGGTAGCAAACTGTGAATCCTGAACAAAACAATTTGGTGGATACATGTTTACACATTAGTTTCCACTCAGCTGACAACAATGAAAGTAGCTACGTGATTAGCTAGTTAGCTATAAGCCTGTCATCATGGAGAGTAAAAGATGGACTTTATTTACTTTCCAGCATTGTGTCTCACCAACTAGGCAACAGCGAAGTGTGAAATCAACACTCATCAGACACAATCCAGCACCGCACCGTTGTCTGCTGAGCTGCAAAAAGATGTTCTGATGTTTACCTTTCAATCTGCTACATTACTGACTGCACTGACAAACTATTGCTGGCTAACAGCAAACAGATGTGATAAACATGAGTGACATGGTTGTCAGGGACAGGGTTAATGTTATATAAAATGATGGGGTAATTTTTTATTAACTTTCCAGTATGTATTTCACAAACTAGTTAGCAATTTAAGGAGAAGAGATCGCTCAAATCCACACTGATTAACTCCGCCCTGTCTGCAGAACCACCGGCAGCTCAGAGTCAGCTCTGTAAACAATGGAGTCAGATGCGCGCTCTGCTGGACAAACTACACTATGACACCAATTGTAAAGCATTGTTTTCTGCATTATATGTTCTGAAAAAAAGTTTTCATATTGGCGCATATCGGTAAACTATACGCCGATACTGATATATTGGTGAAAGGCTAATATCGGCCGACCAATATATCGGTCATGCACTAATGTAAACGCTTTAATTGCATATCTTCCAGTCTGATCAAAGTGCACCTGCGCCAGTGCTGCAGACGGATCATGTTCCACTCAAGCACAGGTTCAAAAACATCACGAAAAAGAAGCTGCTGCACTTTTTGTCTTCATGTAAAACGGCAGTTCCATGCACCATTTTCCCGCACTGGTGCTCCCACATCTACAGCCCCACGGAAAAAGAAAACATATTTTCCAGAATTGTGAATGTCCGTTTGTAGTCTGAATTGAATGTTGGAGAGATAAAAACACCATATGCTGCAAAATAACAAGAAGGAAACAAGTCTTTGAAATTAGTTTGTGCTCGCGGGTTAAACACAACAACATCCATCGCGTGTATTCTGATTCACACACAAATGACTCTTATGAACCGATTCTTTTTAGTGAATCAAAATGGACAGCTCAACCAGTGTAGTGAAAAATGACACTTATGAAGTGGTTCTTTTAATAAATCATTCAAAAAGACTCACAAACTGACTGACTAATTTTCCTTATGCCAAGCTGTATTTAAAGAGACATATTTGCAACAAGTTGTTTTTTGTAATAAATATTAATTTATAAAAAAGCATTAAAGCATCACATTTCTCAGCAAATAATCAGAGTATTGGTGTACATGTAAATGTAGCCATTTACTATATAATTGAATGGTATTATTACTTACAAATAAGACAAAATCTGAGTATTGCATCTCTAAACAGATTTAAACAAAACTGGTTTATCCTCTTAACTACCTGCTATTTAAGATCTACCTAAATATTTACTTCTAGCAAAATCGGAGAATAGTGTTTTTGAGTTTGTGGCATCTGTTCAAAACAGCTTGTCATTGCGAAAGTTGTGTACTGGCTATTAAACACATTGGTCCAGGTTATCGGTGGGTTCACACCAAAAAACTTTTTCTGCTTTGTTTCTTCACTCAGTCAAGATCAGAAAATATTTCCAAGACATGTGGTGATGTATTTTTATTGAGTCAACAAAAGACTAAAAACTTTAACAGCTGATAACCTGGGCCCGTATTCACAAAAAAAATCTTAAGGCTAAAAGTAGCTCCTATAGCAGACATTTAGGAGCAACTCGTAAAAATTAGGGGTGTGTCACTCCTAATTTTAGGACTCATAAAATGTTCATCTAAGAGTAATTCATGAAGCATTTTAACGCTAAAAGTAGCTCCTTCACCTGAGAACTTCTAACTCCTTAAGAGTGACTCAAAAATGATCTGAGGCATGGTTGCTGTCATCAATCCACATTAAAAACAATATATTAGAATATTATTTTGACATTGACCGTTCAAAAAGGTATCGCCTGAATCACAACTGAGTCTATGTATTTTAATAATATAATATTATAATGTTGACATTGACTTTATGTTGACTTTAAAAAAGGTATCGCCTGAATCGCGAGGGTGTTTTCATTATTGTAAACATAGTTAGAGATGCAGGTACCTCTCCCACAAACTGAAACAACTCAATTACACAAGAGATAAAGTTTTTGACAACTGGCCATATCAAAGTGAAACTGTGTAGCGCGAATGAATTGGGAATTTCTGTCATTCATCAGCAGAATAATCTAGCCTTTTAAACTGTATATGCCCTCTCCAGACCACACATCGTCTGACAATTCAGCATATCTTTTCCTGTGGATGCCCGCTCGCTGCAGGGAAAAAAGGGGGCATTCACGGGGAATCACGGCAATCACGGGGCTACCGGTTTTTTGATGCTGTTGACGGGATGCACACATTTAATTTCATTCAACATAGGATGAAGAAATGTTCGTCAACTGAAAAAAAAAATACCTGCCTGCCTACTGACCTACCTACCTACACTATATTGCCAAAAGTATTCGCTCATCTGCCTTTAGACGCATATGAACTTAAGTGACATCCCATTCTTAATCCATAGGGTTTAATATGACGTCAGCCCACCCTTTACAGCCATAACAGCTTCAACTCTTCTGGGAAGGCTTTCCACAAGGTTTAGGAGTGTGTTTATGGGAAGTTTTGACCATTCTTCCAGAAGCGCATTTGTGAGGTCAGACACTGATGTTGGACGAGAAGGCCTGGCTCGCAGTCTTCGCTCTAATTCATCCCAAAGGTGCTCTATTGGGTTGAGGTGAGGACTCTGTGCAGGCCAGTCAAGTTCTTCCACACCAAACTCGCTCATCCATGTCTTTATGGACCTTGCTTTGTGCACTGGTGCGCAGTCATTTTGGAACAGGAAGGGGCCATCCCCAAACTGTTCCCACAAAGTTGGGAGCATGGAATTGTCCAAAATCTCTTGGTATGCTGAAGCATTCAGAGTTCCTTTCACTGGAACTAAGGGGACAAGCCCAGCTCCTGAAAAACAACCCCACACCATAATCCCCCCTCCTCCAAACTTCACTGTTGGCACAATGCAGTCAGACAAGTACCGTTCTCCTGGCAACCGCCAAACCCAGACTCGTCCATCAGATTGCCAGATGGAGAAGCGTGATTTGTCACTCCAGAGAACGCGTCTCCACTGCTCTAGAGTCCAGTGGCGGCGTGCTTTACACCACTGCATCCGACGCTTTGCATTGCACTTGGTGATGTATGGCTTGGATGCAGCTGCTCGGCCATGGAAACGCATTCCATGAAGCTCTCTACGCACTGTTCTTGAGCTAATCTGAAGGCCACATGAACTTTGGAGGTCTGTAGCATTTGACTCTGCAGAAAGTTGGCGACCTCTGCGCACTATGCGCCTCAGCATCCGCTGACCCCGCTCTGTCATTTTACGTGGCCTACCACTTCGTGGCTGAGTTGCTGTCATTCCCAATCGCTTCCACTTTGTTATAATACCACTGACAGTTGACTGTGGAATATTTAGTAGCGAGGAAATTTCACAACTGGACTTGTTGCACAGGTGGCATCCTAACACAGTACCAGTATCAGGAATTCACTGAGCTCCTGAGAGCGGCCCATTCTTTCACAAATGTTTGTAGAAGCAGTCTGCATGCCTAGGTGCTTCATTTTATACACCTGTGGCCATGGAAGTGATTGAAACACCTGAATTCAATTATTTGGATGGGTGAGCGAATACATTTGGCAATATAGTGTACCTACCCACCCAAAAACTCACCCAACCAGCAGTGTCGGGGAGTAACGGAATACATGTAACAGGAATACGTATTTAAAATACAAAATATAAGTAACTGTATTCCTCTACAGTTACAATTTAAATCATTGGTAATTAGAATACAGTTACATTCTAAATGTATTTTGATTACTGAAGAGATTACTTTGCATTTTATTGTCATTTGTTTCACTTAATATTTAGTCCTTTCAGATAGAAAACATTTATACATATAAATGATGCAATCCAAAGTGCATTTGAACAGCGGTGAAACACCTTCTTATGATGTGTTACATTCATACGAGCAGACAGAGAAGTACTTTTGAAGTAAGTTTGGAGCACAAGAAATAGAAATAAACCTTGTGTAAATTGTCGGCTTTACACTAAGCTGCAATGCTATTTCTAGCCATTTTACATGCACGTTACCAGGCATGATCATACTTTTTTTATCAAGAAAATTCACGTTGGATAATAATTTCTTTTTTCTAGTAAGACCTTTGATATTAGGGCAAAATCGTACTCTTGATGATCATTTTTGTATTGTTTTCCTGTAAAAATATCTAAAAATCCTTAAAACAAGATCAATTAGATTGAAATAACACGGGTGGTGTCTTAATGTTCACAAACAGTAAACTGTTGCTCAACTGTTTCAACCTTTTTTCTAGCTCTGAGCGAAGAAAGACGTACTTCAATGTGAATATCAGAGCCTTAACTCATCAACTATCTATCATTCAATAACCCTTCCATCCTTTATTCTCCGCAGTGGCTGAGACTCATGACTCATGGAATGTAAGAAAAGAAAAAGGGGAAAAAATCATGGAGGATAGCCATCTATTCATCTGTTACTCAGAAAACAGGCCTGGTTGGACCTGGCATCATTTCATTTAGGGACAATAGTGCTAGGAGGAGATTATTGTGATTAAGGCATGGAGCTGGTAAAGTGAGTTCAGACACAATGAAGGGTGATCAAAGCACACAGAGGTCCTGCCTTACTCCACGTCATTTTTGGAACACCCTTTATACTTTCACATATTAAGTTTCAAAATATGTCTGAAAAGTTTGAATTTTATGAACAGCATGTAACAGCAATAAGCCACGAGAGGTATTTCAGTTCATCAGCTATTTACAATGGTTTTGGTTTTTGGCTCATCCAAAAAGGCATTTAGAGTCAGGACTATGCGTAACATTTATTAGATTTAAAATCTTGTATTTGAGTTTTGGAGTGTTTGAAGACTTGAAGAAGAATATGTATATGTAAGAATATTGAATGCTTGGGATTATGTAATTATTAATCTTGCTGTTCTCCCCTATAATACCAATTTATTTAATGTAGTGTTGTGCTGATACTTGCATTATGAAAGTGGAAAGTGGAATCAAGGCTGCTGTTGGTCAAATGAAAGTTTGACCCGAGTAATCCAGTGTGTTCTGTGAGAGAAAGTATCTAGTAACAATCAAATTGACACTACAGTGCATAACGTGTAGACTGGATGCTTTTTTAAGAATTTGTTAGTGATGACACTGCAACACTTTGTTCAGCCAATTTTAAGGGTTTGCACCAGGAAAGCAACTGTTGTTTGGACTATTAGTGCTCCGTTGGAGCTGTTTTAGGCCTTATACCCTTGGTTGAAATTATCTTACTGTGTTTCCCTTCTACAGTATAATAACCCTTGTGTTTACCTCCTCAGGTACATTAAGACCAGTGCGAAGGAGTTTCTATGACCTCAGATCTGCACCAGGTCAGGGTTGGATATGGGAGTGGGAAAATGATGCAGGTTCCTGGACAGCCTATGACACAGAGGTGAGCATCGCCTTGCAAGCTGCACGAGACAGACAGCAACCCTGGTTGGACCTGACACCCTTGGGCTTTTGCTACCTTGTGGACTTCCAGACCATGACACAGATTAACATGCAAACACAGCGACAGCGGCGGATCCAGAGACGCTCAGTCATGGTTTATCCACTGGTCTCTGGGCCACTGCCAAAAACCTCACAGGCTTGGGGTAATGGCTCGGGGGCTGGAGGAATGTCTAAAGTTACATCAGGTGGGGGCTCGACTGGGGCACTTCTTGGGGTAGGCGTTTCTGGCTCCACACTGAGTAGAAAAGGAAGTATGGTTTACCCAAGTGGGACACTTTCAGTGTCATCTCTTGCTGCTGTTGGACAGCCATGTGCCTGCCAGCAATGCATGCTGGTGTTGAGTGTAAAAGCAAATGCCACAACATCACAGACCCTAGGACGCAAATTTCACACAATGAAGCCAAACCGTCCTAAATCCAGCTTTAGGACGCTTTCAACCTCATCTACATCTTTGTCTGTTTTAAACTCATATTCTCATACACTACCACATGGTGTGTCTTTAAGATGCTCACCCTCAGAAGAGGACAAAAATTCGGCTGCCTTTGCTCATTCATTGTCACTTCTTACTTCGGACATTGCCACGCTCTCAGTCTCCTCAAGCCGCTCGCCGCCACCACCTGTTCCCCCGACTCCAACTCTGCCATCACCCTATCAACAGCCTCCTTCCACCCCTAGCTCATCGTCTTCAGCAACATTGGTGCCAACTGCCATGCTCATTGACACTTCAGGTACCACATCATCCACAGTTCTGACATCTTCAACAACGGTGCCTTCTCAATGCTCTACTGCCTGCGCTGCCCCTCTACCATCTCGTGCCAGTCTGGCAGGACTTAGTCGGCCTGCTTTGCAGAGAATTGCCATGGCACAGTCACGGGCACTTGTTGCCTCTGGGTGAGAAGAGTTTTACCTTTTTCTCTCAGTATTTTACCTTCTGCCCACTTTTGTAAGATTTTAGTTAGTATCATTATGGGTTTTTAAATATTGTGTGCACATTAGGTTGTCAAGAGCTCATATACACAGTGGGGACCAAAAGTCTGAGACCAATAGTAAAAATGCTTCTATTAAGTGTTCTTTTCTAATTTAGATATTATCATCCAATGTGATCTCATGAATTTTCATATTTATTCTTACTTAAAGTGTGGTTCTAGCACACAAACATTTGGCTTACATTTGCATAGACATTGAAATGTACAACATTAATGTATTGACAGCATTTAAAAATAAATAATTTTATATATGAGCAACTTTAAAGTTTATGTACAAACGTTTATGAATCCTAATTGTATCCATGAGTATTGAATTTGTATTTATTTTTTTATTATTGTATTTGGAATTAATGAGGGCAACACGGTGGCTCAGTGGGTAACAATGTCACCTCACAGCAAGAAGGTCACCAGTTCGTCCCAGCTGTACCTGGGCCTTTCTGTGTGGTGTTTGCATGTTCCCCCTGTGCTTGCGTGGGTTTCCTCCGGGTGCTCCGGTTTCCTCCACAGTCTAAAAACATGCAAGTCAAGTGAATTGGAGACTCTAAATTGCCTGTTGGTATGAGTGAGCATGTGAATGTGTTTGTCTGTGTGTGTTAGCCTTGTGATGAACTGACCACATGTGATGAACTGACCACATGTGATGGACTGACCACATGTCCTGGGATAGGCTCCAGCACTACCCGCGAACCTGCATAGGATAAGCGGTTATTGAGAATGGATGGATAGAATTAATGAGATTAAACATTCAGTGCTATCACATTTATTTAACGCAGTTGACACATTTAACTAATTTGACGTTGTAATGTTTTGTTTTGTGATTTTTGTTGTCGTTTATGTTTAGGGATAGCATTTGGAGATCTAAAATGTCTATAAAATAGTAAAAATGTAACTATACATATAATTTTATAATATAAAGAATTAGGCCTGTCGCGATTATTAAATAATCATCTGATCTGGTTATTTGATCACCGCGATTATTGTGCACTTCAAATTCCAATCAAATTTCAATGCCCAAAGAAGGTAATTTTAAGTGACTATATAAATGCCATCAACAGGGCTTTTGTGTGTCATTCAGTTAAACACTGAGCATCACTGAGTGTGTGAAGCGCTTCTCGGGTGCTCTGATGCATACATACAAATCATCATACAAATATAAACTTTGATAGTGAAAGCTAAGCGCTCAGGCTTCACTTTAAACAATCGTGTAATGGCAAATGTTCCTCGTCATAGTGGGTTCATACACACAGTGTTAATGACACGCAGTGACACAGAGGAGGAGACGTACGCTTACTCTATTTCTGTGGAGTGCTAAAATTATGAAACTAAATCTAAAAGGTTTTGTTTCATGAGAAATAAGGGCTCCTGGGTTTAATCAAAGAGCATTAAAATAATGTGTGAAAGGAAATTAGAACATAAATATTCTCAATAACCGCTTATCCTATGCAGGGTCGCAGGTAGTGCTGGAGCATGGTAAAAATGACTGCTTAAGATATATGAAGCACACATGCCCTTTAAGAAATATGATAATTTATATGACAATTAATCGTCATAGGTCTAAAACAGACAATTCATCGTCATAATAGCAAGTATTTATTTGACAATAGTCTGCCAAATTTCAGTATCATGACAGCCCTATTATGGATTAATATTTTCTACTTTCTAAACTGTAAATACTTTTACAGCTTTAGATGCTGTCAATACACTCACATTTTAAGTTTCAGCATCTATCCACACAAGCTGATAAACTTCACAAGATTGTGCAAATCTCATGAAGCGTGTTATCCCAGCATAATATGAGAATGTTCCAAAGACTATCTTGTGGTTCAGTGGAAGCAGAGAAATCTTACCTTTTGTACAAACGAGTTAACATGGTCAATGTCTTAAATTTGGTTACTTTTGATTAGTGACCTAGAAATCTGACTTAGAATCTGAAATATTTCTTCATTTTACATCATGGCTTTTCTTTGATTTGCATTTTTCTAAATTTTAACATTGTTTATTTCCAAGTTTAATCTCAGATTTTGAAATTACACCCCACTGTAAATGTGAGAATGTCTACAAGCTCACTCATATTTGTATTCATATTATTTTGTCCCATGTGGGAGTGTTTCTCACGTTTCTCACACTGCTAAATCATCCATGTCTGCTCCGTTTGATGACCATCTTGGGACAGAATGGTCTTATTCTCTCCCTCCCTACCTCTGTCCTCCCCTGCCCCTCCACCCCTTTTATGTCTAGAGCAGTTTTCCCTCAGAGCTCAGTAGTGATTTTGTCACACTGGGTTTCTGCAACATCCTTTGTAGACATGACAAGGGCTGGTCTGCATTAGCAACACAATGCTGCCTCACTGAAGAGAGAGTGTGTGAGTTTTTGTGTGTATGTCTGCGTTAAGTAGAAGCTGGGGTAACCAACAAAAGGTTTCGACAGTCACTGTTGTAATGATTTTTTCCCAGTCAGTCCTCAAGCGTTTGACGAGTATTTTTGGAGAGGGGGATTTGGGGGATGTGCATTTGTGGTAGTTATATACAGGGAAAGGGGGTGACGCTTGTGAACAGACTACTGAATGAGAGGGGGAAAAAGGACAATGAAATGATAGAGACATGGTGGATAATTAAGTGGCTGCAAGGTCATAAGTTTGATAATAGCAGTTGCAGAAATTGACATACTGAAGGAGGAACACTTATAGGCCTATACATATTTTAAAAAGGGGTGCTGGTCAGATTCAGACCCCTTTGAGAAGCAAATAAACTATCCAGATACAGCATACACAGAGCTGTCAAAATGGATTACAAGGGGCTCAACTGTAAAGATTTTTTTTCTGGTGGAATTGTTGGGCCAGTTGTTCAGATTTTTACTGGCCCTGCCAACATTTTTACTGGCTCCACCACAAAAAAATTCTGTATTTTATTTTTAGTAGGGATGTGCCATTTCAAGATGATCACTGTCAGACATGAAACCATTTGCCGTAAGTAATATTTCCATATTTGTGTGGTGCTGTGGAGAGACTGTCTTTTGCTGATTCTGTCTGACACTGCTTAAATAAAACATTGCAGTAAATGTTGTGAAATGCTTGATGTCTTGAACTATATATGTACTTGCAAATTCTTGCAGTTCTGCACTTTTGAATATGCAGCGAGGATCGTCCTGAAGCACTCTGGTTACATAGAAGTGCGTCATTCTAACAATGTGGCACATCCCTATTTTTTAGCAATATTTTTACTAGTGCTGTCAGTCGATTTAAATTTTAATTGCGATTAATCGTATAATTTTATGTAGTTAATCGCTATTAATCGCAGATTTTGAAAGTGCTGAAATTTGATACTATATATACTTATATATATTGCATTTATTTCCATCTTAGGAAAGAAAACGAAACAAAATGTAAGCGTGTTACGACAGTACTGGCCGTAGAATGTTTATGGGACTGCCGTGTTATGATAATTTATGCTAAGCTTGTTGGCTCCCCTTGATAGAAGGGCTCTTGTGTGTGTGTGTGTGTGTTGTGAAGTGTGGGTCAGTGTAATGACTGCCCTTCCAACAAGTGTTTATGCTGGTTTATGTTGTATTAAAGATTAATGCGTTGATCACGATTAAGAAAAATTAACGTGTTAAACTTTTTTAATTAGTTGCATACGTTAACGCGTTAACCCTGACAGCTCAAATTTTTACATGTGCCATCATTTTTTCATTAAATGTTTCAAGTTTTCTTTGTATTAATTTTTTTTTGCAAATTGGAAATTATAAAACTAATTTAACTCCATGACAGATATAAATGTGTAAATGTACTTTTACAGGAAAATTATGGCATATTGTAAAACATTACTGATTAATGTGGTTTATAATTTTTATCCCATTCTTACTGATGCTCGCAATTTTGCAATTTCCAATTTTTTTTAATGATGACAATTGTTAACTTATTGTTAATATTTTGTTTGTAGGTACAAAAATGTTAACTAATGTAGGTTCTGAAGCAGTTCTAATACTAAAGCAGCTGTAGCATAAAGCAAGGTGTTGTCACGCATGTGTGCTTTCAAATGCACGAGTGTGTGTTAAATTGTGGGAGTCAAGACTGGAGGTCTTTCTAACAGGACATTCTGTCTTAGACTTAAAGCCATCTGGAGCCAGAGAGCAGCAGTTGTTGAGCATGTGCATGAGAGAAAAGAAAAAGACAAGTCTGTTATAGTGGCAAGATCAAGGGTCGTTGAAGGTTAAAAGCTTCCTCGTTGGCTCTACCCTACCCTCCACTTTCCCATTGACGTTTCAATCAGGAAAACAAAACCAAAAATGGTTGGCCAAAATGCATTAGTAAACTGTCATGTCATCATTTTAAACAAGCACTCAAAATGTTGTTCTTGTACCACTTAAACCACTTCAGCTTAATTTGTTCAGTTTTTTACTTTCGTGTGAAAAACATCATGTGTTGAAGCATGGCTTTTTATAGAACACTTCAAAAGAAACAAACGTGGCAATACATAAGTGATTCATGACTGGCTTTACTTTCAGATTAAGATATTACATTGAACATCAAGTGGCGACTTACCACAGAACCAAAATTGTTTTTCATGCAAAAGTAACAAAAATGTCAAATATAAAGTGTATTAATATAGTAATTGTTATCAATATTAATATTACCATGAAAATCCTTTGAAGAAATGTAATAGGCTCTATAGTTATGTCTTTTGAATGTCAGTTGTTTCATATGATGCACTGAAATGGAAATTCTTGGCCGATATCCAAAAATTCTGGTCTCAATGGGCCGAAACCGAAAATTATTATTTAAAATTAGATTTTGTTTGGAATAATTAAATTCTAAATGTTATTTTTAGGGATCAGGGTTTGAAATTAACACCCACCATATGCAGGTAAATATCGGCAGTGGCAGGTAACTCTTACCGGCCACTTTGGCGGGTGACCTTTTCAGGGTTTTTCCTGCATTGAAAATTCTATGAGCATCAGGTGACTTGCTGGCGAAGCAAATTTAATGGTATTCATGCCCCTCATAACTCACATGCGCATCTGTGAGGGGCGAATAAAGCGTGCTTTCATGCGAGACATGTTTATATCATTATAAACAGCACTGACGAGGTAAAAAGGAAGCATACACATGATCAGTTTTTAAAATACACATCATCCTTACTAAAATGAAATGTTTTGGTATTTGGTAATGTTTAACTAAAAACAAATGTTTCCTGCACTAACAGTTAACTTGTATTGATTAATATTTAATCTATTAGAGTGACTATATAAAACTGTATTTTTATTGGAACTGTAAAAGTTGTAGTTTCTAAATGTGTTTAGGCTATTACTGTTTTTAAAAAAAAAAAAAAAATTGTATTTTTTTTTTTTTTAAAAACAGATACTATAGTTTACTGTTCTAAAGGTGGCTTAAATCATTAGGCTTGTGTCCTGCTAAACTAATGTCATTCTTGTTCAAATAATGTCCAAACAAATGCATGCAGTTACAGTCTCCAGATACATTTTATCCCGTTTTGCAAGGCAGAGGATTTTGGCTAGTGAAAATGTTGAGTGGCTAGTGGCCTTGGAAACTACTAGCCACAATGGCTGGTGAGCCAAAAAGTTAATTTCAAACCCTGTTAGGTATGCAGCAAATCCACTTTTTCTATAACTACATATTTCATTATAAAATAGAAAAAAATGACGGTACATAAAAAATGTGTAGCAGATTAAGAAAATGTTTTATTGTTGACTTCTCTACTGGATAATGCATCAAAAACCATTGAATGCTCTGAAATGGTCTCTTATTGTTCAAGAGCGATGACAATTGCGTCTTATAGGAGTAGTTAACCCAATAATTAAAATTCTGTCATTACTTACGCAACCTTGTCACTTCAAAAGAAAGAAAAGGGAAAAAAAAAATATATATATATATATATATATATGTCCTTGGAGAATTGGTAATATATGTACCATTTTTAAAGAAAACATGAGTGAGCAGGCAAAACACATTTCTTTTATTTCTTATGGGATTCATATTCAACTGTAAGTTATAACAGAATGGCACAATCATAAAACAAAACATGGCAACAAAGAAAAAAATGAAATGACCCCTGTTCAAAAGTCTGCATACCCTTAGTTCTTAATACTGTGTATTGCCCCCTTTAGCATCAATGACAGCATGCAGTCTTTTGTAATAGTTGTCTATGAGGCCCCAAATTCTTGCAGGTGGTATAGCTGCCCATTCATCTTGGCAAAATGCCTCCAGGTCATGCAAAGTCTTTGGTCGTCTTGCATGAACCGCATGTTTGAGATCTCCCCAGAGTGGCTTGATGATATTAAGGTCAGAAGACTGTGATGGCCACTCCAGAACCTTCACCTTTTTCTGCTATAACCATTGGAAAGTCAACTTGGCCTTAGGGTCATTGTCGTGCTGGAAAGTTCAAGATCGTCCCATTCGCAGCTTTCATGCAGAAGAATGCAAATTGTCTGCCAGTATTTTCTGATAACATTCTGCATTCATCTTGCCATCAATTTTCACAAGATTCCCCATGCCTTTAGAGCTCACACCCCCCCAAAACATAAGTGAGCCACCACCATGCTTCACAGTAGGGTTGGTATTCTTTTCACTATAGGCCTTGTTGACCCCTCTCCAAACATAGCAGTTATGGCTGTGACCATAAAGCTCTATTTTGGTCTAGTCACTCCAAATTACAGTGTGCCAGAAGCTGTGAGGCGTGTCAAGGTGTTGTCGGGCATATTGTAACTGGGCTTTTTTTGTGGCATTGGCGCAGTAAAGGCTTCTTTCTAGCAACTTGACCATGCAGCTCATTTTTGTTCAAGTATCGTTGTATTGTGCTCCTTGAAACAACCACACCGTCTTTTTCCAGAGCAGCCTGTATTTCTCTTGAGGTTACCTGTGGGTGTTTCTTTATATCCCGAACAATTCTTCTGGCAGTTGTGGCTGAAATCTGTCTTGGTCTACCTGACCTTGGCTTGGTATCAAGAGATCCCTGAATTTTCCACTTCTTGATAAGTGATTGAACAGTACTGACTGGCATTTTCAAGGCTTGGATAGCTTTTTATATCCTTTTCCATCTTTATAAAGTTCCATTTACCTTGTTATGCAGGTCTTTTGACTTTCCTGCTCCCCATGGCTCAGTATCTAGCCTGCTCAGTGCATCCACATGAGAGCTAATAAACTCATTGACTATTTATACACAGACACTAATTGCAATTTAAAAAGCCACAGGTGTGGGAAATTAACCTTTAATTGCCATTTAAACTTGTGTGTGTCACCTTGTGTGTCTGTAACAAGGCCAAACATTCAAGGGTATGTAAACTTTTGATCAGGGCCATTTGGGTGATTTCTGTTATCATATTCTGTTATCATTTAAATATCATATATTTAAAAAGGAGCCAAACAACTATGTGATTAATAAATGGCTTCATATGATCACTACCCTTAAATTTTGCATGATCTGACATATTTTCAAAATCAATGCCAAAATGTCAATTTCTGCCAGGGTATGCAAACTTTTGAGCACAAGTGTGTGTGTGTGTGTGTGTGTGTGTGTGTGTGTGTGTGTATAATATATATATATATACACAGCATCCGAATCAAATATGGCGACCACATCAATAACATAAAACACAATTTGAGGTTTGATCTTAAATGGATGATTGTTCATTGGGAAGTAAGGTGAAATCCAGTTCCTTGACCTGCTTAGTATAAAAAGATAACCTGTTGCTCAATGCTCACCCACGGTTGTAGTATTGATTAAAACATTTTATTTATCCCCATATGAAAACAAAAGGGTTTTTAACTTGTCTAATTAGGGAAAAGGATCAGTGCACACATACAGACAGATTTTACTATGTTCATGCGCATTAAATACAGATACAACTGTTTCAAGAAAAAAGGCTAGCAGCATTTGTCTAGCTACAGGGAAGTAAAACGGCTTTATATTTTCTGTTGTTTTCAGTCATTCTTGCAAGCAAACTTTGCTGTGAGCTGAGAGAGGGGAAACAGGTTTCAGGAATTTGTTTATCATAAAGTAGTAGTTATTTGAAACCTAAGTATCATATAAATGTTTGGAAGAAGAACATTGGCTTATGTTAGGGATGGGCAAATTTGATGGTGGTGATGGCCAACATTTTTTCACCTTTCTACCAAAGGGCCCGGTTAAAAATCTGCACTCACATTGTCCAAACTCAATTTTCTAATTATTGTGGGTAATCTTTGCATGACTATTACAATGTATTTGAAAATTAAATGTCTCATTTGTATTGTCTATACATTTCCAACAAGGATCCTATTTTCAAACCCACCTCAGAAAGGATTTTGGTGCTTTTTAAAAAAAAGCATTTAAAGTTAAAGCAGACGTATGTAACTTTTTCTGTGTTAAAATATATTCTCATATTCCTTAACATACAGAGACAACTATAATACATTTGTAGGTACATTTTTTTCTAAAACTCTAAACACTGTGTCTCTGTGGCGCATTAAATTGTTTGTTTAGAGCATCCTGCTTAGACCCGCCCCATCAACATTACTCAACCAATGGTTTGAGCTGAGGGTGGGACTATCTCTTTGTGTGATCAATGGCTGATGAAGAGTGTATTCGGAAAGCTGTTTTGAAAACATTGTTTATTTTTGCAATTCCATTTGGTGGCGCTAGTGTCACAGAAATTATATTATAAACATACTCTAGCTTTAAAATGGGGATCTTATCACCGAAATTCAAACAGTATTATCAATAATAATATTGAGTACAAGAACATAACATTTCAGTGCATAAAAACAAAACATTTTTTGGACCACACAACACATGCACGGACCGGTCAGTTCCAATGCAAAACACATTTTAACTGTTCACAAGATTTCTCAACAATCTGACCACCCATCTCAATAGCCTGTCAACGATGAATGTACCAAATCAACAATTTGGTACATTCATAAAAAATGGAACACACTGTTGAGCTTAGCAACACCAATAAGCCTGGACAAAACTAGACGACTGTGGTGGATGATAATAGAATTCTTTCCTTGGTGAAGGAAAGAATCCAGGAGGTAGTCATATCATTGTCAAAGTTTACAATCAAGAGAGACTTCATGAAAGTAAATATAGAGTGTTTACCACAAGGTGTAAACCGCTGGTAAGCCTAAAGAATAGGAAGACCAGAGTAGACTTTGCCAGAAAGCATATAAAAAAGCCTGCACAGGTTTAGAACAATATTCTTTGCACAGATGAACCTAAGATCAACCTGTACTAGAATGATGGAAAGGTAAAAGTATGGAGAAGAGAAGGATCGGCTCATGACCCAAAGCATACCACATCATCTGTTAAACATGGTGAGGACAGTGTAATGGCATGGACATGTATGGCTGCCAGTGGAGCTAGGTCACTATAGTGTTTATTGATGACTGCTGATAGAAGAAGCAGGATTAATTCTGAAGTGTTTAGATTATTCAATCTGCCCAGATTCAGCCAAATGCTGCAGTGCTGATGGGATGATGCTTCACAGTACAGGTGGACAATAACCCAAAACATATCTATAAACATATGTGTAATTCTTAAACGGCTTATGCAATATTTTTTGTTAAAACCCTTGAATTAAAGCTAAAAGTCTGCACTTCAGTCACATCTTGATTGCTTCATTTCAAATCCATTGTGGTGGTGTACAGAGCTAAAATTATTACAGTTGTGTCACTGTCAGAATAACTTATGTACCCAAAAGTAAATGGTTCTTTAATAACAAAATCATTATATTAGGTTACCACAAAGTAGTATTGTTTTTGTCTAGTTTATTTGTATATCTAGGATTAGTTAAACTACGAATGTATAGTAAGTACCAATTATTCTTCAAGTATTAAAATACATTTTAATGGAATAATTAAAGGAATAGCTCATCCAAAAAAGAAAATTCTCTCATCATTTACTCACCCTCATGCTATCCCAGATGTGTATTTCTTTTTCTTTCTTCTGCTGAACACAAACAAAGATTTTTAGAAGAATATTTCAGCACTGTAGGTCCTCAAAATGCAAGTGAATGAGTACCAAAATTTTGAAGCTCAAAATGCATAAAGGCAGCATTAAGACTCCAGTGGTTAAATCTATATCTTCATAGGCGATATGAAAAGTCTGGGTCAGAAACAAATCAATATTTAAGTCCTTTTTTACTATAAATTCTGCTCCCTACCCAGTAGGTGGCAAATGCAAATCGCCAGTGAAAATGTATAGTAAAAAAAATATATATATATTAATCAGTTTCTCACCCACACTAATTATATCACTTCTGAAGATATTAATTTAATCACTGGAGTCATGGATTACTTTTATGCTGTTTTTATGTCCTTTTGGACCTTCAAAGTTCTGGCCACCATTCACTTGCATTGTGTGGACCTACGATGCGGGGTTAAGGATATTCTTGAAATTTGTACTTGTGTTCAGCAGAAGAAAGAAAGTCATACACATCTGGGATGGCATGAGGATGAGTAAATGATAAGGGAATTTTCAATTTTTGGGTGAACTTATACCTTTAAGGAACTAAAATTTCTTTAAAATTCCTTATGGTCTGTAATATATGCTCAGAATGTCCAACGTAATGTATAGTGAAAAGGTGAATTGTTTCAATGAAGCAAGCTAAGTGTAAATGACTACCAAAAAATGCATGTCTGTAATGTTTCTAAGGATCTCTCCCTCCTCAGGGACCATCCTCATTTTTTATTTTATTTCACATTTTAATAATTAGTGATCCAATTCAGTAAAATGACAGTTAAATAATTAAATGTGATCTGTTGGTTTGACTCTTTAGTAATATAAAATAACTGAACATGTTTGCCAGAGCTAACCCTTGATTGGTTTCAGCCATGTCATGTGTGAACTATCAAAGTAGTGTATATTTTAAAGGTATAGAAAGACATTCTGCAAGACAGTCATTGTGTCCATTGGCTTATATAGCTTTTTTTTCCCCTCTAGGGTACCGACAGTACCAGTGAAGAACCTTGATGGCTCCAGCCCTGTTCAGCCTGCTTTAGCTGGTAGGAACATAAAAGTGGTGTTCTTAATATGCCATCAGTGACTGAAAATACCTTATTCATGAGTTCTACTTCTTTAATACATGTGAAATTATGATGTTACAGGTATTACTGGTATTCTGATGAGTGCAGCAGGACTACCTGTATGTTTGACTCGTCCTCCTAAACTGGTTCTGCATCCCCCACTTGTCAGCAAGAGTGACATCAAACCAATTCCTGGTGTTGGACACTGTTGCCGCAAGACCACCAAAAAACAAGCCTGCAAAGGTGAGAATCCTTTGATGCATACACTTAGACATATTCACAGGTGCACATTCAGTTCATTTTATCATTCTACTACATATGCTTGTCATTTATCAATTTCCAGGTAAGACACCCGAGGTGGTAAAGAGGTACTTTCAGAAGGTCAGGAAACCACCTGAAGAAGTGAGACATTCTCATTAATTTATTTCCCTACATGATCTAAAACCTTTTATGTGACCCTGTTACTGGCTTCAGACAAATGAGATCTAAACTTGTAGCAAAGGATATACAGGCCAAATAGCACTGTGGGACTGTGGTTATACTGTTACTGTGAAAAACACGAAGTGACAGACAAAATGAAACTTTTTCAGAGTGCGCTTCTATTTAGCAATCTTTTCTTTTGTTACTTTTGTCGTGCAAAGTAAACTTATACAGATAGACAATCAACAAAAAGAAATAACATAGACATCAATCATAATTTAATTATGTATATTTCTATAATGATATGATTGTTGTGGACTTCATTTTCCAATCTTATATTTTCATCCAAATAATGGAACCACGTGCTTTGAACATGAATGTTAAAGCTAAGTTTAACCTGAACAATTTGCCTTCACAATCATTACACTTATTGTATGTGATGTTTTCATTTATACAATTTAAAGGAGCTATATGTAACATTGACATCAAGCGTTTAAAATGGGTACTGCAGTCCAAATTCAAAATATTGGAGAGAATTGTCTCACCCGCCACCTCCTCCCCAGACTCTAAGCTCACGCGGGTTGCCAGGTTGAGGACACGCAACAGGGATGAGCAAACTGACAATGGCAAGCAATGAGCCTTACACTGTAAGTTGATCAGCTAATGTATATGTTTGCAATGTTTTATTTTTTGCAAATTATAAACCAGCTCATGTGGATTTTTTATAATCTGTCAGTGTTAGCTAGATGCTGGCTTCCATGGCTGTGTTTGCCCACTAACTTGTTTCAAATCTGGCAACCTGGGGTGTCGAAATACTATTGGGAAATGGGCATTAGGTGGGATCACACAGGCCAAAACACAAACAGAAACTCCAGCCCGGAACGGACATTTCAAATTAGAATATACTGGCTGTAGCATTTTTTTCGGAGAAGCTAGTATTTCAATTTTGCGTTGAAATACTAGCTCTTCGTTTCCTAAATCTCTGATAACATAATATGATAATTTTATGCTTTAGTACAGTAAATATATTACATATTGCTCCTTTAAAAACTGATGAAACAGTGCTGCCATGTTTGTCATTCTGAAGCAAACTTTCAAAGACTCTTCCATAGAGCACAACAGTCGGGTTACAGTAGTAAAAATCCATTCATTTTCTCCCATATGTGAATTGATTTTTTTAACGATAACTTGTAAACCTTTAAAGTCAGACCTTCCATGTGCTCCAAGGTTGTTAATCAATGGTATACGCCTCTGTTTTTTTTTGTTTGTTTTTTTTTTCACCCAATTTGGAATGCCCAATTCCCAATGCGCTTTTAAGTCCTCGTGGTCGCGTAGTGATTCGCCTCAATCTGGGTGGCGGAGGACGAATCCCAGCTGCCTCCGTGTCCGAGACCGCCAACCCGCGCATCTTATCACGTGGCTTGTTGAGCGCGTTGCCACGGAGACATAGTGCATGGCTTCACACCATCCACCGCAGCATCCACGCTCAGCTCACCACGCGCCCCACCGAGAAGGAACCACATTATAGCGACCACGAGGAGGTTACCCCATGTGACCCTCCCTAGCAACCGGGCCAATTTGGTTGCTTAGGAGACCTGGCTGGAGTCACTCAGCACACCCTGGGATTCGAACTAATGAATTCCAGGGGTGGTAGCCAGCGTCTTTTACCACTGAGCTACCTAGGCCCCCCGGTATACTCCTCTGTTGAAGCCATCAGTCCTTATGTTTGATAGCGGAATTCCATAATCCAGCAGAGAAATATCCACTTATTAGAGAATTGCTGCCAACAAAGCCTGCCAAATGAGCCTGCCAACAAATATGACAGCAACCGCCCACTCCCATGACGAGCCGCGAATGACTAAATCGAGGCGGTCTCCCTTCACTCTCAAACTACTTGTATATGTCTGAATATTTTGCAAAAAAATTAAAATATATTATTTCTATACTTAATCAACAACTTTAAATAGTTCTTTATTTTTGTGTCATTTTTTAATTTGATTGTCATTTGCAATGCTTCATAGGATTGTAGTACATGCTCGCTTAAAAGATGTTAAGCACAAAGTCTTGTACCTTTTTATCTTTTTTTTTTTTTTTTTTTTTTAATGCCTTTTTGCTTCAAATCAGAGTTTGTAATGGTGTGATTAATCTCGGAGCTGGTTGGTTTGGTTCATGGAACTCTTTTATGAAGGATTTTATGAAATCGCTATAGAGGAAATTAATGGGAAAAATACTTAATGAAACAAGATGGCTAAAGAAAGTGGGCTTAAATGGTTGCACTCTGTTTTAATCTTGCACAACTATTTAGGGTGGATAGTATGAGAATTGGTCTGCAGGGACTGCTTAGGGGAGCAACTTTCCCAAGCACACATCAATTTATTTCTGAGCTGCACTTGGAGAGGAAGCCACAGTCTCCTGTGCTATTCACAGGTCCTACTAAAGTGGTGGTGTAGCAAAGCACTGTGTGTACACTTTGTTTTTTTTTTATTTATTTATTTTTTTTTTTATAATGTGAATTACAGTGGGGGTGTCTGTTTTATAAAAACCAATGAAGTCAGTTTCTTAATTCTTTACATCTACATGAAGGCTGTTGTTTGTTTGATATCAGCATTCTGTATGCTATATTCAGGATTGCACTATCTGTATGGAAGCTCTGGGAAGGCCTTCAGGTTATAAGGGTTCAGGTGTGGTGAGTGTTTCCCGTGCAGAGTCAGTAGGAAGACTGGCACAATGTGGACATCTGTATCATCTGCAGTGTTTAGTGGCCATGTACAACAATGGAAACAAAGATGGCAGCCTGCAATGTCCCACATGCAAGACAATATATGGAGTAAAGACGGGCAACCAGCCACCCGGTAAGATGGAGTACCATGTCATCCCGTACTCTCTGCCAGGACACCCAGACTGCAAAACCATTCACATCATCTACAACATACTGCCAGGCATACAGGTATGACTAATCTACATACTATAAGAAGTTATACTCTTTCTATTGAACATTCTTAAGTAAAAGTAGGGTCTTTTCTGATCTGCTGTACCTTTAAAGCTGTAACACGTAAAAAAAAAAACAAACAAAAAAAAACAGTATACCTGTATTTCTGTGAAAAGGTACACCAGGCTTTCAGAAATATGCTCTGCTATGAGCAGAGCACAATGGCAAGTAAATCAACAGGATAGAAATAAAGACCTAAAGTTAGCCATTGCTCGGAGAGAGATTGAATTAGCTTACATGAGGTTGTAAACTTTAAGTTAATGTCTCCTCCAGGAGGATGATGTCCATAAGAAACTGAGTTTATTAGTTAAAGGGATATTATAAAAACTAACGGGATTGAAAGTAAAATTGAGGACATACTGTTGGAAAAACTTTTAAAATGATTACTAATTAAAACGATATTCCCAAGAAAACATATTTTTGTTCAAAATATTTTGATTAGAGAAAGGAAACAAATTATTCCTGGAATATTTCTTGGAATGTCCACTTAATTTAGATGTTAGAATGTATGTATTTTCACTCGGCGCCTATTTTTAAGTGAATAATGTGATGTTTAGCATATTCAATTTGTAGATTTGGCCAAATAAAAAACATGTGGCTTCATAGCGCTGATACTTTACAGTCATGATCCAAGTGGGTAGATACCATGACGCAAAGGCCCATGGTCAGTTATGTTGATAGCATTAACTACTTCGAGTTGTTATGAAAGCGAACAACTGCACAAGTTGAGCTTGAACTAATTTTTACTCCAACTAACACTTACAATGGTGGTGGTTTTCTGTCTGGACTACTCATTTCAGTAGTTTTAACAGTGATTCTTATGGAGACTTGAACCAGAAAAGTCCAGCGGTAATCAGAATTATTATGGCTCTGCACAGTGGTTGGTCAGGAAGATCCCAGTGGATAGTAAGGCATATAATGACCCAGTACAGACTGAAGCCTTGTTTATACTTCCGCCTGTAACCGCAATGTGCTGTAGAGGCGTTTATACTTGACACGCCTGCTGTTGTAATATTCTGTGAAACAACCGGGGGCAGCCCAGAGAAAATATCATCCAAATCAGCAGAAAGTAGTAGTGAGAAGTAGTGATGGGAAGTTCGATTCATTTCTGGTTCTTTTGGACTGTTCGTTTCCATGAACCGGTTCAAAAACGATTCAGCTGTTCTTTTACTTCATCATGTAATGACGTCTCTAGCACATAATTCTAACATCCCGGAGCATGATTTTATGCTCAAACATTTAAATAAAGCCATATGTGAACTCACATAGCTGATTATTACCTTCTTATTCAATTAAGTTATAATAATAATAATGGCGTTTATTGTCCCCAGTATTTCATTCTGCGATCCTGCATTTCGAATACGACAGATATTGATTACATCTTGGATACGTTTCCTACATTAAAGTTTTGCACCTAAAGCACCCAATACAGACACTGTGCACAAACACGGATATGTTCTACGTGTCTTAAATTTTATTCAGTAAATCTAGCCATAAGCATATTTCTAGTACGTTTTGGTGGTCATTAAAGAAACTTACAGTACGCCTCTGGCTCGTTCATGTCCTTGGTACTTTCGTATCAGCAGCTCACTCATCAGACTCCTCGGCAAACTTCGACAGTTCGTGGACCAGTTCTTCTTGAGTCGGTCTCGACCGAAGAGCTGACTTTAGATTCTGCCTGAAGGTTTGATTCCTTCATTTCGAACGGGTTCTTTGGTTTGATAAACGGTCTAGTAACTCGTAAGAGCTGCCTGCCTGTATGAGTCCAACTCGTTCTCAGGCTACTATTCATCTGCATTTTGTAAATTAAATTCAGTTTCTTGAAAATGTCTGTCTCTAGAAAAGTGGTAGTGGTGGTGTAGTGGACTAAAGCACTGAACTGGTAAGCGGAAGGTTGTTGGTTCAATCCCCACAGACACCACCATTGTGTCCTTGAGCAAGGCACTTAACTCCAGGTTGCTCCAGGGGGATTGTCCCTGTAATCAGGGCACTGTAAGTCGCTTTGGATAAAAGCGTCAGCCAAATGCATAAATGTAAATGTAAAACAAATATGTTTTTAATAATTTGTATTAGTAACATAATCTAGTAAAAATGCGAAATATTTTTTAAATGATTCAAAACTAACACAGAAAGAAACATATGTTTGTTTTATAAATGTTTTATTTGTATACTAGTAACATCTCAACGCATTGCAAGTCCTCGGTAATCCTCTGCAAACTTCGACAGTTCGTGGACTGGTTCATTCTGTTCTTTTTGAGTCAGACACGACCGAAGAGCTGACTTTAAATTCTGCCTGTAGGTTTGATTCCTTCATTTCGAATGGTTTCTTTGGTTCAATAACTGGTCTAGTAACTCGTAAGAGCCACCAGCCTGTATTAGTAACATCAAGACCTTCATTTGCAAATATTTGTAATTAATTTAAAAATTAACAGAAACATTTGTAGTTTTCTAAATGTTTTATTTGGCTACTGCCATTACCATCTCAACACATAGTAAGTCCTCTGTAATCCTCTGGAGACTTCGACAGTCAGTGGGACCGGCTCATTCGGTTCTTTTTGAGTTACACAGTTCGACGTGCTGTATAGCCAGTACATTTACTTCAGCTGTGCATCTTGCGTCATCAACCCAGAACTAAAGTTCGTTTCAGTTCGATGTTGTGAACTGGCTCGACTGGTTACTTGCTGAGAATCGGCTCAAAAGAACGATTTGTTCAAGAATCGGACATCACTAGTGAGAACTTGTTTGCCAGAACAACGTCAGATCATAATGACTTAAAAACATTCACAAGAATCTTTGTAATAAAAGCATCAAACTTTAGTCTGGTTTTGTTTTTTTCAATATTAAGGCACTGGACAAATACTTGTATCATGCCTTAAAATGCTAACCCTGTTGGAAAATCCAGCTTAAGCTGTGTTTTGGAACATGGTAGCTGGTCCAAGCTGGTCCTAAGATGGTCCAAGCTGGTCATGAACTGCTCCAAGTTGGGCATGAGCTAGTCCAAGCTGGTATGACAAGCTGGTAGCTGATCTAAGCTGGTCTCCCAGCTTGGACCAGCTAATGACCAGCTAAAGACCACCTTGGACCAGCTAATGACCAGCTAGAAACCAGCTACCATGTTCCAAAGCTACTAGCTTAAGCTGGATTTTCCATTAGGGAATAGTAGATTTATTGACCTATACTCCTATACATTTATACAAGCATATAGATATGCTACAGTATTAAACATTTTTCACACAAACTATACAAAATTTAAATCTGAAGCGCAACAGTCTCTGCGACATTCAAGGTGTTGAAGGCACTGCTACCATATCTTATGCTTATAAAATATGCATTGAAATGCTTGCACCCATATATACTCTTCGGGATATGCAAACAGAAACATCCAGTGTAGTAACTGAGACAACTCATTGAGCCTTATTCATGAAATATGAGTATAAAAAATGTGTATAAATGCATTCTTATGTAAATTTTCCTATTGAACTAAATGGTTTTACTAACGATTTACACTCAAAAGTGTTGACTACATTTTCATTGACCATGTTGGTTAGTTTTTTGTGTCAAACTTCAAGCATTGAAGGCACCGTTCCTATATTTTATGCTTATAAAATTTACATTGAAATGCTACATTCATATAAACTCTTATAGAAATTGTAGCATCCAGTGTAGTGACTGAGCAAACTCATTGAGCCTTATTCATGAAACATGAGCAAAACAAATGTGTGTGTAAATACATGCTTGTAAATTGTCCCATTGAAATGAATGGGACAATTTCCACAATAATTCAAATTTGTTCTGCTCTTGTTTTCTGAATAAGGCAAATTTACTTATTTTCATTAACCTTTGTTAGTTTTTTGTGCCCTTAATGTTTTTTCTTAACTTCCATTTCTATTTATGCAAGATTCTTTATCCATAAGATGAAATGGTTGGAAAATATTCATAATTTTAATGTATTTCTGATAGAACTGCAATGTTACCATAAGATGGTTGTGGCAGATCTCTGCCTTCCCTATGAAGGAGGAAGCGGGAGCCGGGTAAACAGTTCACAGAAGACTTTAATTAGATACAGTTCACTTGGACACAACATAAAACTGCTTTTTAGCACACACTCGCCGGCACACACGCAGCTCCGTGTGTCGCTCACACTATTGGCCTTCCCAGCACAACGCAGAATGCAATGTACACGTTCGTCGGCTGCATGCATATCTCTCTCTCTCTCTCTCTCTCTCTCTCTCTCTCTCACTGGCATCTCCGGCTCCTCTTTATCCCTTTCTCGGCTGATTGGGGTAATTTAGCGCCAGGCATCCATCCTTACGGCCTGGCCACGCCCTCCTTGTCACAATGGTAAAGCTATGTAAAAAAAATAATAAAGCTAAAAGATTTGTTAAAATATTTGATTTATCTAACTTAACGGATTAATGATCTTGTCTTTTGAAAACCCTCTTTTTATTTATTTTATTAGTATTATTATGTTACTTGTATTATATAATACTTTTATTTTATCCTCATGGACGGATCATAAATTTGCCTGTACATATCTGTTCAGCCAATGTTGCCTTAAAGTAGTTTACTTTGAATGCGGCGCCACGCACACTGTTCGCCCGAGTCACAAAAATTTGATTGTGCATGACTGCACGAAATGAGGGCTTGTCAACACGCATTTCTGCCAACACCGCAACATCATTTTTGTCATGCGCAGCCTCACGAACAAGCAACTGCGTCATGTATAAACCAGGCTTGATGTGGTTCAAGCAGTCAGATTGCAGTCCATCTCCAGTGCATCTTCTTGACTTTCACACCATCATTACTATATTTAATAGCATATCTCCTCTCCATCTCTCAAGGGACCTGAGCATCCAAACCCAGGGAAGCCTTTCACTGCAAGAGGATTTCCCCGTCATTGCTATCTCTCAGACAGTGAAAAGGGGCGCAAGGTAAGTTTATATTTCATCTTGTCTCGCCTTGCCAGACCTTTGACTAAATGGCAAAAGGTCTTGACCATATTGCAGGAAGATTTGTCTGACTGCCTTTTAAAGCAAGCAATCACAGTTTGCATTTTGAGACTTGTGTCTCTGCAGAACGGTAATGGCCGTTTCCCAATCAGTGGGGGATTTCAAATCGGGATGGGTGTTTTTCAACCGATTTACACAATTTTCCTACTACACTGAGATTCCCTAATTTCATTAGATAGTTGAGAAATGACCATCCTGGTTTGGAAATGCCCATTATTGTTCCACAGGGACCTATACTTTTGCATTGGTCCTACATACCATTTTGGGGTGGGGTTATCTGAGGTGCATTACACTACAGTAAAAGACTGTCAATCTTTAAAAGCAATAGCACAGAAAATAGAGGAAAAATTGTAAAGACTCAAAGTACAGCACAGATAATAAGTGCAGACTATTACACTGACATAATTAAGAAAACTAAGCAGAATATACAGTTTTGCTCATGGATATTCAGTTTACTTGCTACTGTCTCGGTTAAAACGCTAAATATCTTTCAAGGGTGGCAAATCCAGTGATTATTTTATCCTCAGAAGTGATTGTTGTATCAATCCTGTGTTCTTTTACCATTGGAAGTTGCATCAAACCAGCCAGTCAGATAAGAGCTAGATTGAGAAATCCGTGGGTAAGACTATATTCCACAGAAAAATAAAAAGCAGCAGTATATAATTGCTGTTAAATTATATGGCAACACAAGTATTGAACGCTTTTTGTTTATGATGTAATTTGAAATTAAGGTCTAACAAAATCATGTTTCTGCTGTTTTCAGGTGTTAAGGTTGTTGTTGGTGGCATGGGACCGACGTTTGATCTTCTCAGTGGGCACCTCAAGCACCACAGGAGAATCAGACACTGTCATCTGGAATGAGGTCCACCACAAGACAGAATTTGGCTCCAATCTTACTGGACATGGCTATCCAGACCCTGGCTATCTTGACAATGTACTGGAAGAGCTTAAAGCACAGGGCATCACTGAAGAGAAGGGACAACTTGAGTGAGGATGGAAACAAAAGAAAAAACATTGGCATTTGGGAGACATGAGAGTACTAGATGTTTTGTGCTGTTGAAATAGGGGTAATTTCTGAATCACAGGAGTATAAGTGAAGATATATAAGAAAAGAGAACTTGATTGGTCATCAGATGGTACAGTTCAATATGTTAATGAGCACAGCGGTACGAGTCATCTTTTGGTAGGGATGGGTATTGATACAAATTTCCCGATTCAATTTGATTCACAAGCTATCGATTCATATGGGTACTTTTTGGTTATAATGTCCATTTTGCTTACATATGAAAGAATTTCTCTCTGCAGATGCTCTTAATTTTAAAGGAACCTTCTAGGTATAATTTGAAAATATTAATTTTACAAATAATATTTTATTAGTTTTTCATCAAATTGGTCTTTAAGCTTTTAAATAATGTTTAAATTCAGTCTATTCCATCAATTAATGTCTTGAAATTGCATATGTTGTATAGATATTTTTGTTACTTGTTTATTGTTTACTTTCATAATTTTTATTATTTACAAGTATTTACATTGATATGTGGAACAGGTGCTAAATTGGTACTGTCTCTTTAAGACAAGTGCATATAATAACAGAGGACGTGAATGATTTCTTTAGCACATCCATGTGTGATTAGAATTAAATGTTTGTTTTGCTGTTTTTAATCAACAACTGACTGTAAAGAACAGAAAGAGTATTAAAAGATACATTATTCAATTACATATGGATCTCATCTTTGGACACACAGTTAAACCAAACTTTTACTCCCAACACGCAGTGAAAGTATCTCACTGCTAATAATCTCTTCTCCACAATACTACTCTATCACTGGTGAGTGAAATCTGAACATTTACCAGCCAGTGGCTAATAATAGACATTTTAGTCGCATAGCAGGAGATTTGGTCCCATATATGAGTGATTTACTCGCATTATAGCGGTTCGTGCATAGAGTGAAAGATCGATATTGGGATTTAAGAATCGATATCGAAATTGTTAAAACAATGTATCGGAAAATCAATATTTTTACCCACCCCTATCTTTTGGCATGCATGCGTTCTTAACCTCAATAAGGTTCTTGGGTATGTAGCAACACAACTAATATACAAATTATATTTGGTTAAAGAAATGTGTGGTTAAAGTTGAAAGATTGAAAGAATGAGGGAAAAGAAAGGGACAGGTGTAAAAAGCAAGAATGGGAGGTGGAGGGGGCTCATGAGGTAGAGAAAAAGGAAAATAGAAAGACTAGGTAAAGAAGAAGAAGATGAAGACATGTTTTATTTGCTTCAGCAATGTTGTAGTGCGAGTTTGTCTAAGTTGTGTGAAACAATTGCAAGTGTGGGTGTATGCATGTGAACTCTTTTTACCTCCAATTAGATTCCATGCTCCAAAGCATTCCAAAGCCGTTTACGTCGAACTGAGAGGTATAGTTTGCATAATTATTGCGTGTTTATGATTGGTAATGTCATGATATCATTCCATGTATTAGATCATATACTACTTTTGTATGGATGATATTGTGTGGATAATATTCAGATTAATCAAAATAGAGCATCAGTCCTAGATTATCTTGTTAAAATTGAAAAGCAGTTTAAAGAAAGCAATGCATTTTGTCTGTGAGATCCGCATGAGAACCCCAACTAACTGTTCTTCCTTCGGTCTGAGTGCTCTTCTTTTAGTGATCATTATTAAAGGAATAGTTCACCCCAAAAAGGATCATTCTCATCATTTACTCACCAATTTTCTTCACCCAAAATGATTGTATCGCTTCAGAAGACATGGATTGAACCACTCGAGTCGTATGGATTACGTTTATGTATCTTTTATGTCCTCACATCACACATTCTTCAAAATATCTTCGTTTGTATTCTGCAGAAGAAAAAAAGCCATACTAGTTTGAGACGGCATGAGGGTGAATAAACAAGAGAATTTTCATTTTTGGGTAAACTATTTCTTTAATGGTACAATTTCTCATGGTACAAAAAAGGTACTTCAAACAAAGAAGTGATGGTACACTTTAATTGCGTTTATAAACAGGATGAATTAAATTTGCTATAAGCAAATGTTTTTTCTTTTTTAAATACCACACAAATTTCCCTACTACATGAGAGATATTACTGAAATAGGTGTCTTGAGAAATCACACCTCTCTCTCTGTGACAGCCTTGGGCTCTGTAAATGGCAAAAACTTTATCTTTTGCTGGCATGTTTTTGGAGATAGATCATGTGGTTGAAGTTAGCAAAATGGCTGAATAGCTCACAGCACCAGTGAATAAGCTCAGTTTTGATACAAGAGAAAGTAATTAAGGTTGAGCTGGATATAGGGAATTGGCAAGAGGCAGAGAAAGCACTTGGATAGTTCAATGATCCCCAAGGGACAATTTAGTAATAGTTGACCAAAATGAATTGCCTGCCTGTTCTTTTGGACTGGGACTTTCAAAGGATTTTGCATACAATTCAAATTAGCTCTTTACTGACCTTTTTAAAACCTTGTTTTTTGGCCAGTCTCCATGGTAGGTCAATAAGTGACCTGTTTTACAGTGATCCACTTCTAGTGACTTAAAGAACATGCCATTGTTTGGCATATGTGTGTGTTTTTGTACAGGTTGATACTTGTGTGAATGAGCCCATGCATCATGTGTATGCATGCATTTTTGCTTGATTAAAAATAAGAGAGTATGCTATGCATCCACCAGCCAGTGGTGAGGTACAGTTTGTTACTGATCTGCCTAACTTTCTTCATACATTTGTTTATATTTTTTTGTATTGATGTTTTCTCCTATTTTCCTAGTTTAGTATATTTTAGAATGTTTCATATTCTGAATTTTTATACGTGAATGTGAGTCTCAACTGTTTTTAGTTTCTTTTTGTGCGCCTACACGACAAATGCCATTTTTGCTCTTATGAATTGTACAGATCTGTGAAAAAATGTGACCTCTCAAACTGCATAAAAAGTGTCCTATAATCTGTTGAGACCCAGCCAATTTTTCTTCCATTGTTTAAGATAAGAAGATGGCCTGATCTTATGCAGCTGCAAGTGAATAATTTTAGTGGAGAATTATTATTAGTAGTAGTAGTAGTATTTATTTATTTTTTTTGTTTTGTTTTTTTGGTGAAATGGAGAAATGTAAAAGAGAGTCAAATGCTTCATTGCCCTTCATTATCAACCACTAAGACCTAATGGTTGATGACTCAAGTGACACCGTGAAAACAACAATGGGCCCCAAAATTAATGTTTTTTGCAGGGATTTATCTTGTTTTTTTTTTTTTATTCTTTATCTTATTCTCACTATAAATGATCAACCCCCATCTATACACACATCCAAAGATGGAAATGTCCTCAACCTTTGTGAACATTTTGCACTTTTATGTTTATGTTAATCTGCTCACTGCTGAATGGAATAGAACGACCAGATCTGATGAATCACTGCTCTACTATCATCCCGTCTTCGGTTCAATGGTCATGAATTAATTTAAATGTTACCGGTAAATGCTATGCCAGAGGTTGCCAGGCAATATACCAATCACAGCATTATCAGTAGCAATCAATGACGATACAGTATAACCTAGATTTATATTATTATTTGAATTATATTAGTTGTTACATACAAACAGCAGTACGGAGTGTGCACAAACTTTTGAGAATAATTTCTGCTTGATTCAGCAACATTTTTTGTCAAAAGAATGATTGAAAACAAAAATCAGCATGTGATGAAATTGATGAGTGGAATAAATTGTTACATCATGGCTCCATGCTATACATTTTTCTGTATAAAATGTGGGGGGTGAAAAAGTTGTTTGGCGTTTGTGCTGTAACAGTGAAGTCCATCCATTCATTAGATAAGAGAATTTATTTTTTGGTTTTCTTTAAAATGAACTTTAAAGTTGCACTCAGTAACTTTTGTCTTTGTGTCATCTTAGACTTACACAGACCTAGTGGCTTGGATGCAGCATCATTTAAAATCAACAGTTTTCAGTTTCAGATGCCATTGTAGAGATTTAGTATTCAGTCATCCATGATTACTTTAATGAGTGAAAGTGTCAAATAACAGGATGGTTACTGAAGTTAAGAGAGTAGTATTCAGCTGGTCATGTGGCTCTAAAATGGCAGCTCCCATGTGTGGACCATCTACATGTAGAATAAAACAGCTTTTATAACATAACTGATATGACTGGAGTCTTCATTTTAACGTGAGTGGTCATGATTTCCTACATATATAGCAAAATTACAATTCATGTCTTTAGGAGTTACACCTTTTTAATGAGGAAAAAATTACTGAGTGCAACTTTAATGGAAGTTCTGCTCGGATGCACCGGCAGATGGAGGTAAATAAGATCCAGAGTGATGTAGAAGAACCAGTCAACACAAAAAAGAGCCGTGGCTCTCCCGTTCCAGAACATACCATTATTAAAATGGTAACATAGAGAAATCAATATTTTAATATGTGAAGGAAAAAAAATATCCATCACACATACTTAATTATTTTGACAAACATTTTAACATGAACCATTTCAATACATAAACATTTAAAAAAAATCACATTCACACAAAAACACAGACAAGAAACCCCTGTGACGTCACACAAAGATGTACGCGCCGCCCTAATGGCGCGAATGGATGAACCGGGGTTTAAACTCTTTGAATTGTACTGTGCAGGTTTGACAGTTGGATTGTAAACCAGAGGTAAGAACGACTGTTACTTACTCAGATGGTTTGATAACCACCAAGAAATTAAATGAATTGGGGTGACAGACATTTGATATGTATGGGAATGATCGCCTCGTGAAGCTATTAGGGGAAAGCTTCAAAGCCACGAGAGTCTCGAAAACCGTGCCATCTAGTGGTTATTAAAAATAAAAGCAGCCATTAACCCGAGGATGTATAATATAAATTGGTACTTACAAACAACTTGAGATGAGCATACATTCGTGAGGAACAATTATAATACAAACAGTCTATTTAAACAAATATTAATGGTTTTTACAGCCTTCTTATTCTGCGATTTATAAATAGTTTTGAGGTAGGCTACAATTGTAGTTCAGCAAGCAAAACACAAAATGAATAAACAAAAATCCCTTACAATGTTCTCCTTTATGAACTGGAAAAGGCCTTTCCACAATAACTTGGTGTAGGCCTATTGGCAATGCCAAAACAAATGTACAGTAGTGTCTGGGTGCTGTTTACAGAAAGAGCATTCTATGACAATATCTCTTCTAAATGTATTTAAACAGTCATAAATAGGGTAAACTCAATGGATTATACAAAAAGATACTTCTTCAATCTTGTGAAGTAAATATGTATTTGGAAGCAACCAAACCTTCCTCCAGTAAACATCAGAGACAAAAGCATTCCAATAGAGCACAACAGTCTGGTTCCGGAGGTAAAAATCCCATTAATATTTTCCATAGATGAATTGATTTTTTAACAGTAACTCATAAACCTTTAAAGATAGACCTACCTTGAGCTCCGAGATTGTTCATCAATGGTATATGCTTCTGTTGAAGCCATAAGTCAGCATTATTTCAACATCATTGTATAAAAATCTTATTTGATAGTGGAATTCTTGGTAAACAACTACATTACCCATGGTCCAGCAGAGAAAACTTCACCAATCAGAGAACCGCGGCCAACAAAGCCCGTGAAGCATGCCTCGGAGTGACTGACTACCCCCATGATGCACTGTGGGTGCTTCTCAATCGGAAGGCTGCTGCCTGGTTTGGCTATGTCCCTCCTAGACCAGTCCTTCTGAGGCTGAAGGTCAGTGTGTTTACATAGAAAATAGCTGCCCAGCCTGCCCGGTAGTGTTCCAAAGATGGCCGCCAAGTGGACTGACTTGCTAAAAAGACTTTGCAAGCGCCCCATCGGTCTGCACTTGCTTACATCTTGCTTAAGTCTACAATCAGAGAAGGACCGCAAAGGCTTAGGGTGCCATTTGGGACAGGGCCATGGGCTTTTTAACCTAAGGAAGAACTTCCTTTGTTACATCCGTTGGCCGTTCCAATTTCTCCCATTCATTAATACCAGTGGTCCATCTCTGCTAACTTTGATACTGTTGAGGTCCGTGAGCATGTGTGTGCACAATGGCGCGTTCGCTGTTCCAAGTGACATTTCTTAACTATGTTCCTAACTAAAGTTAAGATAAGACAATCCATTTAGGAAATGTTATTCTGTAATAGATTTAGTCCTAAGTGGCATCCTACCTGAAATGGCCACGTTACCAAGCAGATAAGATGGGATTCTAAAGTCAGGATCTTTCTGTAATACATCCTTGTCTTTAAGTTAAGATCTGACAAGTTCAAATTAGGATTCTGAAATCGCCATGGTTACTAAACAGACAAGATGGGATTCTAGAGTTAGGATGTTTCTGAAATATGGCCACAGTACCTGGAAATCAACTTATGAAAAAAGTAATATCTGTGTGTATATGTATACATGGATTTGTGTATGCTGTAGGTACATTAGTACTATTGTATGCCTGAGGGATCAGAAATGTCATAATCCAAAGTTCATATGTTTTTAGGTTCTATAAGTTTATATATTTAACTGCACATTTATTACTGTTCTAAAAAAACATTAAAATGATGTTTTGTGTTCTAATCAAATTTGTTTATAAACAATTATGTTAGTGATGAAATGTATTCAATGGTATAGTTCAACGGAGAATCTTTCCTTGTTAGTTTTGTAAATGCATTTCTGTACATTCATTTCTGAAACATCTGATCAAATCTTCATTACAATAAAAGAAAACAATCTGATGACTAATAGCTTTGGTAGCGATTTATGTATTGACTTCCGCCACAAATGATCCATTGTTGCAATATTAAATTGGACTTTTGGTGAGCAACACCCAAAATATCTAAACAGCTGCTCATGTGACAGATGATACATTTTTAAACGCTCAAAAGCAATTTGGATTTTGTTTTTAGAACTGCTGTCAAATTTGACCTTTAGGAAATATTTTCACAATGAGTTTAATTATGCTGTGATTCTTGCTTGTCAGTGAATTTTCCTCCCTTGTTGGCAGATAAATAAATAAGAGCATTATAAATAAATAAATAAATAAATAAATAACCAGAATAACATGAAAAATAACCGTAATCAGCCTCATCACCTACAACACTGAGTCCATCTATAGAATGGAGGTGGCACCCTCCCTCCCATCCCACACCCCCTGAAAATAAATGCAATGGAAATATAAAAAAGGAAGCCCAATAGAGAATGTTGAACTTGAACTTTTCCTCTCTTGTTCTGACCGTTTTACAGAGCAGTCTTTGTGTGGGCATTTCAGTGAGCATAACAGCAATTTTGTGAATATGAGAGCAAGTATGTATAGTATAGAGCAATGATACATGTATAATCCTAACTGAGTCATAATAATGAGTGAGTCTCATCTGAAAATGTTGAATCTGGACACCACGAAAGCAATGAACTTCTTCTACTGACCTTGTTTTTCTGACTGTAAAAACCAGTTAGCATTGCTTTTTCCTATGTTCCTTTACCAGAAATGTTTTAATTTTTTCTGAAGTCTATCAAGTCATTATAAGACGAGCACACGTGTAATAGGCCTATCTTTCATCCCTTTATGTGCATGAAAGTGCAGCAATCAATTACACTTAAATATTAAACTTGTTAGAAGACTACAAAAAAAAAAAAAAACGTTTGATGTTTTAATTTATTTGTTCATTTATATGTGTTCTCTTTCATAATAGCACTCTCCTTTCTAACTGCTTTAACACAGTTGCATGACAGAGTGTTATACAGTGATGATGTTGATAAATACCAGCTAGTATTTAATGCAGGAACTCATAATCGTTTCACAGGTAACTGAGTCATCATTGTCCCAATATATAGTGGATCAATGCCCTTGCTAGCACTTAAATTCTATGGTCACAATATACTGATTCACATAATAGGGAACTAGTTAGGATAGTGCTCTGTTTGACAGCCCAGGTTTTTCTTTTGGTGACCTTTTTTTTTTTATTATTTGTTCAGCTTGGTCACTGGCCTTATAGTTGCCCTAAAAACTTTTCATGTGCGCTCTTATGAAACACTAGTATTGACACAGTTACTCCATGAACATGTACCATAATGACAGTAGTGTGTTCATCATGGTGAAAAAATGTCTAATTAAGATGAATCATGCATTAGCAAAGCAAACGAGGTTATTAGGAGCAGAACAGCACGTCATGCAGGCCGAGCTGCTTGATCAAGTTATTGAGTTGCATTCAAGTATTGTAAATTGCTCTAATTTTGAGCCAATTATATAGCTGGATAGTGTTGAAATGATCTGACTTTATTTTTTACAACTAGAATGCTCATGCTTAATACATCAACAGATGGTCAAACTATGCAAGTACATAATGTCTTTAACTATACACTGTATTTATATCAGATTTATTAGGATTTGCATTTGGAAAATGTGCCAACATCTTCCATTCAGATAAACTAGTAGTCCTACCCCAAACTCATGCCATTGGTTTAGCCAATGTTATTATGGCTGGCTCAGTTGGGCTGCTCAAACCAGTCCTTATATGCTACAGAATGCAGGCAAAAGCATGTTTCGCTATTAACAGCTATTCAAAAGTAGCCATACTGGCAAGACAAAGGGGGTGGGTAAATCTGAAATATGATACCATAATGACAGACCAGCACAAAATATGGCATAGCATAATATTTCTGAAGCGGGGCTGTAAGGGGACCCCCCAAGAGCTCCGGCTCAATTCGAACACTGCATAGCAGTCTCCGCAACAGTTGTATAGAAAACACTGAAGTAGTTAATGGAAATTTGTGTTGACTTCGTGATCAGAATTTCTGTCCATCCAAAAGCAAAAAGCAATGATTACTTCATAGACTACAGTTATATATCTAATATATGTAGTTTATAGCAAATATCAACTTTGCTTGTGCTAAGTGATTTCAACTGTGCATGGTATCCCCACCCCACCCCCCAAAAAACCCAAACAAAACAAAAACAAAACAAAAAACAAATTACTTACAGCACCTTTAACAAATGCCAAGCAACAAGATAAGATGGCCAAAACTAAACTAAATGCAGCCGGTCATAAAACCAGGGGTGGGAGAGGTAATAGTTTAATTTAGTATGTTTGTTAATGGAGAGCCAGCTGGTATAGGGATGCCCCAATACCATTTTTTTTTTAGGAGTATGAGTACCAATACTTCTTTTTCGGTACTCGCCGATATGATACCTTTTATTTTTCTGAATTCCATGTCAACAGTTTATTTATATTTATTCATCAAATTGGTATAAATAAATTAATTAAAACTTTAATCAAATGAAAATAGAGCAATTTATTTTCAACATAATATTGTATTATTTTTATAAAATTAAGTGCTTTCATACAGAACCTCACAGCACAATCCAAATTACAACATTGGAGTTATTTTTGTCAAAAAGAAAAAAAGAAAGAAAGAAAAAAAAGTGCTGCATAACAGAGCATCACAGATGTGTGATATTGCTTAAATATAAAACAAATACTATGGATTTTTTTAAATATTATTATTAGTCGCAGTAGTAGAATTACAGTGAATATTACATAACTATACAGCAGTGATTTATTTCTGTCATACTTTTTTCCATTTAAGCTGAGCTTTTATTTTGGCGGAAGCGTTTATTTTGGAGTGAAGCCTTTCCGTGTCTGTGTGTTTTTGACTGTAGCTTCTTACCTCTGGAAAAGCAGGTCACTATGTGAAAAAATCAGCATGTGATGAAATTGATGAGTGGAATAAATTGTTACATCATGGCTCCATGCTTTACATTTTTCTGTATAAAATGTGGGGGGTAAAAAAGTTGTTTGGCGTTTGTGCTGTAACAGTGAAGTCCATCCATTCATTAGATAAGAGAATTTATTTTTTGGTTTTCTTTAAAATGAACTTTAAAGTTGCACTCAGTAACTTTTGTCTTTGTGTCATCTTAGACTTACACAGACCTAGTGGCTTGGATGCAGCATCATTTAAAATCAACAGTTTTCAGTTTCAGATGCCATTGTAGAGATTTAGTATTCAGTCATCCATGATTACTTTAATGAGTGAAAGTGTCAAATAACAGGATGGTTACTGAAGTTAAGAGAGTAGTATTCAGCTGGTCATGTGGCTCTAAAATGGCAGCTCCCATGTGTGGACCCTCTCCATGTAGAATAAAACAGCTTTTATAACATAACTGATATGACTGATGACTGATGACTGATATGATGAATATACTTCATTTTAACGTGAGTGGTCATGATTTCCTACATATATAGCAAAATTACAATTCATGTCTTTAGGAGTTACACCTTTTTAATGAGGAAAAAATTACTGAGTGCAACTTTAATGGAAGTTCTGCTCGGATGCACCGGCAGATGGAGGTAAATAAGATCCAGAGTGATGTAGAAGAACCAGTCAACACAAAAAAGAGCCGTGGCTCTCCCGTTCCAGAACATACCATTATTAAAATGGTAACATAGAGAAATAAATATTTTAATATATGAAGGAAAAAAAATATCCATCACACATGCTTAATTATTTTGACAAACATTTTAACATGAACCATTTCAATACATAAACTTAAAAAAAAAAAAATCACATTCACACAAAAACACAGACAAGAAACCCCTGTGACGTCACATCAAGATGTACGCGCCGCCCTAATGGCGCGAATGGATGAACCGGGGTTTAAACTCTTTGAATTGTACTGTGCAGGTTTGACAGTTGGATTGTAAACCAGAGGTAAGAACGACTGTTACTTACTCAGATGGTTTGATAACCACCAAGAAATTAAATGAATTGGGGTGACAGACATATGATATGTATGGGAATGATCGCCTCGTGAAGCTATTAGGGGAAAGCTTCAAAGCCACGAGAGTCTCGAAAACCGTGCCATCTAGTGGTTATTAAAAATAAAAGCAGCCATTAACCCGAGGATGTATAATATAAATTGGTACTTACAAACAACTTGAGATGAGCATACATTCGTGAGGAACAATTATAATACAAACAGTCTATTTAAACAAATATTAATGGTTTTTACAGCCTTCTTATTCTGCGATTTATAAATAGTTTTGAGGTAGGCTACAATTGTAGTTCAGCAAGCAAAACACAAAATGAATGAACAAAAATCCCTTACAATGTTCTCCTTTATGAACTGGAAAAGGCCTTTCCACAATAACTTGGTGTAGGCCTATTGGCAATGCCAAAACAAATGTACAATAGTGTCTGGGTGCTGTTTACAGAAAGAGCATTCTATGACAATATCTCTTCTAAATGTATTTAAACAGTCATAAATAGGGTAAACTCAATGGATTATACAAAAAGATACTTCTTTAATCTTGTGAAGCAAATATGTATTTGGAAGCAACCAAACCTTCCTCCAGTCAACATCAGAGACAAAAGCATTCCAATAGAGCACAACAGTCTGGTTCCGGAGGTAAAAATCCCATTAATATTTTCCATAGATGAATTGATTTTTTAACAGTAACTCATAAACCTTTAAAGACAGACCTACCTTGAGCTCCGAGTTTGTTCATCAATGGTATATGCTTCTGTTGAAGCCATAAGTCAGCATTATTTCAACATCATTGTATAAAAATCTTATTTGATAGTGGAATTCTTGGTAAACAACTACATTACCCATGGTCCAGCAGAGAAAACTTCACCAATCAGAGAACCGCGGCCAGCAAAGCCCGTGAAGCATGCCTCGGAGTGACTGACTACCCCCATGATGCATTGTGGGTGCTTCTCAATCGGAAGGCTGCTGCCTGGTTTGGCTATGTCCCTCCTAGACCAGTCCTTCTGAGGCTGAAGGTCAGTGTGTTTACATAGAAAATAGCTGCCCAGCCTGCCCGGTAGTGTTCCAAAGATGGCCACCAAGTGGACTGACTTGCTAAAAAGACTTTGCAAGCGCCCCATCGGTCTGCACTTGCTTACGTCTTGCTTAAGTCTACAATCAGAGAAGGACCGCAAAGGCTTAGGGTGCCATTTGGGACAGGGCCATGGGCTCTTTAACCTAAGGAAGAACTTCCTTTGTTACATCCGTTGGCTGTTCCAATTTCTCCCATTCATTAATACCATTGGTCCCTCTCTGCTAACTTTGATACAATTGAGGTCCGTGAGGATGTGTGTGCACAATGGCGCGTTCGCTGTTCCAAGTTACATTTCTTAACTATGTTCCTAACTTTGTGACTGGTCACTCTCAGAATCCTTTAATATTAAATGTAATGTCACTATTATGTGAAGTGAGAGACATTTTAATTGGGAATAAAGGCAAAGCACAACATGAATAATAAGTTAAGGCACTCATGTCAGTTGTCATGTTTTGTCTCTTTTTTTCCACCAGTAGGAGCTGTTGACACAGTTGTGAACCTGTGGTGACTGAGAGTCAGAGTATAAACCTTATTTTTAAATTCAGTGGTTTACTTCTGACTTTTTTCTTTTTCTTTTTTAATTGTTTTGGGATCATGAGATAATCTGTAAATATCTTCTTTTGACTGAATAGATCAGATGAGTGATTAGAAGTAGCCTATGTTTTGTGGGGTACTTGCTTTGTGTTTTTCTCTAGAATGGAGTCTCTTCATTAATAAGCAGAGGACCTCTTTGAAATAAACCTTTATTTAATAAGCATGTTCAGTTCTATACAATTTTAATGTAAATATTCTCTTTAGTTTGGAAGCCATTAGTGAGAAGTGAAGGTTAAGTGCTGGCATCTAATGTAGTACATAATGCATACATGTACGTCTTTATGTATGAATGAATATTTACTTGGCTAGTAATTTCGGCGCAGCTGATGTATCAGTTGGTGCAATGCACACGATGATCTGTAGGTCAGCAACGGCCAAAATAGCTGTGATGTAGGTCACATCCTACATTGTGTTTCCCTGGTTTTTGCAGCCATTGGGAGCCAGTAGGCACTTGAAAGTCCAGAAACTTACTATCTTAAGTCTTAAGTTAAGATCTAATCAGTTAAATTAGGATTTTTCATAAATTCATATTAGAGAAGCAAATCCTAAACTTGATTTAGGATTCTTATATTATTTTACAAAATCCTTTTTTATCTCTAGTTATGAAATCCTAAACCGCTCCTTCTAGTTCGATAATCATCTCTCATGTCTTTTACCAAGCAAACAATGACACACAAACAGCTGTTGTGAAGTAAACATAAGATACATGAATGATGAAAACTCTTCTCCCCTTGGAAACCGAATGTAGGTGCTTAAAAGCACCAGTTTCAAGTTAGGATGCCAATGGGGTTTTCCTAAAGTTAGGACACTTCTTTAAGATTTTTGGCAAATTAGGATGCTTCTGTAATACTATTTTCCTATCTGTAGTTAAGATAAGACAATCCATTTAGGAAATGTTATTCTGTAATAGATTTAGTCCTAAGTGGCATCCTACCTGAAATGGCCACGGTTACCAAGCAGATAAGATCCTGACTTTAGAATCCCATCTTTCTGTAATACATCCTTGTCTTTAAGTTAAGATCTGACAAGTTCAAATTAGGATTCTGAAATTGCCATGGTTACTAAACAGATAAGATGGGATTCTAGAGTTAGGATGTTTCTGAAATATGGCCACAGTACCTGGAAATCAACTTATGAAAAAAGTAATATCTGTGTGTATATGTATACATGGATTTGTGTATGCTGTAGGTACATTAGTACTATTGTATGCCTGAGGGATCAGAAATGTCATAATCCAAAGTTCATATGTTTTTAGGTTCTATAAGTTTATATATTTAACTGCACATTTATTACTGTTCTAAAAAAACATTAAAATGATGTTTTGTGTTCTAATCAAATTTGTTTATAAACAATTATGTTAGTGATGAAATGTATTCAATGGTATAGTTCAACGGAGAATCTTTCCTTGTTAGTTTTGTAAATGCATTTCTGTACATTCATTTCTGAAACATCTGATCAAATCTTCATTACAATAAAAGAAAACAATCTGATGACTAATAGCTTTGGTAGCGATTTATGTATTGACTTCCGCCACAAATGATCCATTGTTGCAATATTAAATTGGACTTTTGGTGAGCAACACCCAAAATACCTAAACAGCTGCTCATGTGACAGATGATACATTTTTAAACGCTCAAAAGCAATTTGGATTTTGTTTTTAGAACTGCTGTCAAATTTGACCTTTAGGAAATATTTTCACAATGAGTTTAATTATGCTGTGATTCTTGCTTGTCAGTGAATTTTCCTCCCTTGTTGGCAGATAAATAAATAAGAGCATTATAAATAAATAAATAAATAAATAAATAAATAAATAACCAGAATAACATGAAAAATAACCGTAATCAGCCTCATCACCTACAACACTGAGTCCATCTATAGAATGGAGGTGGCACCCTCCCTCCCATCCCACACCCCCTGAAAATAAATGCAACGGAAATATAAAAAAGGAAGCCCAATAGAGAATGTTGAACTTGAACTTTTCCTCTCTTGTTCTGACTGTTTTACAGAGCAGTCTTTGTGTGGGCATTTCAGTGAGCATAACAGCAATTTTGTGAATATGAGAGCAAGTATGTATAGTAACGTTGATGTTTTAATTTATTTGTTCATTTATATGTGTTCTCTTTCATAATAGCACTCTCCTTTCTAACTGCTTTAACACAGTTGCATGACAGAGTGTTATACAGTGATGATGTTGATAAATACCAGCTAGTATTTAATGCAGGAACTCATAATCGTTTCACAGGTAACTGAGTCATCATTGTCCCAATATATAGTGGATCAATGCCCTTGCTAGCACTTAAATTCTATGGTCACAATATACTGATTCACATAATAGGGAACTAGTTAGGATAGTGCTCTGTTTGACAGCCCAGGTTTTTCCTTTGGTGACCTTTTTTTTTTTATTATTTGTTCAGCTTGGTCACTGGCCTTATAGTTGCCCTAAAAACTTTTCATGTGCGCTCTTATGAAACACTAGTATTGACACAGTTACTCCATGAACATGTACCATAATGACAATAGTGTGTTCATCATGGTGAAAAAATGTCTAATTAAGATGAATCATGCATTAGCAAAGCAAACGAGGTTATTAGGAGCAGAACAGCACGTCATGCAGGCCGAGCTGCTTGATCAAGTTACTGAGTTGCATTCAAGTATTGTAAATTGCTCTAATTTTGAGCCAATTATATAGTTGGATAGTGTTGAAATGATCTGACTTTATTTTTTACAACTAGAATGCTCATGCTTAATACATCAACAGATGGTCAAACTATGCAAGTACATAATGTCTTTAACTATACACTGTATTTATATCAGATTTATTAGGATTTGCATTTGGAAAATGTGCCAACATCTTCCATTCAGATAAACTAGTAGTCCTACCCCAAACTCATGCCATTGGTTTAGCCAATGTTATTATGGCTGGCTCAGTTGGGCTGCTCAAACCAGTCCTTATATGCTACAGAATGCAGGCAAAAGCATGTTTCGCTATTAACAGCTATTCAAAAGTAGCCATACTGGCAAGACAAAGGGGGTGGGTAAATCTGAAATATGATACCATAATGACAGACCAGCACAAAATATGGCATAGCATAATATTTCTGAAGCGGGGCTGTAAGGGGACCCCCCAAGAGCTCCGGCTCAATTCGAACACTGCATAGCAGTCTCCGCAACAGTTGTATAGAAACACTGAAGTAGTTAATGGAAATTTGTGTTGACTTCGTGATCAGAATTTCTGTCCATCCAAAAGCAAAAAGCAATGATTACTTCATAGACTACAGTTATATATCTAATATATGTAGTTTATAGCAAATATCAACTTTGCTTGTGCTAAGTGATTTCAACTGTGCATGGTATCCCCCCCCACCCCACCCCCCAAAAAACCCAAACAAAACAAAAACAAAACAAAAAACAAATTACTTACAGCACCTTTAACAAATGCCAAGCAACAAGATAAGATGGCCAAAACTAAACTAAATGCAGCCGGTCATAAAACCAGGGGTGGGAGAGGTAATAGTTTAATTTAGTATGTTTGTTAATGGAGAGCCAGCTGGTATAGGGATGCCCCAATACCATTTTTTTTTTTAGGAGTATGAGTACCAATACTTCTTTTTCGGTACTCGCCGATATGATACCTTTTATTTTTCTGAATTCCATGTCAACAGTTTATTTATATTTATTCATCAAATTGGTATAAATAAATTAATTAAAACTTTAATCAAATGAAAATAGAGCAATTTATTTTCAACATAATATTGTATTATTTTTATAAAATTAAGTGCTTTCATACAGAACCTCACAGCACAATCCAAATTACAACATTGGAGTTATTTTTGTCAAAAAGAAAAAAAAAAGAAAGAAAAAAAAGTGCTGCATAACAGAGCATCATAGATGTGTGATATTGCTTAAATATAAAACAATTACTATGGATTTTTTTAAATATTATTATTAGTCACAGTAGTAGAATTACAGTGAATATTACATAACTATACAGCAGTGATTTATTTCTGTCATACTTTTTTCCATTTAAGCTGAGCTTTTATTTTGGCGGAAGCGTTTATTTTGGAGTGAAGCCTTTCCGTGTCTGTGTGTTTTTGACTGTAGCTTCTTACCTCTGGAAAAGCAGGTCACTATGTGACCCAATGTGATAATTAAACCGCAAAAGGCTGCTAATTAACACCCGTTCCACACATTCACTTTGAAGTGTGCAGAACATGCAAACTAAAAATGTATCTCATGAAGTCGCAGCCTTTGCGGCTTAAAAATCACACTAGGACATAACGTGATTTTAATTTGTGCACTGAATGATTACGGAATTACATTTATATGTCAGATGGTATTCATTTTTTTTGTACCAGAGCATTTTTACGAGCACTTGAACAAGTTCATGAGCACGGTACCGAACCCGTTTCCGATATCAGTATCAGGACATTAATAATTGCTATTAGGGTTGCTCCGATCAGGATTTTTACAGCCGATACGATCACCGATCTTCTTGTCACCTGATCGGCTGATACCGATCCCAATCATTTCACCTTTTATGAAGATCTCTGTCATAACTGGCTATATGTAAGCTTTCTGCACACTGTCACTATTAATTTAAGTTTCCTCTTCCCAGTAATATCACGTTGCCTAGTTTTTGCTGACAAAAAAAGTTTAAAAGACTTATTAAAAAAAAGAAAAAAAGATTAATAAGACTTTAAAAAAGTATAGGCTAATAAAATATTCTCTATATTAAGATAGATAGCCCTTTTTAAAATTAAGCTTAGTGTCAAACTGAAGACAAACTGATAACCTATAGGTGCAATTAAACTTAATGTGACATTTTTGTTTATTGATTCACTCATTATTTCATATAATTATTATAATTCCTCATTTTATTTCTATTTTTGCATGATATTTAAAACATTATGTTGTGGTATCTTAATATTATAGATATAAATAATTATTATATTTATAAATTCCAGCCCTGCCTTTTTATTTAGTTGGATGATTGTATAAATAGTTTAGAACTTTAATGAGGGGAACACGCGCTCTCTTATGAGGGCAAGAGGTGAAAGGAAAGCGGAGAAAGAGCGTTTGTTTCTGCACTCCACATGTGCTACTTTTCTTAATGCCGTTTAATCGGGAGATGTTTAATAAAGATGTTTGAATAACACCACATCTTGTAACTCACGTTATTAATGAGATCCCTATGCCTGGCGGAGACTGAGAAGCTGTCACCATGACCAATAATAAGGATGGTTTAACAGTTCGCGCTGTTTTCCCTGTGCCTTGTCGCGTGTGAAACGCCACATTAACAGTACAGTATACAGGTTTTTCATATTCGCAATACCTCTCCCACTGCATTGTTCTTAACTGTTAAATCAAGTTTGTTTGTTTGTTGTCTTACAACACTATGCCAACATTACCCACACTCCGTGATGCCACGACAGTGTTGCTCAAGTCTTAAAGGAGCCGCGCGTCTTTTGCGACATGAGCAATTGATTTATGCCAGGGGTTTTTAAAGTCTTAAACAGTAAGCACCCCCTCTAATAAAATGTACTGACCTGTTTCAGTGATGTCACTTTTACCCCGCAGCCGCCATATTTCCTCCAAACAATGGCGGTGAATGGAAAAACATCAAGAAAAACGCTTTTGATCCATGCCAAGTCCCAGGAAAGATGTATTCAGGTCTGAGGTCTGCACAAATATTGCCAAATTTGCCTTTCGTGGACATTTAAATATATTTTATCCACGATTCATCTCCATACGACAGCGAGTCTGATGTGTGACTGGCAAAAATTTATCATCAATCCCTGCGCCTCCCCTGAAAGGCTCTCCTCCCTGTTTGAAAACTGGGGGTTTATGTGATCGGCCAAATTACAATCACCGATTAAGTCATAAGATGTGAATATCGTCCGATACCGATCAGTGGCCGATCGATCGAGGATCCCTGAATGCTACTATATGAAATTACATGAGCATAATTTATTACATTATATTTTGGTTATGATTTGAGATTTTATCTAATCAAAATCTACTTTCTTCTCATTTTCAAGTTTAGTGCTTTTAAATAAAAAAATCTGTAAGAATTCAAAAACCTCTAAATCATTTGCCTGTTTTTGTTTGTTTGTTTTTTATATACAGTATTTGCATATTATTTAAAAGCATCTGCATCTTTGTTCCAACCATCTTGGCATAATGTCTAATGAGTCATGTTGATTAGTCACAAAATAGAGAGGCATGCAGGCTATCAGTCTGCTTCTGAATATCAATACAATTATTTAAGCCCGCCATCTTTTATATATATATTGCCAAAACATTTTGTTAAAAAAAACAAAAAAACACAAAATGTCTTAAGAATGGTAATGTCTATGAGGCTTGGCAAAGCATTGATGCCATTGCTAAATTATTAGTTTCTACAAAAGGTGCTGTAATTCAAAGGAACTGACAATTCTGGAACAACTAAGCTAAATAGGACCTGCTACACCACAATGGGTGTGCCTAGTCAAGAGGTTAAGTCGTGTCTCATTAATTATGTACCCTCCTTGAATTGCACAATGTGAGTCAACTTAAAACCACGAAACATTCTGGTTATGAGCTATCTCTTTGTGCCTGAGGATACTTATTGAATTTCAAAGAAACCATGGCTATAAAATCATGAGAAAATTGTTACTAAAGCTTTTATTCCTACTGTAAAACTGTAATATTTTAATATGCAGAGTGTGTTAATAACGAGTTACCAGAATTTTATTGTTGTAACAGTAACTGTAGTAACCATAGTATTTTGCCGGAAACTATTGTTAATAGGGCCGACATTTTGAGGGGCAGTATCTCAAACTGAAAAAAAGGGCACCCCTCCCCCCTTTTCCCTCCCCCACCCCCAAAATACAGTTACAGAGAATGATTTACAAACTTTTTAAAGTCATATTGTTAATAATTAGGCTTAAAGCTAATACTACAACCATTGTTGTTGCTGTTATACTTAGTGTTCCATTTAAAGATTCCCATGTCTGTCTTGCTCCTTATCAAACTCTTAGTATTATGTCCCTTTACTGCACGCGCGTGTACATCACTGTGTAAATTTCTCATTCAGAAGTTACATGTTTGTGGTTTTCTGCACTAATTTGGTCAAAATATTACAAAACGTCTGTGATGATCCCGTCTGTATGAATGTCAGGACTTCTTTTAACTCAAAGAATACACAGAAAGCAACTGAGGCATTTTAGTGAATAAGACTAATATACTCAGCAAAAAAAGAAATGTCCCTTTTTCAGGACACTGTATTTTAAAGATAATTTTGAAAAAATCCAAATAACTTACAGATCTTTATTGTAAAGTGTTTAAACAATGTTTTCCATGCTTGTTCAATAAACCAGAAACAACTGATGAACATGCACCTGTGGAACAGTCATTAAGACACTAACAGCTTACAGATGGTTGACAGTTAAGGTCACAGTTATAAAAACTTAAAGAGACCTTTGTACTGACTCTGAAAAACACCAAAAGAAAGATGCCCAGGGTCCCTGCTCATCTACGTGAACGTGCCTTAGGCATGCTGCATGGAGGCATGAGGAATGCAGATGTGGCCAGGGCAATAAATTGCGATGTCCATACTGTGAGACGCCTAAGACAACGCTACAGGGAGGCAGGAAGGACAGCTGTTTGTCCTCGCAGTGGCAGACCACATGTAACAACACCTGCACAGGATCAGTACATCCGAATATCACACCTGCGGGACGGGTACAGGATGGCAACAACAACTGCCCGAGTTACACCAGGAACACACAGTCCCTCCATCAGTGCTCAGACTGTCCGCAATAGGCTGAGAGAGGCTGGACTGAGGGCTTGTAGGCCTGTTGTAAGGCAGGTCCTTACCAGACATCACCGGCAACAACGTCGCCTATGGGCACAAACCCACCTTCGCTGGACCAGACAGGACTGGCAAAAAGTGCTCTTCACTGATGAGTTGCGGTTTTGTCTCACCAGGGGTGATGTTCAGACTCACGTTTATCGTCGAAGGAATGAGTGTTACACTGAGGCCTGTACTCTGGAGCGGGATCGATTTGGAGGTGGAGGGTCCGTCATGGTCTGGGGCGGTGTGTCACAGCATCATCGGCCTGAGCTTGTTGTCATTGCCTGCAATCTCAACGCTGTGCGTTACAGGGAAGACATCATCCTCCCTCATGTGGTACCCTCCTGCATGCTTATCCTGACATGACCCTCCAGCATGACAATGCCACCAGCCATACTGCTCATTCTGTGTGTGATTTCCTGCAAGACAGGAATGTCAGTGTTCTGCCATGGCCAGTGAAGAGCCCAGATCTCAATCCCATTGAGCATGTCTGGGACCTGTTGGATCAGAGGGTGAGGGCTAGGGCCATTCCCCCCAGAAATGTCTGGGAACTTGCAAGTGCCTTGGTGGAAAAGTGGGGTAACATCTCACAGCAAGAACTGGCAAATCTGGTGCAGTCCATGAGGAGGAGATGCACTGCAGTACTTAATGCAGCTGGTGGCCACACCAGATACCGACTGTTACTTTTGATTTTTACATTTAAAAAAACTTGTTCAGTTTATGTCTTAGTTGTTGAATCTTTTTATGTTCATACAAATATTTACACATTATTTTTGCTGAAAATAAAAGAGTTTATGTTTACATTGTGGTGTGAAAAAATCTGTGCTTCATGATCTTATGGTGTGGTGTTTATTGACTAACATTAGTATATACACATTAAAATATATTATATATTCACATTATAATGCTTTTTTATTCATTACGTGTTACAGTTGCCACATACCTTTATACAGTCTGGGTGTTATGAATAACATCATCCTCTGTGCATTTCCAGTTTAATTGTATCCGACTCGATGATGTTCTAAATATAGTAGACGTGTATAGATAACTGAAATGTCTGAATAAATGAGCAAAGACCCAAAAGTGTTTTTATTCGTGCTCTCCCCCTTCACCGCTGCTTGACTTTGGCAAAATGAAGCAGTGTCACTTAAAAAATAAAACTTTATTGAAATAAAAATTACATTTTGGCTCAGGTAATTAAACAGCCTTTCAGGTATCACCTTTTCAACACAGCTCACAAACAGAAGGGAAGGAGAACACAGGGAAGCAGGTTTTTCCAGGCTCAGGTAGGACTTTTAATTGGCCACTTCAATGCTTTACAACTTCACAAACATGTCAGCTTCACAGGCACGTAGACTTAAACTCATTAGCTTCACATGCACGTAGTAACTTAAACACATCAGCTTCACACACATAACAGATTAAACGTAGCGTCTTCAGGAGCACCGTGGCCTTCCTTTTGCCAGACTCTCTCTCTCTCTCTCTTTCTGCTGGTGGCATGGCTGCTTATATGCCACTCTCCCCATGCTCACTGGAATTAGAAACAGGTGTTAAACATAATCTTACATTCTTACTGTTTGAAGGTCCCTCCTCCCAAGCTTCACGTATAACATCAAGCACGCCGCTCGGGCGCCTCCCATACAGCAGCTCGAATGGGGAAAACCCAGTGGAGGCTAGCAGGACCTCACGTACTGCGGATAACGGGATCGAGCCATTTGTCCCAGTTTCTAGCATCCTCATGCACGAACTTACGAATCATATTTTTAAGGGTTTTATTAAATCGCTCCACCAGGCCATCTGTTTGTGGATGGTAAACGCTGGTGCGGATTGATTTAATGCACAATAATTCGTAAAGCTCGTGTGGCGTGGCTGTTTATATGCCGCTCTCCCCATGCTCACTGGAATTAGAAACAGGTGTTAAACATAATCTAGCTCAGGTGCAAGCGCCCTTACCGCTTTCTCTCTCTCTGAACAGACACTTGACCATGCCTTCGCTGCAACACACATAAAGACACATCGTCTCGATATCAGGTTGAAATCGTAACAATGGACACGTCGTGACGGATGAACAGAGGCAGAGCTATATGGCTTAATATTAGATTTGTGAGTGCACAGGACATGTTTTGAGCATGCACACGCACTTTATGAGCGAGAGCTGGTAGATTTCATAAAGAGATTAGCATAAATTTGAGAGCGCTCTTTCAGTTTTGTGCGAGAACGAAGGAAATCTGTATGCGCTCTCACATGATATGCATTCGTTCACGACATTTAATTGTATTATAATGCCATAAAGCTACGGTCTGTTAAGCTGGACTACGGTACATTAAGCTATTAATTTTCAATTATCGTGATAATACGTTTTTTCTTGTATTTTTGTATCTTTTGATTTTACTTGAATTTATCATCAATCCCTGCGTCTCCCCTGAAAGGCTCTCCTCCCAGTTTGAAAACCGTGGGTTTATGCGAACGACCAAATTATGATCACCGATCGAGTCATAAGACGTGAATATCGGCCAATACCGATCGGTGGCCGATTGATCGGAGCATCCCTGAATGCTACTATACGAATTTACATAAGCATAATTTATTACATGATATTTTTGTTATGATTTGAGATTTAATCTAATCAAAATCTAATTTATTCTGATTTTCAAGTTTACTGCTTTTAAATAAAAAACTTATTTAATCTGTAAGAATTCAAAAACCTCTAAATCATTTGCCTGTCTATTTATTTACAGTATTTGCATATTATTTAAAAGCATCTGCATCTTTTTTCCAACCATCTTGGCATAATGTCTAATGAGTCATGCTGATTCGTCACAAAATATGAGAGGCATGCAGGGTATCAGTCTGCTTCTGAATAGCAATACAATTATTTAAGCCTGCCATCTTTTATAAAAGCCAAAACCTTTTGTTAAAAAAAAAAAAATGTCTTAAGAATGGTAATGTCTGTGAGGCTTGGAAAAGCATTGATGCCATTGCTACATTATTCGCTTCCACAAAAGGTGCTGTAATTCAAAGGAACTGACAATTCTGGAACAACTAAGCTAAATAAAGACCTGCTACACCACAATGGGTGTACCTTGTCAAGAGGTGAAGTCGTGTCTCATTAATTATGTACCCTCCTTGAATTGCACAATGTGAGTCAACTTAAAACCACGAAACATTCTGGTTATGAGCTATCTCTTCTTTGTGCCAGAGGATACTTATTGAATTTCAGAGAAACTATGGCTATGAAATCATGAGAAAATTGTTCTACAGCTTTTGTTCCTACTGTAAAACTGTAATATTGTAATATGCAGAGTGTGTTAATAGCGAGATACCAGAATTTTATTGTTGTAACAGTAACTGTAGTAACCATAGTATTTTGCCGGAAACTATTGTTAATAGGGCCGACATTTTGAGGGGCAGTGTCTCAAACTGAAGAAAGGGCACCCCTCCCCCTTTTTCCTTCCCCCACCCCCAAAATACAGTTACAGAGAATGATTTACAAACTTTTCAAAGTCATATTGTTAATAATTAGGCTTAAAGCTAATACTACAACCATTGTTGTTGCTGTTATACTTAGTGTTCCATTTAAAGATTCCCATGTCTGTCTTGCTCCTTATCGAACTCCAGAGGCGATGTGATAATGCGAAACGGATTGCAGGTGAATGGCCCTTTCACATTAAAAGCGAGGCGAATGATAGCCGTTAGCACGCTCACACCTTTAAAAAAGGTGTCTCTAATCGACTAGCAATTTTATTCCGGTATGGTAGGTAACATAGCTTTCTGCGTTTCAGATGTATTTTCTCATACAAAATTTAAATCCTTCATAAAAGAGTTCTAAGCCATGAATCAAATTAACCAGCTCAAAATCATAACATTACAAACTTTGATTAAAGGCACAAAAGAATAAAGGTAAAAGACTGTGTTCTTACTGTCTTTTTTGAGGGTACGAACTACAATCCCATGAAGCTTTGCATATGACGTAATCAAATAAAAAGCTTCGGAAATATATCAAACTATTAATTTAGATTTTTGTTTATTAGTATAGAAACAATATATTTTACGTTTACTGCAAAATATTCTGATATAAACAATTATGTATGTATTTTGAGGGTGTAGGGAGACCGACTCAATTGTGTCATTCACAGTGCATCATGGGCAGTATTTTTTGTATGTGTTTCTCTGATTGGTGGTTCTTTTTCTGCTGGACCAAGGATAGTAGAGTTGTTCACCAGGAATTCCATATTTAAGCACGATTTTTAAACAATGAAGTTGAAATGATGCAGACTGATGGCTTAAACAAATGTATATACCATTGATAAACAACATCTGAGTTCATGGTAGGTCTGTCTTTTAAGGTTTATAAGTTATTGTTGAAAATCAATTAGTCTATGGAAAACATTTATGCGATTTTTACTTCCGGAACCAGACTGTTGCGCTCTATTGCAGTTCACTTGCTGGACAAGTTGACTTACAATATTTAGACAAAGTCATTCTGTGGGCGAAGAAGGTGTGGATGTTGAGTGCGTGTGAAACCATCAAAAAAATAATTGCCAAGCAGCCTCTTTTCAATGCTGCACTTTATACTCTGAGAGAGTGATGTTAAAAAACTTGCCACTAAAATTATATCCTTGCCCACTGTAAATATTCAGTGTAGCTCTGTACGAAGCACTGCCCACACAGAGGTCACTGCCAAACCAAGCAACTTCGTATTGGTTAACACAGCAAATTCGCCTGTCAGTGTTCCCTAAACTTGAACTCCATGCTAAATCCACGAGATCTTCCGAGATTCCATGGGAAATTCTTCACCACCAGAAGCCCATCGTGTGAAATTCACTATTGAGATGACTGTATTTCGCCCGCCGAATTTCGTCAGGTTAATGTGACTGGGCCTTTAAACGTAACGGCATCTAAACACTCCAAGAGTCAATATTATACACACAATAAAACACAAATACCAACCAACAAAACCCATTTTAGTCTGGCACATTATTAGACATTTACTGTTAACGACAGTACAGCTGTTAACAACTGTTAATGATAATAACACAGCAATGATTAAATTTGTGGAGAAACCACCACGTGTATGGTTTACTAAGGCACACAGAATGCACTGCAAGCCACAACAATAGTATTAATATTATTAATATTTGGTGAAGATCCGTAAAGTAGTTTAAATAAAAAGTGATACAAAGGCAAAGATGCTGCAATATACAGTTGTGCTCAAAAGTTTGCATACCCTGGCAGAAATTGTGAAATTTTGGCATTGATTTTGAAAATATGACTGATCATGCAAAAAAACTCTCTTTTATTTAAGGGTAGTGATCATATGAAGCCATTTATCATCACATAGTTGTTTGGCTCCTTTTTAAATCATAATGATAACAGAAATCACCAAAATGGCCCTGATCAACAGTTTACATACCCTTAAATGTTTGGCCTTGTTACAGACACACAAGGTGACACACACAGGCTTAAATGGCAATTAAAGGTTAATTTCCACACCTGTGACTTTTAAAATTGCAATTAGTGTCTGTGTATAAATAGTCAAAGAGTTTGTTAGCTCTCACGTGGATGCACCGAGCAGGCTAGATACTGAGCCATGGGGAGCAGAAAAGAACTGTCAAAAGACCTGCGTAACAAGGTAATGGAACTTTATAAAGATGGAAAAGGATATAAAAAGATATCAAAAGCCTTGAAAATACCAGTCATTACTGTTCAATCACTCATTAAGAAGTGGAAAATTCAGGGATCTCTTGATACCAAGCCAAGGTCAGGTAGCCCAAGAAAGATTTCAGCCACAACTGCCAGAAGAATTGTTCGGGATACAAAGAAAACCCCACAGGTAACCTCAAGAGAAATACAGGCTGCTCTGGAAAAAGACGGTGTGGTTGTTCCAAGGAGCACAATACGACGATACTTGAACAAAAATGAGCTGCATGGTCGAGTTGCCAATGCCACAAAAAAGCCCAGTTGCAGTATGTCTGACAACACCTTGACACGCCTCAAAGCTTCTGGCACACTGTTATTTGGAGTGAGGAGACCAAAATAGAGCTTTATGGTCACAACCATAAGCGCTATGTTTGGAGAGGGGTCAACAAGGCCCCACTGTGAAGCATGGTGGTGGCTCACTGACGTTTTGGGGGTGTGTGAGCTCTAAAGGTTCGGGGAATCTTGTGAAAATTGATGGCAAGATGAATGCAGCATGTTATCAGAAAATACTGGCAGACAATTTGCATTCTTCTGCACGAAAGCTGCGCATGGGACGCTCTTGGACTTTCCAGCATGACAATGACCCTAAGCACAAGGCCAAGTTGACCCTCCAGTGGTTACAGCAGAAAAAGGTGAAGGATCTGGAGTAGGGCTGAAATGATTAGTCGACGTTATCGACAACGTCGACAATAAAAAATTGTCGACAAAAATGTTCTTTGTCGAATAGTCGTTTGATCTTAACATCATATTAAGATTAAGATCATATGAAACTCTGATGATTGCACACAAGAGCAGCACTGCAGCTCGTGCCTGACTGAGGAGAGGAAGAAAACACATCTCACAGTCCAGACGCATTCTAAATTTTCCAAACAGTTTCAGGTGATGTAGATCGCAAATTATGAGGGAATTATAATGCAAAAATACAAAATAAGTAAATACAGAAGCACTCTTGTTATGGAATAAGCAGAGCCGGAGCTGACGCTCAGCTTAAGCAAAACTTGCGTGTTGAGCATCTTTAAAGGAAACACCCCAGCGTTACATCTTTAATGCAGTTCTATTTAATGCGTTATAGCTTTATTAACGTTAAAATAATAAGGAAACTGGCATTTCTCTGTGCGGTCAGCGCCTCTTCTATGAGTTGCGCGAAGTGTCCAAATCTAAGGGGGAGAGATTGAAACTGCACCCAGCTGAGGTACACTTTGTTGCAGGGACTCTTATCCCTCGAGTGCGTGCGCTTAATGCAGCTAGATTATAACGCAATGGCCACTTATTGAATCATAATATATGTCACTGTACATTTCTTATCGTGAAGAAAATTGGCAAAACGCAGCTTTATTAATAAGAGAGAGAGTTTGTTATTTTGTGAAGTGAACAAAAAGGTGAGAGAGGGTAGTCTTCGCCCCATTATACTTTTATATATTTTTATTTGTTTTTGTTTTGGCTTGTTTTCCAATGTAAATATCTAAAACTCCTTTAAAACAACGTACATTTACTTTAGCAGCTATACTGCAGAAGAATTGTTTTTTTGTTTTTTTTATCTGAGAATGTTGAATATAATATTAAAAATACAAATATTTTAAAATATCTAAAAATCCTTTAAAAAAAGATGCATTCACCCGAGAAGCAGCATATAAGATGTTTAGACTTGATTTTAGAGAATAGATCTTGAATATAAGTGTATTTTGTCTTCACTGCACTCGCAGAAGTATAACCAAGTGAAAAAATACACTAATATACAAAATACACTTATATTTAAGATACATTCTCTTAAAGCAAGTCTAAATATCTTATATGTTACTTCTCAAGTAAATGTATCTTGTTTTAAGGATTTTTAGACAATTTTAAATGGAAAAAAAGACAAATACACTTGATAACAATAGGATTTTTTTGTAGTGACATTTTTACCAAATTAAATATAATAAAACGTATTTTGTCCCTTTAATTGTCCCTTTGTCCCTAAATGTCATTTAGAGGTATTTTTCAAAGATAATTTTGTCCTCTTTATTGTTGGCAAGCACGTTTAATACAACATTTTAAGTTGGGGCACAAGCTGAATAGTCGGTTTAGAGCTAATGATTAATCATTGCAATAATCGCCCGAATAGTCGAATAATCATTCTAATAATTGTTAGATTAGTCAATTATCAAAATAATCGTTAGTTGCAGCCCTATTCTGGAGTGGCCATCACAGTCTTCTGACCTTAATATCATCAAGCCACTCTGGGGAGATCTCAAACGTGCAGTTCATGCAAGACGGCCAAAGACTTTGCATGACCTGGAGGCATTTTGCCAAGACAAAGCACGAGCAGTGCAGTGCATAAAATCATGCAGATACGGGTCAGGAGCTTCAGTTATTGTTCAGATCAACCATCAGAATGGGGAAAAAATGCGATCTCAATGATTTGGACCGTGGCATGAGTGTTGGTGCCAGATGGGCTGGTTTTAGCATTTCTGTAACTGCTGATCTCCTGGGATTTTCACGCACAACAGTCTCTTAGGCAGGTGGTTTTAATGTCGTGGCTGATCGGTGTATATGGACTGAAATAAACTTTTAATTTATACTTTAATACACAGTATATTGCAGTGTTGGGCAAGCTACTAAAAAACATAGCTAGCTAAGATACCAACTACTCAACAGAAAAATTAGTTAAGCTAAGCTAAAAGCTACACTTCAGTGAAAGTAGCAAGTTACACTACAAGCTACACGCCACAAGTAGCTTGCTACATTTAAGCTACTTCATTTTTTTCCAACCAGGTGCACAGACAACACACTCTCACAGCGAAATTGTAAGGATTCGTACGACTTTTCAAAATTTGGCTAATTCGTATGATATTGTACGACTGCACTTGTATGAATTCGTACGACTTTCACTACAGCCAATAACGTTGCTGGACATTGTTTGCATCTAATACGCAACAATTACTTGCTTCTGTCCCACAATACAGCTTCCTATCATGTTTACACACTCTACTGATTGGTTAGGTTTAGATAAGGGGTTTGGGACATGTCCTTGACACTTCACATGCAGAACTCGCGCTTACTGCATTACACATCTGGGCATTTGTTCGTGATGAAATCGTACGAATTAATATGAACGAAGTCATACGAAATACAGCTCATAAAATATGTATGAATTTTCAATTGGCACAGAGCATACTGTCATAGACAAAGCATTTACCATGGTAACTGAATATATGATTACCATATTCATATACTATTGTATTTACATGGTGCTCCCAGGTAATAGTACAAGTCCAAAAAACATGGTAGGCCTAATGCCATGGCACTTTTTTGATGTGTTTTCATGTAGGCTAAGTGTTATTCTGATACTCTTTTGGTGGTAAAATGTCTTAACCTGCAGTTGTCGTTTACAAGCTGCACACATGTTGAACTTCATAAAGACCTTCTTAATCACTGGCAAACGATAAGATGCCTTTTGCATGTTTGGTTTCCATTGACTGTAGATCCACTGCAACGAGCATTATCTTTATGTTACGTGTATTAAAATATTACGTGAGCGTGTTGGCAAGTGAGAGTGCGCATCAAACGATTCAGCAGCGTGCATTAGCTTTGAGTCATTCAGACTGAACCGTGAACTGATTCAGAACACTATGCTATCACGTGTGACCAATTCATTGGAAAGAACCGACTCAAATGAGCGATTAATTTGTGAATCTGACATTTTTAGTTCTGATTCGAAACTGGCGATAGTAACAGCGGTGTAGCTTCTGTCAAAACTATGCCGCTACCTAATCAAAAATATAGCTACGCTACTGAAAAGCTACTTGATTTAAAAACCATAGCGAAGCTACCACCTTGCTACAGAGAAATCTAGTTAAGCTAATAGCTTCACTAATAGTTCAACAACAGTTCAAGGGCTTACTTTATCTTTATCATTCTTTATTATTTATATTATAACTTTAGGATTTAGCTGTGCAACAGTTTTAGTAACTGGACAACCTATATTTAAGTTTAAATATCAACAAAATAAAAGTATTACTTTTTAGAGATTTTCGTTAGCTCTGGAATCAGATCGTTTTAAACACATTTGGGCCGCTCAAGCAATGTCAATCCTAATTAATGCGCATGTCATACATTTGCATCCGCTCAAGTGTCAAGTGCTGGACCCACTCAGGACCCCTTTTCCCCCTTTCGCTCCTGATTCATTGTCCTACAACACAGAGCAACAGACAAAGATGGCTGTCTAGCGCATGTTTACATAAACCAACAACAAAAACAATTACGCAGACAATGTACTATTCATCATATCTAAATCACATTGAAACTGTGGATAAAAAGCATCTGCAAATGTAGATATGCAAATGTAATTACTTTGAGTAGCTTGGGCCACTGTCTTTATTCAACCCCTGTGCACATATCCATTGACATTGTCAGTTGTAAGAATTCTTCTTCTTCTTTGATATTCCCCTCCACCTACTCCACCCAAAAACAACACCTTCTAAGCTATAGTTCAGCGTTCAAAATAACTCTTTGGGAAGGCTTTTCTTTCTTGCAGCTAAACCGGTTGCTAAACCTATTGATGTTATATTATGACAGTCTGTCATTTCAAATTACATTCCAGTGCATTCATAAAGCACATTTACGTCAATACTTTAAATTGAGAGAAAAAAAATTGTTACGTTCTCTGATGACCCTTTTCTTCTAACTGTGCTTTGCAACAAGTGAATCTGTACAATAATAATGAAAACACAAAGATTGCTACTGTCCTTTGTTGATATATCATGGGATTTTTTTTATTAGCATGATATTAATTTGTCATTAGCTACTTTATTTTAGTGTACAAGTAATTTAAAGATATTTGTCAGATTGTGGACTAGAAAACCGATTGTTTAACATTTTAATATTTTGAAAATAGTTCTGTAATTCTTTGGTCTTTTAAAAGTGTATTAAATCTAATAAAGTTTATGGAGAAGTGATCATGCCAGTCAAACAAGATTACATCTAGTTTTATCTTACAGTTGGTTGTGTAATATTACAAATATGTAGTTTGTTCAGTCTCTTGGCACTAATATAGATATGTGTGTTGTATGGTGGAAAGAAAATTACCTTAGGAGATTAGACCTGTTTGCGCTTAGTTTTAGTATTATACTATAAAGAATTAATAATAAGCAACCACTTATTCTGGGGGAACAACTACATGTACAGACTGAACCAAAAAGTTGACTTTAGGGCCTAAAGGGCATTGTTTAAATAAAGCTCTAAATGCTGTCTTTCAACATTTTAAGAATTGCTAAAATAATATTCACTGGAAAATACCACACCAGCTACACCACACAAACAATACAACCAATAATTAAGAGAGGGAGAGGGTATGATGCAGGCCCACACACACTTTGTGCGCACAGAACTCTTCAGAAAGTTCCAAAGATTTTCACAGAATTTGAACATTCATAAAATTTATGCAACTCTGCCCCATGTGTTTGCTTTTAAAATATTTAGTCAAATTTGATTCGTCTTTCAGCTACCAATAAAAGTATATCGTGCTCTCAGCTCCATTTAACACATTTTAAATCAGTTTGGGCAATTCCACAGATTTTCCCTGAAATACAACTTCTGTACATCATAGCCTGCATTGCCAGTTCATAAAGCTCAACTGGATTTCTCCTAATGTTATGTGATTTTAAGTTTTCAAACCAAAGCTTGTACCAAGTACTTAGTAGTCAGTTAGCTTGCACATTTAGTGTGGACATAATAATTATTGAAATAAATGTTTTGCCATGACAAATCTTGTTAGACGATTAAGGGGAATACTAATGTCCGTTCACACAAGAAAATAACTGGATTCTTAACACCTGATAGCTTAGTGTCACTCCTCTTTTCATTCTCTTTTGATACCTTTCCGCCCACTGTATTTCAAAAGCTTCCTTTACCTCCACAATGTTGAAGTTTACACCTTCCACTTGTCCTTATTTTCTGTGCTACTAGGTCTGTAGCGTAAAGGTCTGAAACACAGGACCACCAAATTTTATATTAGATTTAAAAATGTTTCATGTAACTAATCATTTATTTGTATTCTCCTTAGTTTTCATGCCATAACTTTAGACTTTACATGCTGCTGCTTTTTCTCCACTTCTTCTCCACTCCCATTTCCCCTCTCGTTTCCCCTCCTCTCTGTTTTGTAGACCCACAGTAATCAAGTAATATGAGAAGCTTGCCTCACAACTATAAATCTGAAACCCAGAACTACAAGACTATTCCCACGCCTTTATAAAGTGTTTATATACAATGAACTTAATTATTTGAACTTATTTCAGGATATTCCACATGAACTGATTTCCACATTCAGAGCTGACATTCATCAATACTTATTATGCTTGTTTTCATTCTTTTTCACTCATCAACTCAAAATGTGCAATAAAAGAAATGTTCCCACATCTATGAAAACTAGCATAATTAGATTTCTTATAGTTACAAGCTTAATGTTTTACAGAATGTATGTGTAGTATACAGTTGTGCTCAAAAGTTTGCATACCCTTGCAGAAATTGTGGAATTATGGCATTGATTTTGAAAATATGACTGATTAAGCAAAAAAACTTTATGAAGCCATTTATCATCACATAGTTGTTTGGCTCCTTTTTAAATCATAATGATAACAGAAATCACCCAAATGGCCCTGATCAAAAGTTTACATACCCTTGAATGTTTGGCCTTGTTACAGACAAACAAGGTGACACACACAGGTTTAAATAGCAATTAAAGGTTAATTTCCCACACCTGATGGCAAGATGAATGCAGCATGTTATCAGAAAATACTGGCAGACAATTCGCATTCTTCTGCACGAAAGCTGCGCATGGGACGCTCTTGGACTTTCCAGCATGACAATGACCCTAAGCACAAGGCCAAGTTGACCCTCCAGTGGTTACAGCAGAAAAAGGTGAAGGCTCTGGAGTGGCCATCACAGTCTCCTGACCTTAATATCATCGAGCCACTCTGGGGAGATCTCAAATGTGCGGTTCATGCAAGATGACCAAAGACTTTGCATGATCTGGAGGCATTTTGCCAAGATGAATGGGCAGCTATACCACCTGCAAGAATTTGGGCCTTACAGACAACTATTACAAAAGACTGCACGCTGTCATTGATGCTAAAGGGGGCAATACACATTATTAAGAACTAAGGGTATGCAGACTTTTGGGGTCATTTCATTTTTTTCTTTGTTGCCATGTTTTGTTTTATGATCTGTTATAACCTACAGTTGAATATGAATCCCATAAGAAATAAAAGTAATGTGTTTTGCCTGCTCACTCATGTTTTCTTTTAAAATGGTACATATATTACCAGTTCTCCAAGGGTATGCAAACTTTTGAGCACAACTGTAGCTTCCTGCCAAACCTCTACAAGTCCCCGTAGATATTGTAACTGTAATTGTTGTGCTGTCTGGCATTACCAATTTTTGACCAATTTTTGACCACGTGGTGAGTTGTGCGTGGATGCTGCGGAGAATAGCCTGAAGCTTCCACATGTGCTATGTTTCCGCGGTAACATGCTCAACAAGCCACGTGATAAGATGCGTGGATTAATGGTCTCAGACGCGGAGGCAACTGAGATTTGTCCTCTGCCACCCGCATTGAGGTGAGTCACTACACCACCACGAGGACTTAGAGTGCATTGGGAATTAGGCATTCCAGATTGGGAGAGAAAAAGGGGAGAGAAAAAAAAAAATCTTTAGGAGCCCCTATGGGGGAATGCATTGGCTGGATGGGTAAGATTTTTCCAGGACCAATTTTCAGTTCCAGTTCAGCCCTGGTACTAACCGTGCATATTGCACACAGAACTGGAAAATGCTGCCTTAATCTAGGAAGCGCTAATCTGATTGGCTGTTTTGATGGAACTTCTGTGAGTAAAAGCACACAGGACTTATGATCAGTCCGCCTGGAACCAAGAGTCATGTTCACAAGGTTCCCGGTTAATACAACAAGCAGTTTTGAGGATGAAATTATTACTGGATTTGCCAGTGTTTGTCAGGATAGTGACATTAAATCTTTTGAAGATATTCAGAATTTTGTTTGAGGCACATAGTCACAAGTAAAGCAGACATCAATGAGCATAACTTATTATTCTGCTTTGTTTACTTTATTATGTATGTGAAATAGTCTGTCCTCAAATTTTCTGTGCTATTCTTAGACACGGCACATTTTCGCTGTTTGTCTGTGTTTCCTGTGCAATCGCTTGCAGAGACCTCCATGCTACTATTTAACTAATTTTTTCGCACGACAGTCTTCTTTTATGGTACAGAATAATACAGTACACTCACATAGCATGTTATTAGGAACACTATGATCCTGATAATGTGGTCTTCTGCTGTAGCCCACCCGCCTCAAGGTTAGACGTGTTGTGTATTCTGAGATGCTATTTTGCTCACTACAATTGTACAGAGGGGTTATTTGAGTTACCGTAGCCTTTCTGTCAGCTCAAACCAGTCTGGCTATTCTCCATTGACCTCCCTCATCAATAAGGCATTTCCGTCCGCAGAAGTGCCGCTCTCTAGATGTTTTTGGTACCATTCTGAGTAAACTCTAGAGACTGTTGTGCATGAATATCACAAGAGATCAGCAGTTACAGAAATACTCAAACCAGCCCGTCTGGCACCAACAATCATGCCACAGCGTTAATCACTGAGATCACAATTTTTCACCATTCTGATGGTTGATGTGAACATTAACTGAAGCTCCTGACTTATATCTGCCTGATTTTATCAGACCATAAGACTGTTATTTTTAACTCTATTTTTTCATGCAATGATCAAGCTAATGATGGCCCTGTTGCTGACGCATCTCGTTTTATCTCTCCCTCTACCGCTAGTAGTTTTTCAGCTGCTTTTAATGTTTCTCCACTGAATTCACTGCTGGAGTCTCCATTTTCTGGTATGGGGTCTGAGGAGTTGGTCTCCCAGTTCAACTCGTCATGTTCTGGCATCTAAAACATTGTGGATCCGTTAAAAATTAGGAAGAAAAAAGTCAAGGCTCAGCCCTGGTTGAATAGTAATACCCGTGCTCTTAGGCAGGAGTGCAGGAAGGCTGAGCGAAAGTGGCTCAAAGATAAATTACACGTTTCCTATGAGATTTTGAGAGACTGTTTGAATAAATTTCAAAGAGCAGTTAAATTAGCCAGATCTAGCTATTTTTCTAATATATTTTCAAAGAACTGTCATAATTCTAAAGTTCTTTCTTCTACCATTACATCATTTCTCCATCCAGTTGCCCTTACCTCCATCTCCCCTTCGGTGGACACATGTGAACCGTTTTTAACAATTTTTACTGTTAAAATTGCTGGTATATGCCCACTGATCTTACCTGTTAGTAATGATCCTGTTACCTATTCTGTTCCGCAAAATATGTTGACCTGTTTTGTACCTGTGTCCCTGTCTCAACGCAAACACTTAATTGCACATATGAAGCCTACTGGTTCTTCGTGTGATGTTATTCCATCCACTTTGTTTAAGGAGGTGGTGGACTCAATTGGTCCAAGCGTGTTATCGGTTGTCAACAGTAGCCTGACCACTGGTATTGTTCCCAGCTGCTTCAAGCATGCTGTTATTCAGCCTCTTCTTAAGAAAGCAAATCTTGATTCGTCTGATATGAACAGCTTTCGACCTACATCAAAATGATCCTTTATGTCAAAAATATTAGAGAAGATGGTGCTTGCACAATTAAATGATTTTTTAGCTAGCAATAATTTGCTCGATAAATTTCAGTCAGGTTTCAGAGGCGGTCATAGTACAGAATCGGCTCTGTTGAGAGTTTTAAATGATATTTTATTAGGTGTTTATTCTGGTAGTCCTATTGCTCTTTCTGCTGCTGGATCTTAGTGCTGCTTTCGATATGGTCGATCATGACATACTTATCGATCGCCTAAGAGACCAGGTTGGTATTCAGGGGTTAGCCTTGGATTGGGACTCTTCATATCTCAAGGGTAGAACAATTTCAATCTGTTTAGAGAACTGTTCCTCATCAGTTGTTCCTTTAACGTGTCGGGTTCCTCTGGGCTCCATCTTGGGACCTGTTTTATTCTCCCTTTACATGCTTCCATTAGGAAAGATCTTTGATAAGCATGGCATACACTACCATCTGTATGCTGATGACTCTCAACTTTACTTTCCTATTAAACATGGGAAGCAACCCTCTTTTGAGTCTCTGTATAAATGCATGACCGATGTGAAGTGTTGGTTGGCAAACAACTTTCTCTAATTAAACGAGGATAAGTCAGAGTTTATTCTTTTTGGTCAAAGGGGGTGTGGGGTAAATTTAGATGGCAACTTGTCATTGCTTCCAGGGAAAAAAACTTTCCTATGTGAAAAACCTGGGTGTTATTTTTGACACTGAGCTCACGTTTGATCGTCAAATAAATGCTGTTGTTAAAAATAGCTTTTTCCATCTTAGATCTATAGCAAAGTTGAAGTCCATCCTCTCTTTTGATGATTTGGAGAAAGTTGTGCATGCCTTTGTGTCTTCTCGTCTGGACTATTGTAATGCTTTGTATCTGGGTGTGAGTCAGTCCTCTCTCTCTCGCCTGCAGCTGGTACAGAATTCAGCTGCTAGGCTTTTAACTGGAACCAGGAAAAGAGACCATATTACCCCAGTATTGATTTCCCTACATTGGTTACCGATCCAATACAGAATCCAGAAAAAAGTGTTGCTATATGTATTTAAGGCTCTTCATGGTCTAGCACCAGAGTACCTCTCTGATTTAATAAGTTTGCATCAACCTACAAGGTCTCTCCTGTATTGATGAACTGTGTGATCAACTGTGTCTGTCGGTTCCTTGATCTCATCTTAAAACTCAAGGTGATAGAGCTTTTGCGGTGGCAGCCCCTAGACTTTGGAACGAGCTTCCATTGGCCATGAAATCATCTCCGTCTCTAGTGTCTTTCCAGGGGGCCTTAAAAATGTATTTATTTTCCTTAGCTTTTAATTAATTGCATTATAAATTGTACTGTCAAGTTCTCTTATCTTGTCTTTGTGGGTTTTAAATGCTTGTTGTATTCTTAAGCTGTATGTATGTGATTTTATTTATTTTATTTTTTGTAACTCCATGTACAGCACTTTGGTACCCAGTGTGGTTTTTGAAAGTGCTCTGTAAATAAAACTGAGCTGAGTTATGCATTGCACTGCTGCCACATTATTGGCTGATTACATTTACATTTATGCATTTGGCAGATGCTTTTATCCAAAGCGACTTACAGTGCACTTATTACAGGGACAATCCCCCTGGAGCAACCTGGAGTTAAGTGCTTTGCTCAAGGACACAATGGTGATGGCTGTGGGGATTGAACCAGCAACCTCTGATTACCAGTTATGTGCTTTAGCCCACTATGCCACCACCACTCCAGATTAGATAATCACATGAATAAGTAGATGTGCAGGTCTTCCTGATAAAGTGCTCAGTGAGTGTATATCTCAGATAAACACGCCCCTAAACGGCACGTAATAAAACCGAGAGTTATTGATTGCTTAACATGTCAGTTAGATGGCTCTTCTTGTCCTGTTCAGTAGAGCCCAACTTTTTGCCATTTTAGTCAAAGGTATATCCGAAGCTTTGAGGAATTTAAATGGAACCCATTAGCTCCTGCAAGAACTCTAAAGACTGTCGCAGTAACCCCATCACAAAGGAAAGGTTTTGACTTGAGTATATTAAAGTTCCTTTATTACACAATAGGATATTTTAGGCACATTCCAAAAGGTGCCTAGAGGTTCTCTATAGGGTTCAGTCAATGTGGCAGTTAACATAACAATTAACGTAGCATCTTTTACATCAACATTTTTTCTGTGTGTTGTTTCTCTCTGAAACTATAGTAATTTAACATCGTACCAACCAACCCCACAACCTGTTGTTTTGTTGGCACAAATGCACAACATAGCTTTAATCTTTAATGAACAGAAATAAATAAATGTTGGGGTATCTTAACGTTAGTTCCACCAGAGATATTCAACAGAGAATGAAAAGTGTGCCAACTAACCCTGGTCTTCCCTAAGGGTCAAAAAAACTTTAATTTGGGTGAGTGTAGGTTTTGGGTGGCATTTGCACACCCTGGAACACCAATGCCACTGAAATGAAGAATGCACATGCTGCAGCCACTCAATTGATGTATGATGAATTAGGCCATCCTGATCTAGAGTCAGCTTTTTCCTTCTCACAAGTAATTAAGGTTTAATTTGAAGTGATCTTAGACCAGTAGTTACTGGCAGTGATTGAGTGACAATCTGAATTCCTTTTCGATACCTATAAAAGCTGTTCTTATTGTCAAGGTTAAAAATACATTGCAGTATTCTCAAATTCTATATCCTTTGTTTCTACAGAATAGAAAGATTTTCATCTTTGTCCACCTGTGCTTATGACATTGAAGCCCATCCCAAGAAAAAACTGTGTGCTCAGTTGAAACAACACCCTCTTGATTGCTTAGCTCAGGCTAAATTTTGAAATCACATGCATAGGGTCCGCTTAGGTGTATCTGGGTATATTTTTGGAGCATTGGTTCAGGTTATGATACAAAAACAGTCAATATGCTTGTATCTGAAAAGGACTGATATAAATAGAAAAATATGCAGCTCGTTATAATTATGACTCGTTGGACAAGATTATACAGTAGCTTGAAAATAAAAACATATACAGTATATAGAAAAACAAAGTTTCTATCTTAATGAAGTCCAAGTTTCCTGGGATTAGTGGAAAGTCTGCTCATTGATGCTGATTAAATGGACACCTCTCATATTTAAATATTTTGGACACAACATATTGTTTTTTATTAGACTATTCAAATACCCTCTTGATGTATGTTGTGCCATATTCACTGAGAACATCCACAAGGTGGTAGGTGCGCCCCAAGGCTACCTTTTTTCATGTGCTCTATATGCCCTGTGAAATGCAGATTCAAGAAAGCAACTTCTGTTTATTTAAATATGCATGACATGGTATTTGTCAGGTTAATGCAGAGAGAGATGTTAGGGAATGTTCTTATATGAATTATATTAGTAATTCAACAATTGGAATTTTCACATTACATTTATAAAGAGGTAATGCAATGACTGTACCTGTTAAGAAAGCTGAACAACCTTTTTTGTGAGCTAAGATGTTCTGATAATGGGCTTGTTGAGAGAATTCTGAATTACAGTCTAACAGTAGATTCTGGTATCATGGGACCAGGAATGTGAACAAATTAACAAGAATTGTGAATATGGGAACAAAATAATTGGAAAACCTTATACTCTGTAAAATCTAATTAGTTGACTTGACTTCTTTTCTTTTTTTTTTTTTTTTTTGATAACTAGTATTTACAGTGTAAAGAAAAATTTCAGACATATATCCATCACATTTATTGATTAATTTGAAAAAATGCATTCAGGAAAACACTTCTACTTCCGAAATCTGACTTATACTGATTTTATCCGCCCCCCTCGGTTACCATTGCTTGCTCTGACAAGCTTTGCAGAACTTTAGGAATGAATGGACGATTGCCATGGTTTTTCTTATAAACGTTATAAGAATAATACTCTTACGTGGGTAGGAATGAAGAGTGACACTGTAAATCATATTTATCTGATGGTATTTTGTAAAGAAAATATATAAATTACACAATTTTATTGGAGAATGTGAATCAGAATTGAGGCCAACGATTATCACAGTCACTTGAAAAAAGAAAAAGCTTCATCTGATGGCGATTACTCACCTGATAACATTAGTGTAAGTGAACAGAACTGCTCATAATGTCTCATAACACTCACTCACAAATAAACAACTCTTTATTTACTATCGCCTTTAGTATGACCTGAATCAATACATAAATGAATGAACTTTATTAGCTTTAATTTACCTTGGAACAAATGTAGTTGTCCTTGCTGATGTTTTACATGTTAATTTAGGAATGAGGGCTGACACAGTTTAATCCATATCATGCTCTTCTCGAGAGTTATTTAAAAAGAAAAAAACAATGCATATATCCTCTTAAGGTACCTCATGTCACTATTTCAAGTAACTCAGAAACAACGTTTTTGTGTGTGTGTGTGTGTGTGTGTGTGTGTGTGTGTGTTTGTGTTTTTTTTGTTGTTTTTTTTTTATATATTTTCTTTAAAATTCCACTTAAAACTAGTCAAACACACATTAGTCCCATAGACTCTCCTTGGAAAAAAGCAAGCACTTGTCAGAGAAATGGTGGACAGTAAAAGTTGCTAAAATAGGATTAGACAGAAATGATTTGAAGGCGGCATTTAGCGAAGGGTCAACTGTCAAAACTTCAGTGAATATAAGGACACAAAAAAAAGAGTATATGTTTTACATAACAAGTTGAAGTGTTAGAGTAGTTCTAGCAGGAAGACTCGGGATCCTTACGCATTCATTCAGTTCAGGCATCTCATCCAATCACAATACAGCCTCAGCTTTATAAGTTCTGCACGGCTGTCTTTCATTGTACGTATGACTCCGTTGTTTTCACCCCCCTCCACCCCATCACCACCAGTTTAGGTCCTGTCCTGCTATAGGGTTAAGCTCCTCTACCCTGCTGTCATCGCCATGCGGCAGGATCTTGACTGTTCGAGCAAGTATCTGAACACAGAACCGCTGGATGGAGCTTAAGCCAAATGATCTAAATATCTCTACATTCATATTATTTCCAATCATCCAAGTCTTTTCTGATAGAACTACATTATGATTAAAAAACTATATAAGAGTTTTAATCTGTACACAACTCTATAGATTATTTATTTTTTCTTTTACTTGTGTGCCAAGTCTAGAATTCAATATATGGGAGCAGAATGATTTTAATGAATATTAATTGGACTGCAAAAACAGGAATGAAAAACAGGAGAATTGGGGATGATTAGTACAAAGGTACATTAAATGTACACTGTAATTTCCATTTAAAAGAACTCTGTGTAAATATATTTTACAGTTTGAACCTGTATACCAATATATTTTAACCTGTATTTTACTGAATATCAAATGGACTGCAAAAACCAGTATGAAAAACAAAGGATGGAAGAGAGCAGCAAAAATATAAATACAATGTGTTTAACTAATAGATAATATAAATAAAAAATAAATAATCTGTACATAAAACTGTGCCTCCAGTACGTCTTTAAAAACTAAAAAACTGAAAAGACAAGCATGATATTTGTGTACCTTACCACCAGTGAACTGCCATAGTGGTTTCAGATTTAAAGGTTTGTTGATAACCTCAGTTGACATACCAGGTTTCATGGCTCAGTCTTTTCTGTCTATATGATTAGAAAATAAAAATAATTTTATTTCAAACTTAGCAGTGAGACTTTAGTATACTTCAAATCTGAAAGCAATACTGATAATGTATTTGTTTAGGGATCTCTCCCTCTCTCTCTTCCTCTCTCTCTCTCTCTCTCTCTCTCTCTCTCTCTCTCTCTCTCTCTATACATTTACTAAAGTTTCATGTAAGAGTCTGAGCCTCTTCTAAAATGTAGTAACATGGCTTTATCCTTTTGTTTAATGTGAGGGTAATACTAATAATACAAGTCAGTTGAAGTTTATAATTGCATTGTTGAATAATAATAAAGTATTGTGATTATCCATTGGTAACATTAAAAGGTGTGCCTGTGAATGAATGTGTGTTTGCATGAAACATTTCAAGTGTGCTAGACGCACCCAAGCCCATTATGGGTCTGTATATATAAAAAAACTGACGGCATCAGAGACAGAATTGTGTGTGATGGCAATACTTGTTTACGTGTGGCTGTGAATTTGTGAACATGAAAACATTTTTGTGATTATTTTTTTCTCTCACACACTTAAAGAATTTATTAAAGAAAGAAAGAGAGTTTATTTTCTTCAATCTGTTGCATTGCTGCAACAGATTGCAACAAGATTCCTTAGAATTAGATGAAAGCAAAGAGTGAGGCAGAGTTATAAACAGGTTGATAAAAACTGGCATATAATTTTGTTATTCAGAGTAAATGCCTTTGCTAAATGTATTGATCACCCGTATATTGCCACTTTCACTGTGCTATCAAATCATGCATTGATTTATCTATTTGTTGTGCGTGTTTATATATTTACTAAATTATTTTTATCTACATTAGTCATCAATAAAGTGATGACATTCTGAGCGTTCTCCCTCAGTTACTTAATATAAATGTCCTCCTATTAACCTGTTGGATTTGACATTTTTCATAATTTACTAGAAAAGAACAAAAGAAAGTTACACCAACATATACACATGAAAATCATGTGTCCCACCTCTAATCTTCCAATACATCAAAATATAGGTATTGGTTATTTAAATTATTTTATTTATAATAAATTATTGTTAAAATTACAGTAAAAAAACAATATTCGGGCGTTCCCTCAATTCCCTGCATGACCTATCATATTTCATTATATTTTATGGCAATATTTAAGTTTTTTTCTTACTTTTAATATCAGTTATGTACATTGAGGTGTTCTGTTTATATTAAATATAGTGACACTGAGCACTGTCTCTACGTGTTTATTGGTCATTGCTCCTGAAAGAGCCACTATTGGTGAACTTTGTCATCATGTGCTTATCTATAATTTTTATGGTGAATAACAATACCTTATAAAGTAAAAAGCAGATTTTTACAGTTTCAGAAGGCTAATATCAAGTTTATGATGTTTTTTTAATGTAAATTTAACAGTTGTTTTTTTTTACAGTGCCATCGTGGTCATGTAAATTACAACAGTTTTAAACTGTAAAATTTACAGGTTGTTCTGTAAAGTTGTTTACCTTTTTAATGTATTTTTTACATAATTATTGTGGCAACCATAGCTGCAAGTTTTTTTGTGTAAACAACAGGATTGTTTTTTTTTTTTTTTACAGTGTAAAGGTAGATTTGGCTTTTAAACATGTTTCTTGGACACTACATTTAAAACAAAGATATGTGCTATAACAAGCTTTCAAACACTGCTAATTTTAAGGTGTAAAGAAATTTAGAAATGTATGGCTTTATCCTTTAATGGCTTTATTCTTTTGTTTAATGTGATGGTAATACTAATAATACAAGTTAGTTGAAGTTTATAATTGCATTGTTGAATAATAATAAAGAAAGTATTGTGATTATCCATTGGTAACATTAAAAGGTGTGCCTGTGAATGAATGTGTGTTTGCATGAAACATTTCAAGTGTGTTAGACACACCCAAGCCCATTATGGGTCTGTATATATAAAAAAACCCAAGGCATCAGAGACAGAATGGTGTGTGATGGCAATACTTGTTTACGTGTGGCTGTGAATTTGTGAACATGAAAACATTTTTGTGATTTTTTTTCTCTCACAGCCTTAAAGAATTTATTAAAGAAAGAAAGAAAGATAATTTATTTTCTACAATCTGTTGCATTGCTGCTAAACAAGACTCCTTAGAATTAGATGAAAGCAAAGAGTGAGGCAGAGTTATAAACAGGTTGATAAAAACTGGCATATAATTTTGTTATTAAAGTAAATGCCTTTGCTAAATGTATTGATCACCCGTATATTGCCACTTTCACTGTGCTATCAAATCATGCATTGATTTATCTATTTGTTGTGCGTGTTTACATATTTACTAAATTATTTTTATCTACATTAGTCATCAATAAAGTGATGACATTCTGAGCGTTCTCCCTCAGTTACTTAATATAAATGTCCTCCTATTAACCTGTTGGATTTGACATTTTTCATAATCTACTAGAAAAGAAAAAAAAAAAAAGTACACCAACATATAGACATGCAAATCATGTGTCCCGCCTCTAATCTTCCAATACATCAAAATATAGGTATTGGTTATTTAAATTGGTTAGTTAAACGACAATACGCGAGTATCCAGCACTGCATGATAACAAAACCGTGAATTACTGAAAACAAACAGAAGAGATCAATTTCAATTTTTATGAAGTTAAGCGAAATAAACGTAAAGGCAGATTTGGCTTTTAAATGTTTATTGGATACTACATTTAAAACCAAGATCTGCGCTATAATAAGCTTTCTAATAGCCTACTGCTAATTTTAAGCTATATAGAAATGTAGAAATGTATTAAGAGCCACCTTTTTCTGTTGTGAAATATTTATTCTAAATTAAAATCCAGATTCCCGTATAAAGTTATTTTAACTAAACGTGGTAACGGAAATATCAGTGTGTGGCAACCGATTCTCACCGACTTCAGTTCTTGATATTCACATTAGAAATAGGCTTAATCGACATTGTTTAGGCATACACCCTTTAGTGTTGACAAGTTTAACAATAGTTGGAATTGTTAATCATATGAATAGTTTAACATCGTCAGGCTGTTTCGGTATGTGCTCTGCAGTAATAAGTCACTAAAGTGCCACACCTTTCAAACGTCAATACTCCTTTAATATGAGCACCTACATTTTTTTTTCTTGTAGTCTGTTAATTTGAATCTAAGAGGACATATCGCAGAGAGCTCTGCAAGGACAATTATACTTTTTGGTGCATGGTTATGCATTTGAACAGCGAGCGAGGGTATGTTACTGACCGAAAGGAAATTATAATTCTAAAATTATAATTGTATGATGAGATCTTGACTATAATTTTGAATGACTATTTTTAAAAGATGTATTTATGGCTTACTGCATTTAACATAGTCCCTGTTTCTGGATTTAAAATATGTAAAGCCAATTATTTGAGACATACTTTGATTCTTCTATCTGGTCTGTCGCCATTAAAAATATGCATTTATCATATTATTTATACAAGTTATGATACAATATGGGCAATTTTCGAGCTTTTGAAATATTAAAAATAGCACATTATCAATTGTTCATCTATCAAAAAAAAAAAAAAAAAAAAAAAATGAACAACGTCATAAGGCATACCAAACACATAATCCAAAAGAGCACATATCATGGCTCTTAATGTAATCAGAAACGTCGTCAAATATATTTGATTCTTATTCATCGAATAAAAGAATGCTCTTTACATTTGATTTACTTCACTATTTAAAAATAAATAAATAAACATTTGTGGGTATGTGATCTCTCTCCAGGGATGGACTGGGACTAATTATACAAACTATTGTGGGCTTTATTATCTAGTTCAATATACAGTGGGGTCCAAGAGTCTTGAGGCAACTTGTAAAAATGCCTCTGAGCATTTTTCTAATTTAATACGTTTTTTTCATTACACATCAGTGCAGGCGGGGCAGCCGCATTCTCATGAAAATTCGTACATATTTTAGTTGGCTATTTCGTATGATTTTGTACGAGTTCGTAGAAAAGTCCTACGAATCCTTACGATTTGGACATGAGAGTGTGTAGCCCACCAATCAGGGCGGCAGTGGCGACCGGCCCCTCCCTAAAAATAATTACAGTACACATGAAGGACACAATGTAATATCAATAGATTAATTACTGTTCATTGTTAATAAACACTATTGATTGAAGCTGTCTCTTATTTGTAGCTCTCCCATTCAGACATATTTCAATTCTAAAAACTTCCAATTTATAGTCTATTTTTGGCACTTTTCAAAGACCTTTTATGTATAGATTTTATTGTTTTAGCCTTGTCTCAGATTTTCAGTACTGAACTATGAAAATCCATGATAAAAATACAAATTATTACGTTTAAATGGCAATCAAAACAAAATGTAAACCATTTCAAAACGTTAAATATTTCAATATTTCTTTTATTTTCACAATATTAAATCATTTGTGTGAAAATGAGTTCTATCATAAAAAAACTAAATAAAAAAATGGTCCCACAGTTGTGGTGCCATTTCCACGACACCAAACAATTTCGCCCCTAATAAATGTTGTTTTGTAAAAAACCAAGTCAAGTGCGAGGAAGTGTGTGAATGAGTTTCACTCTAGTGTTGGGTTTAAGTCCACCTTAGTCGAGTCCGAGTCTTTAAACAATTGAGTCCGAGTTGAATCCGAGTCCGAATAAATCTGTTCAAGAATCTGAATTAAAATTGTAACTGTAAACTCAACATCAATATTTTAAGCTTATTTTAACCGTCACAACTAAGAAAAACAATTTGTCAATATAAATGCAAAAAACAAATGATTAGTATCCTGCTGAACAAATTTCAAAGTGGTTTCAGAAAGAAAGCATATGCTTTAAGTGTATGAACACAAAACTGTCCTTCAACACACTTCTTATTGCATTCTGCTGACATTTTCAGTTATTTGTTGCTTTTTCCCTCCACTCAAACATACACCAAAGAAAGTGAAAGCTGCGTTAGTTATTACAACAAGAGTTATTATTAAATTTTTTAATCAAATATTTCTACTTCATTTTCAATTTCAATTTGTCCATTCAATTTAGTTTAGTTTTATCTAAAATTATGAGTGAAATACATTTAATGTAATGAATTAAATACATTTAATGTGTTTAATACATTTAATAATGCCCATAAAATTTAATACAACAATATAAAATAAAAACAGAAAAGATCAGATACCATTAAAAAATATTTATATAATACAGTACTACACTTTTCAGTCCTCTTTCTGTGTCCAAGTGTAGTCTACTTCCCTAAAGTCAAGATCAAACTCACCTTGGGTTAAAGTTTTCGTTCTTTTCACATTATATTTAGTATGGATAATAGGTGAATAGAGACTTCTCCCCTCACTTGTGTTCTTCATTGTATTTTCTGACTTTTTTGCCATTGAAACGCAAGTGCCAGCTTTACAGGTAACACACAGAGGTTGCACTACAAATATGTGACGGACTGAGTTGTACAATTTCCATCATGGTCTATTTCATTCATCATATTAGTTTAAATGTCCCTAGCTTATATGTAGTACATTTGAGTTTTTTCTCTATATAATCAACATTTTCAGTTAGAAATGTCTTTGCGTAGTAAGCATGAGTCTGATAAAACTTGTGTTCTATTTAATAATTTGCAGAGTTGGGGAACGTACTTTTTAAAGTGTACTTACGCTATTGATATTTCTGGATGAGAGGGGCAGAGCACGTCTGGCGAATGGCAAACTCTTTCCCGCACACACATACAGCACGGGCGAGAGAGTTAAAAAAGAACTTTAAAAGAGTGCGCTCTGCTGCTCTCAGCCAGAATAATCACATGTAAGGACATATATGCGTGAAAACTGATGTGCAATATCGAATACACAGAATGTTTGATTGTACTAACTGTAGAGAGCACATCAATATGAAGACAAAACCAAATCCTGGACATTTAGAGGCAATTTTGAAATTCCGGCCAAACACTTTTTTCAGGACTGAAAAAGAGGTCATGTCTGAGGAAAAGAGGATGTATGGTCACCCTATGTTATGTTATTTTTTTGTTTGTTTGTTTTTCATTGCATCACAAATCAAATGCCATGGACTCGACTGGACTTGGAAAAAATCCAGAGTCCGAGTCAAGTCCGAGTAAAAAAAACTTGTCTGTGACAAGTCCAAGTCCATTAAAATTGGACTCATGACTCGGACTCGAGTCCAAGTCTGAACTTGAGTACCCCAACTCTATTTCGCTCATTAACACTCCAAGGAGACTGTGAATGTATATTGAATTAGGACTTAAATTGCCATCAGTTTTTTACCTAAAGCGATCAAATAGCTTCAAAAGACATAGATTAAACCACTCGAATCACATGGATTACTTTTATGCTGCTTTTATGTCCTTTTTGGACTTGAAAGTTTTAGACCCCATTGGACATACATTGCATGGAAGAAAAACACCTCATACATTCTTCAAAATAAATGTGTTTTTGTTCCGCAGACAAAAGAATGTAATTTTATTTATTTTTTATTTTTTTAATGAACTATTCCTTGAAGTTCATTCTTGTGCTGTAGGCTATGGGTGGGTGAGGGTGGCACGGGCCCATATAAGATTCGAGTTATGCTATTGTTACACAATTTTGTTTCCATAACAAATTGAGTGACAATTTTATTTTTAATTTAATGACAGCATGGACCTGAGCTGGCATGGACTCATTAAGTTTGTGCAGAATGTAATAATCAATGTGGCCCTGCATAATGTGCAAATTCCCAAGGTGTCATATATTGACATTTGAGCAAGAACCCTGTCTGTCACTATGCAGACACCAAAGGCGCCCCTTGGAATCTTTTTAGTGACCCGGCCATTAAGCTCACTGCTTTCAATGAGATACCTTTGGCATCAATACAGTGATGCAAAGGCCATCTGAATTATTTTGATCATAAACCTGGTTTCTCAAAATATCTTGGCTAAAATGTATCAATATTTAAAATTGTATATACTTATTTCTAAAGAAATATATTGTATTATGCATTTATTGAACATTTAACCAGCTGTTCCTGTTACTGAAAAATTAGAAGTGAAATTATGTTTGGATTTAATTTAATTTTAAACCCTGCAACATTTATTAGTTTACATTTGGTGATGTTTTAATCTGTTGTTTTCTGTAGACGTTCTGGTCCATAGAAGTGTGGCAGCACTGTTTTGTCAAAGTAAATAATAGCTAAGTTTACAAGCAATACATTTTATTTTATTTTTTTGTATTGGCCATGAGTTGGGTTGGAAAATGTATTTTTGAATTTCACGAAACCTGTCAAGAGCATTTTAGTGTCATATTTCAATATCTAATGAAACAAAAAATAAATTATATTCTGCACAAAGAAAATAAAGAAGTGTAATGTGACAAACATATTGACATTATTTCAATTCTAGTGTTAATTCATCATTGTAGTATTTGCCATTCAGTTCTTTTTGATTTAAAAAAACAAATAATTATGTCTGAACAGGATGATTCTCATTACTTTAATATAGTAATGAACTTTTTTGTTTTGTTTTGTTTTGATTTTTTTGCAGTAAAAATTGAGAAATGTGATTCAATGTTATAAAAGTAATATGTAAATGCAAAAAAATCTTAATGGTCCTAAAATAGGCTTTACTTTCTGCATGCAAAAATTCCTTTTTTTTATTTTTTTTTTATTTTGAGGTAAAAAAGGTATCCAATAAGTTAAAATTAATTTTCAAAGAGACTGAAGGTTGGAAAGGAGCGTGCACAACCCAATGAAACTACTGCGGATAAGCAATAGAGCAGTGGTTGTGCCACTCTAGAAAAAAAAGTGCTACCATATTACTTATGCCAGGATCCACCACTCGTGATAGTATTATATTTATTTTTATATACATTACAGATTTAAATCTAGTAATCCCCATTTTTACCAAATGTATTAGTATTCTGATACTGCTATTTTTTATGTACTTTCTAAGTCTAATGCTATAGTTTTTTAAATGTAATTGTAACAGAATTCAGTTTTCTTTTTTTGGTATCCTGATTACATAACGTTGTCCCAAGTATTCCATTACTCCCCAAGTCTGCTAATATATTTGACAAAACACCAAATTTCTAGACTATGCTTACTTCTCTCTCTTTGCACAAATTCACTTATGAACACAGTATAACTAAATATACTTTAATTACGAAAAAAAAAAAAAATCACCAATAAATGTTATGTGATTTAAATAATGCACCTTTGAAAACTAATTATTATTATTATATATTTTTTTAAACAGGTATTTTATTTCTAGGTATGATGGCAGAAGGAAAAAATTCCTCACCATATGTAAGTAAACCAACATTGAAAAAAATGATATGTAAAGTTTTTTTTTTTTTTTCCTGTAAAGAAAATATGACAGACCTATTAAAACAATGATTGAAAAATATTTGTAAATTTCTAGAAACAGCATTTTAATTTAAATACCAAAATAAAATAAATGAAAATGAAAACTAATATATTAATTATGAAATGTGATCTTTTCTTGACAGTATGTCTATGGTGGACTGTTTGTGGAACTACGACTGTACTTCCTACAACTGCACAGTCTGATCCAACCTCATCAGCAGCTCAAACCACAACACCAGTTCAAGTCACAGAAACAACTTCTACAACAATACCTCTGATTCCCACAACCACAATTATAGATAAAACAAAAACAACTATACCAACAGAAATCACAACTGCTGATCCAACAGTGACAACAACAGGTCAATCAACCACTACATCAATTCCAGAAACAGTAGCCACAGCTCAAACAACCACAAATGAGGCCCCCACAACTACAAAACCTGTTACAAGCACAAAAATTCCAACAACTGTGGCTGAAACCACTCCAACAACTCCAACTACTATGTCATTACAAACAACCACAAAAACACTAACAACAACTGTTGCTGCAACAAGCATAAATGTGGCTTCCACAACAATACCTTCAACAACATCTCCAACAACCACGACTGAGGCAACCACAACAAATGCTCCAACCACAACACCACTTCCAACAATGACAACAACTAATGCTCCTACAAGCACAACTGTGGTTTCCACAACAACACCCCTGACAACTACAACAATTGAAACATCCATGACCACAGCCCCAACAAGCACGATTGAGACGTCGACAACCACTACGCAAATTCCAACTACAACAACAACTGTTTCTCCTACAAGCACAACTGTGGTTTCCACAACAACACCCCTGACAACTACAACAATTGAAACATCCATGACCACAGCTCCAACAAGCACAACGGAGACATCGACAACCACAATGCAAATTCCAACTACAACAACAACTGTTTCTCCTACAAGCACAACTGTGGCTTCCACAACATTACCTTCAACAACATCTCCAATAACCACGACTGAGGCAACCACAACAAATGCTCCAACTACAACACCACTTCCAACAACAACAACAACTAATGCCCCTACAAGCACAACTGTGGTTTCCACAACAACACCCCTGACAACTACAACAATTCAAACAACCATGTCCACAGCTCCAACAAGCACGACTGAGATGTTGACAACCACACAACAAATTCCAGCTACAACAACTGTTTCTCTTACAAGCACAACTTTGTCTTCCACAACAACATCTTCAACCACAGCTCCAACAACCACAACTGCAGCTCCCACAACCACAACAAATTCTCCAACTACAACACCTATTCAAACAACAACAACAACTAATGTTCCATCAACCACAACTTTGCTTTCCACAACAACACTCCCAACAACTACAGCACTTCAAACAACAACAAACACTGCTCCAACAAGCACAACGGAGACATCGACAACCACACTGCAAATTCCAACTACAACAACAACTGTTTCTCCAACAAGCACAACTGTGGCTTCCACAACATTACCTTCAACAACATCTCCAATAACCACGACTGAGGCAACCACAACACCACTTCCAACAATGACAACAACTAATGCTCCTACAAGCACAACTGTGGTTTCCACAACAACACCCCTGACAACTACACCAATTGAAACATCCATGACCACAGCCCCAACAAGCACGACTGAGACGTCGACAACCACTACGCAAATTCCAACTACAACAACTGTTTCTCCTACAAGCACAACTGTGGCTTCTACAACAACACCTTCAACAACAGCTCCAACAACCATGACTGAGGCAACCACAACAAATACTCCAACTACAACACCACTTCCAACAACAACAACAACTAATGCCCCTACAAGCACAACTGTGGTTTCCACAACAACACCCCTGACAACTACAACAATTCAAACAACCATGTCCACAGCTCCAACAAGCACGACTGAGACGTTGACAACCACACAACAAATTCCAGCTACAACAACTGTTTCTCCTACAAGCACAACTTTGTCTTCCACAACAAAATCTTCAACCACAGCTCCAACAACCACAACTGTGGCTCCCACAACCACAACAAATTCTCGAACTACAACACCTATTCAAACAACAACAACAACTAATGTTCCATCAACCACAACTTTGCTTTCCACAACAACACTCCCAACAACTACAGCACTTCCAACAACAACAACCACTGCTCCAACAAGCACAACGGAGACATCGACAACCACAATGCAAATTCCAACTACAACAACAACTGTTTCTCCTACAAGCACAACTGTGGCTTCTACAACAACACCTTCAATAACAGCTCCAACAACCACGACTGAGGCAACCACAACAAATGCTCCAACTACAACACCACTTCCAACAAAAACAACAACTAATGCTCCTACAAGCACAACTGTGGTTTCCACAACAACACCCCTGACAACTACAACAATTCAAACAACCATGTCCACAGCTCCAACAAGCACGACTGAGATGTTGACAACCACACAACAAATTCCTGCTACAACAACTGTTTCTCCTACAAGCACAACATTGTCTTCCACAACAACATCTTCAACCACAGCTCCACCAACCACAACTGCGGCTCCCACAACCACAACAAATTCTCCAACTACAACACCTATTCAAACAACAACAACAACTAATGTTCCAACAACAACAGCTTTGCTTTCCACAACAACACTCCCAACAACTACAGCACTTCCAATAACAACAACCACTGCTCCAACAAGCACAACTGAGAGGTCGACAACCACACTACAAATTCCAACTACAACAACTGTTTCTCCTACAAGCACAAATTTGGCTTCTACAACAACACCTCCAACAACCACGACTGAGGCAACCACAACACCACTTCCAACAATGACAACAACTAATGCTCCTACAAGCACAACTGTGGTTTCCACAACAACACCCCTGACAACTACAACAATTGAAACATCCATGACCACAGCCCCAACAAGCACGACTGAGACGTTGACAACCACTACGCAAATTCCAACTACAACAACTGTTTCTCCTACAAGCACAACTGTGGCTTCTACAACAACACCTTCAATAACAGCTCCAACAACCACGACTGAGGCAACCACAACAAATGCTCCAACTACAACACCACTTCCAACAACAACAACAACTAATGCTCCTACAAGCACAACTGTGGTTTCCACAACAACACCCCTGACAACTACAACAATTCAAACAACCATGTCCACAGCTCCAACAAGCACGACTGAGATGTTGACAACCACACAACAAATTCCTGCTACAACAACTGTTTCTCCTACAAGCACAACATTGTCTTCCACAACAACATCTTCAACCACAGCTCCACCAACCACAACTGCGGCTCCCACAACCACAACAAATTCTCCAACTACAACACCTATTCAAACAACAACAACAACTAATGTTCCAACAACAACAGCTTTGCTTTCCACAACAACACTCCCAACAACTACAGCACTTCCAATAACAACAACCACTGCTCCAACAAGCACAACTGAGAGGTCGACAACCACACTGCAAATTCCAACTACAACAACTGTTTCTCCTACAAGCACAAATTTGGCTTCTACAACAACACCTCCAACAACCACGACTGAGGCAACCACAACACCACTTCCAACAATGACAACAACTAATGCTCCTACAAGCACAACTGTGGTTTCCACAACAACACCCCTGACAACTACAACAATTGAAACATCCATGACCACAGCCCCAACAAGCACGACTGAGACGTTGACAACCACTACGCAAATTCCAACTACAACAACTGTTTCTCCTACAAGCACAACTGTGGCTTCTACAACAACACCTTCAATAACAGCTCCAACAACCACGACTGAGGCAACCACAACAAATGCTCCAACTACAACACCACTTCCAACAACAACAACAACTAATGCTCCTACAAGCACAACTGTGGTTTCCACAACAACACCCCTGACAACTACAACAATTCAAACAACCATGTCCACAGCTCCAACAAGCACGACTGAGATGTTGACAACCACACAACAAATTCCTGCTACAACAACTGTTTCTCCTACAAGCACAACATTGTCTTCCACAACAACATCTTCAACCACAGCTCCACCAACCACAACTGCGGCTCCCACAACCACAACAAATTCTCCAACTACAACACCTATTCAAACAACAACAAGAACTAATGTTCCAACAACAACAGCTTTGCTTTCCACAACAACACTCCCAACAACTACAGCACTTCCAATAACAACAACCACTGCTCCAACAAGCACAACTGAGAGGTCGACAACCACACTGCAAATTCCAACTACAACAACTGTTTCTCCTACAAGCACAAATTTGGCTTCTACAACAACACCTCCAACAACCACGACTGAGGCAACCACAACACCACTTCCAACAATGACAACAACTAATGCTCCTACAAGCACAACTGTGGTTTCCACAACAACACCCCTGACAACTACAACAATTGAAACATCCATGACCACAGCCCCAACAAGCACGACTGAGACGTTGACAACCACTACGCAAATTCCAACTACAACAACTGTTTCTCCTACAAGCACAACTGTGGCTTCTACAACAACACCTTCAATAACAGCTCCAACAACCACGACTGAGGCAACCACAACAAATGCTCCAACTACAACACCACTTCCAACAACAACAACAACTAATGCCCCTACAAGCACAACTGTTGTTTCCACAACAACACCCCTGACAACTACAACAATTCAAACAACCATGTCCACAGCTCCAACAAGCACGACTGAGATGTTGACAACCACACAACAAATTCCTGCTACAACAACTGTTTCTCCTACAAGCACAACATTGTCTTCCACAACAACATCTTCAACCACAGCTCCACCAACCACAACTGCGGCTCCCACAACCACAACAAATTCTCCAACTACAACACCTATTCAAACAACAACAACAACTAATGTTCCAACAACAACAGCTTTGCTTTCCACAACAACACTCCCAACAACTACAGCACTTCCAATAACAACAACCACTGCTCCAACAAGCACAACTGAGAGGTCGACAACCACACTGCAAATTCCAACTACAACAACTGTTTCTCCTACAAGCACAAATTTGGCTTCTACAACAACACCTCCAACAACCACGACTGAGGCAACCACAACAAATGCTCCAACAACAACACCACTTCCAACAACAACAACAACTAATGCTCCTACAAGCACAACTGTGGTTTCCACAACAACACCCCTGACAACTACAACAATTCAAACAACCATGTCCACAGCTCCAACAAGCACGACTGAGACGTTGACAACCACACAACAAATTCCAGCTACAACAACTGTTTCTCCTACAAGCACAACTTTGTCTTCCACAACAACATCTTCAACCACAGCTCCAACAACCACAACTGCGGCTCCCACAACCACAACAAATTCTCCAACTACAACACCTATTCAAACAACAACAACAACTAATGTTCCATCAACCACAACTTTGCTTTCCACAACAACACTCCCAACAACTACAGCACTTCCAACAACAACAACCACTGCTCCAACAAGCACAACGGAGACATCGACAACCACAATGCAAATTCCAACTACAACAACAACTGTTTCTCCTACAAGCACAACTGTGGCTTCCACAACATTACCTTCAACAACATCTCCAATAACCACGACTGAGGCAACCACAACAAATGCTCCAACCACAACACCACTTCCAACAATGACAACAACTAGTGTTCCTACAAGCACAACTGTGGTTTCCACAACAACACCCCTGACAACTACAACAATTAAAACATCCATGACCACAGCCCCAACAAGCACGACTGAGACGTTGACAACCACTACGCAAATTCCAACTACAACAACTGTTTCTCCTACAAGCACAACTGTGGCTTCTACAACAACACCTTCAATAACAGCTCCAACAACCACGACTGAGGCAACCACAACAAATGCTCCAACTACAACACCACTTCCAACAACAACAACAACTAATGCTCCTACAAGCACAACTGTGGTTTCCACAACAACACCCCTGACAACTACAACAATTCAAACAACCATGTCCACAGCTCCAACAAGCACGACTGAGATGTTGACAACCACACAACAAATTCCTGCTACAACAACTGTTTCTCCTACAAGCACAACATTGTCTTCCACAACAACATCTTCAACCACAGCTCCACCAACCACAACTGCGGCTCCCACAACCACAACAAATTCTCCAACTACAACACCTATTCAAACAACAACAACAACTAATGTTCCAACAACAACAACTTTGCTTTCCACAACAACACTCCCAACAACTACAGCACTTCCAATAACAACAACCACTGCTCCAACAAGCACAACTGAGAGGTCGACAACCACACTGCAAATTCCAACTACAACAACTGTTTCTCCTACAAGCACAAATTTGGCTTCATACATTACCTTCAACAACATCTCCAACAACCACGACTGAGGCAACCACAACACCACTTCCAACAATGACAACAACTAATGCTCCTACAAGCACAACTGTGGTTTCCACAACAACACCCCTGACAACTACAACAATTGAAACATCCATGACCACAGCCCCAACAAGCACGACTGAGACGTTGACAACCACTACGCAAATTCCAACTACAACAACTGTTTCTCCTACAAGCACAACTGTGGCTTCTACAACAACACCTTCAATAACAGCTCCAACAACCACGACTGAGGCAACCACAACAAATGCTCCAACTACAACACCACTTCCAACAACAACAACAACTAATGCTCCTACAAGCACAACTGTGGTTTCCACAACAACACCCCTGACAACTACAACAATTCAAACAACCATGTCCACAGCTCCAACAAGCACGACTGAGATGTTGACAACCACACAACAAATTCCTGCTACAACAACTGTTTCTCCTACAAGCACAACATTGTCTTCCACAACAACATCTTCAACCACAGCTCCACCAACCACAACTGCGGCTCCCACAACCACAACAAATTCTCCAACTACAACACCTATTCAAACAACAACAACAACTAATGTTCCAACAACAACAGCTTTGCTTTCCACAACAACACTCCCAACAACTACAGCACTTCCAATAACAACAACCACTGCTCCAACAAGCACAACTGAGAGGTCGACAACCACACTGCAAATTCCAACTACAACAACTGTTTCTCCTACAAGCACAAATTTGGCTTCTACAACAACACCTCCAACAACCACGACTGAGGCAACCACAACACCACTTCCAACAATGACAACAACTAATGCTCCTACAAGCACAACTGTGGTTTCCACAACAACACCCCTGACAACTACAACAATTGAAACATCCATGACCACAGCCCCAACAAGCACGACTGAGACGTTGACAACCACTACGCAAATTCCAACTACAACAACTGTTTCTCCTACAAGCACAACTGTGGCTTCTACAACAACACCTTCAATAACAGCTCCAACAACCACGACTGAGGCAACCACAACAAATGCTCCAACTACAACACCACTTCCAACAACAACAACAACTAATGCCCCTACAAGCACAACTGTTGTTTCCACAACAACACCCCTGACAACTACAACAATTCAAACAACCATGTCCACAGCTCCAACAAGCACGACTGAGATGTTGACAACCACACAACAAATTCCTGCTACAACAACTGTTTCTCCTACAAGCACAACATTGTCTTCCACAACAACATCTTCAACCACAGCTCCACCAACCACAACTGCGGCTCCCACAACCACAACAAATTCTCCAACTACAACACCTATTCAAACAACAACAACAACTAATGTTCCAACAACAACAGCTTTGCTTTCCACAACAACACTCCCAACAACTACAGCACTTCCAATAACAACAACCACTGCTCCAACAAGCACAACTGAGAGGTCGACAACCACACTGCAAATTCCAACTACAACAACTGTTTCTCCTACAAGCACAAATTTGGCTTCTACAACAACACCTCCAACAACCACGACTGAGGCAACCACAACAAATGCTCCAACAACAACACCACTTCCAACAACAACAACAACTAATGCTCCTACAAGCACAACTGTGGTTTCCACAACAACACCCCTGACAACTACAACAATTCAAACAACCATGTCCACAGCTCCAACAAGCACGACTGAGACGTTGACAACCACACAACAAATTCCAGCTACAACAACTGTTTCTCCTACAAGCACAACTTTGTCTTCCACAACAACATCTTCAACCACAGCTCCAACAACCACAACTGCGGCTCCCACAACCACAACAAATTCTCTAACTACAACACCTATTCAAACAACAACAACAACTAATGTTCCATCAACCACAACTTTGCTTTCCACAACAACACTCCCAACAACTACAGCACTTCCAACAACAACAACCACTGCTCCAACAAGCACAACGGAGACATCGACAACCACAATGCAAATTCCAACTACAACAACAACTGTTTCTCCTACAAGCACAACTGTGGCTTCCACAACATTACCTTCAACAACATCTCCAATAACCACGACTGAGGCAACCACAACAAATGCTCCAACCACAACACCACTTCCAACAATGACAACAACTAGTGTTCCTACAAGCACAACTGTGGTTTCCACAACAACACCCCTGACAACTACAACAATTAAAACATCCATGACCACAGCCCCAACAAGCACGACTGAGACGTTGACAACCACTACGCAAATTCCAACTACAACAACTGTTTCTCCTACAAGCACAACTGTGGCTTCTACAACAACACCTTCAATAACAGCTCCAACAACCACGACTGAGGCAACCACAACAAATGCTCCAACTACAACACCACTTCCAACAAAAACAACAACTAATGCTCCTACAAGCACAACTGTGGTTTCACCAACAACACCCCTGACAACTACAACAATTCAAACAACCATGTCCACAGCTCCAACAAGCACGACTGAGATGTTGACAACCACACAACAAATTCCTGCTACAACAACTGTTTCTCCTACAAGCACAACATTGTCTTCCACAACAACATCTTCAACCACAGCTCCACCAACCACAACTGCGGCTCCCACAACCACAACAAATTCTCCAACTACAACACCTATTCAAACAACAACAACAACTAATGTTCCAACAACAACAGCTTTGCTTTCCACAACAACACTCCCAACAACTACAGCACTTCCAATAACAACAACCACTGCTCCAACAAGCACAACTGAGAGGTCGACAACCACACTGCAAATTCCAACTACAACAACTGTTTCTCCTACAAGCACAAATTTGGCTTCTACAACAACACCTCCAACAACCACGACTGAGGCAACCACAACACCACTTCCAACAATGACAACAACTAATGCTCCTACAAGCACAACTGTGGTTTCCACAACAACACCCCTGACAACTACAACAATTGAAACATCCATGACCACAGCCCCAACAAGCACGACTGAGACGTTGACAACCACTACGCAAATTCCAACTACAACAACTGTTTCTCCTACAAGCACAACTGTGGCTTCTACAACAACACCTTCAATAACAGCTCCAACAACCACGACTGAGGCAACCACAACAAATGCTCCAACTACAACACCACTTCCAACAAAAACAACAACTAATGCTCCTACAAGCACAACTGTGGTTTCCACAACAACACCCCTGACAACTACAACAATTCAAACAACCATGTCCACAGCTCCAACAAGCACGACTGAGATGTTGACAACCACACAACAAATTCCTGCTACAACAACTGTTTCTCCTACAAGCACAACATTGTCTTCCACAACAACATCTTCAACCACAGCTCCACCAACCACAACTGCGGCTCCCACAACCACAACAAATTCTCCAACTACAACACCTATTCAAACAACAACAACAACTAATGTTCCAACAACAACAGCTTTGCTTTCCACAACAACACTCCCAACAACTACAGCACTTCCAATAAAAACAACCACTGCTCCAACAAGCACAACTGAGAGGTCGACAACCACACTGCAAATTCCAACTACAACAACTGTTTCTCCTACAAGCACAAATTTGGCTTCTACAACAACACCTCCAACAACCACGACTGAGGCAACCACAACACCACTTCCAACAATGACAACAACTAATGCTCCTACAAGCACAACTGTGGTTTCCACAACAACACCCCTGACAACTACAACAATTGAAACATCCATGACCACAGCCCCAACAAGCACGACTGAGACGTTGACAACCACTACGCAAATTCCAACTACAACAACTGTTTCTCCTACAAGCACAACTGTGGCTTCTACAACAACACCTTCAATAACAGCTCCAACAACCACGACTGAGGCAACCACAACAAATGCTCCAACTACAACACCACTTCCAACAACAACAACAACTAATGCTCCTACAAGCACAACTGTGGTTTCCACAACAACACCCCTGACAACTACAACAATTCAAACAACCATGTCCACAGCTCCAACAAGCACGACTGAGATGTTGACAACCACACAACAAATTCCTGCTACAACAACTGTTTCTCCTACAAGCACAACATTGTCTTCCACAACAACATCTTCAACCACAGCTCCACCAACCACAACTGCGGCTCCCACAACCACAACAAATTCTCCAACTACAACACCTATTCAAACAACAACAACAACTAATGTTCCAACAACAACAGCTTTGCTTTCCACAACAACACTCCCAACAACTACAGCACTTCCAATAACAACAACCACTGCTCCAACAAGCACAACTGAGAGGTCGACAACCACACTGCAAATTCCAACTACAACAACTGTTTCTCCTACAAGCACAAATTTGGCTTCTACAACAACACCTCCAACAACCACGACTGAGGCAACCACAACACCACTTCCAACAATGACAACAACTAATGCTCCTACAAGCACAACTGTGGTTTCCACAACAACACCCCTGACAACTACAACAATTGAAACATCCATGACCACAGCCCCAACAAGCACGACTGAGACGTTGACAACCACTACGCAAATTCCAACTACAACAACTGTTTCTCCTACAAGCACAACTGTGGCTTCTACAACAACACCTTCAATAACAGCTCCAACAACCACGACTGAGGCAACCACAACAAATGCTCCAACTACAACACCACTTCCAACAACAACAACAACTAATGCTCCTACAAGCACAACTGTGGTTTCCACAACAACACCCCTGACAACTACAACAATTCAAACAACCATGTCCACAGCTCCAACAAGCACGACTGAGATGTTGACAACCACACAACAAATTCCTGCTACAACAACTGTTTCTCCTACAAGCACAACATTGTCTTCCACAACAACATCTTCAACCACAGCTCCACCAACCACAACTGCGGCTCCCACAACCACAACAAATTCTCCAACTACAACACCTATTCAAACAACAACAACAACTAATGTTCCAACAACAACAGCTTTGCTTTCCACAACAACACTCCCAACAACTACAGCACTTCCAATAACAACAAACACTGCTCCAACAAGCACAACTGAGAGGTCGACAACCACACTGCAAATTCCAACTACAACAACTGTTTCTCCTACAAGCACAAATTTGGATTCTACAACAACACCTCCAACAACCACGACTGAGGCAACCACAACAAATGCTCCAACAACAACACCACTTCCAACAACAACAACAACTAATGCTCCTACAAGCACAACTGTGGTTTCCACAACAACACCCCTGACAACTACAACAATTCAAACAACCATGTCCACAGCTCCAACAAGCACGACTGAGACGTTGACAACCACACAACAAATTCCAGCTACAACAACTGTTTCTCCTACAAGCACAACTTTGTCTTCCACAACAACATCTTCAACCACAGCTCCAACAACCACAACTGCAGCACCCACAACCACAACAAATTCTCCAACTACAACACCTATTCAAACAACAACAACAACTAATGTTCCATCAACCACAACTTTGCTTTCCACAACAACACTCCCAACAACTACAGCACTTCCAACAACAACAACCACTGCTCCAACAAGCACAACGGAGACATCGACAACCACAATGCAAATTCCAACTACAACAACAACTGTTTCTCCTACAAGCACAACTGTGGCTTCCACAACATTACCTTCAACAACATCTCCAATAACCACGACTGAGGCAACCACAACAAATGCTCCAACCACAACACCACTTCCAACAATGACAACAACTAGTGTTCCTACAAGCACAACTGTGGTTTCCACAACAACACCCCTGACAACTACAACAATTAAAACATCCATGACCACAGCCCCAACAAGCACGACTGAGACGTTGACAACCACTACGCAAATTCCAACTACAACAACTGTTTCTCCTACAAGCACAACTGTGGCTTCTATAACAACACCTTCAATAACAGCTCCAACAACCACGACTGAGGCAACCACAACAAATGCTCCAACTACAACACCACTTCCAACAACAACAACAACTAATGCTCCTACAAGCACAACTGTGGTTTCCACAACAACACCCCTGACAACTACAACAATTCAAACAACCATGTCCACAGCTCCAACAAGCACGACTGAGATGTTGACAACCACACAACAAATTCCTGCTACAACAACTGTTTCTCCTACAAGCACAACATTGTCTTCCACAACAACATCTTCAACCACAGCTCCACCAACCACAACTGCGGCTCCCACAACCACAACAAATTCTCCAACTACAACACCTATTCAAACAACAACAACAACTAATGTTCCATCAACCACAACTTTGCTTTCCACAACAACACTCCCAACAACTACAGCACTTCCAACAACAACAACCACTGCTCCAACAAGCACAACGGAGACATCGACAACCACAATGCAAATTCCAACTACAACAACAACTGTTTCTCCTACAAGCACAACTGTGGCTTCCACAACATTACCTTCAACAACATCTCCAATAACCACGACTGAGGCAACCACAACAGCACTTCCAACAATGACAACAACTAATGCTCCTACAAGCACAACTGTGGTTTCCACAACAACACCCCTGACAACTACAACAATTGAAACATCCATGACCACAGCCCCAACAAGCACGACTGAGACGTCGACAACCACTACGCAAATTCCAACTACAACAACTGTTTCTCCTACAAGCACAACTGTGGCTTCTACAACAACACCTTCAACAACAGCTCCAACAACCATGACTGAGGCAACCACAACAAATGCTCCAACTACAACACCACTTCCAACAACAACAACAACTAATGCCCGTACAAGCACAACTGTGGTTTCAACAACAACACCCCTGACAACTACAACAATTCAAACAACCATGTCCACAGCTCCAACAAGCACGACTGAGACGTTGACAACCACACAACAAATTCCAGCTACAACAACTGTTTCTCCTACAAGCACAACTTTGTCTTCCACAACAACATCTTCAACCACAGCTCCAACAACCACAACTGCGGCTCCCACAACCACAACAAATTCTCCAACTACAACACCTATTCAAACAACAACAACAACTAATGTTCCATCAACCACAACTTTGCTTTCCACAACAACACTCCCAACAACTACAGCACTTCCAACAACAACAACAACCACTGCTCCAACAAGCACAACGGAGACATCGACAACCACACTGCAAATTCCAACTACAACAACAACTATTTCTCCAACAAGCACAACTGTGGCTTCCACAACATTACCTTCAACAACATCTCCAATAACCACGACTGAGGCAACCACAACAAATGCTCCAACCACAACACCACTTCCAACAATGACAACAACTAGTGCTCCTACAAGCACAACTGTGGTTTCCACAACAACACCCCTGACAACTACAACAATTAAAACATCCATGACCACAGCCCCAACAAGCACGACTGAGACGTTGACAACCACTACGCAAATTCCAACTACAACAACTGTTTCTCCTACAAGCACAACTGTGGCTTCTACAACAACACCTTCAATAACAGCTCCAACAACCACGACTGAGGCAACCACAACAAATGCTCCAACTACAACACCACTTCCAACAACAACAACAACTAATGCTCCTACAAGCACAACTGTGGTTTCCACAACAACACCCCTGACAACTACAACAATTCAAACAACCATGTCCACAGCTCCAACAAGCACGACTGAGATGTTGACAACCACACAACAAATTCCTGCTACAACAACTGTTTCTCCTACAAGCACAACATTGTCTTCCACAACAACATCTTCAACCACAGCTCCACCAACCACAACTGCGGCTCCCACAACCACAACAAATTCTCCAACTACAACACCTATTCAAACAACAACAACAACTAATGTTCCATCAACCACAACTTTGCTTTCCACAACAACACTCCCAACAACTACAGCACTTCCAACAACAACAACCACTGCTCCAACAAGCACAACGGAGACATCGACAACCACAATGCAAATTCCAACTACAACAACAACTGTTTCTCCTACAAGCACAACTGTGGCTTCCACAACATTACCTTCAACAACATCTCCAATAACCACGACTGAGGCAACCACAACACCACTTCCAACAATGACAACAACTAATGCTCCTACAAGCACAACTGTGGTTTCCACAACAACACCCCTGACAACTACAACAATTGAAACATCCATGACCACAGCCCCAACAAGCACGACTGAGACGTCGACAACCACTACGCAAATTCCAACTACAACAACTGTTTCTCCTACAAGCACAACTGTGGCTTCTACAACAACACCTTCAACAACAGCTCCAACAACCATGACTGAGGCAACCACAACAAATGCTCCAACTACAACACCACTTCCAACAACAACAACAACTAATGCCCGTACAAGCACAACTGTGGTTTCAACAACAACACCCCTGACAACTACAACAATTCAAACAACCATGTCCACAGCTCCAACAAGCACGACTGAGACGTTGACAACCACACAACAAATTCCAGCTACAACAACTGTTTCTCCTACAAGCACAACTTTGTCTTCCACAACAACATCTTCAACCACAGCTCCAACAACCACAACTGCGGCTCCCACAACCACAACAAATTCTCCAACTACAACACCTATTCAAACAACAACAACAACTAATGTTCCATCAACCACAACTTTGCTTTCCACAACAACACTCCCAACAACTACAGCACTTCCAACAACAACAACAACCACTGCTCCAACAAGCACAACGGAGACATCGACAACCACACTGCAAATTCCAACTACAACAACAACTATTTCTCCAACAAGCACAACTGTGGCTTCCACAACATTACCTTCAACAACATCTCCAATAACCACGACTGAGGCAACCACAACAAATGCTCCAACCACAACACCACTTCCAACAATGACAACAACTAGTGCTCCTACAAGCACAACTGTGGTTTCCACAACAACACCCCTGACAACTACAACAATTAAAACATCCATGACCACAGCCCCAACAAGCACGACTGAGACGTTGACAACCACTACGCAAATTCCAACTACAACAACTGTTTCTCCTACAAGCACAACTGTGGCTTCTACAACAACACCTTCAATAACAGCTCCAACAACCACGTCTGAGGCAACCACAACAAATGCTCCAACTACAACACCACTTCCAACAACAACAACAACTAATGCTCCTACAAGCACAACTGTGGTTTCCACAACAACACCCCTGACAACTACAACAATTCAAACAACCATGTCCACAGCTCCAACAAGCACGACTGAGATGTTGACAACCACACAACAAATTCCTGCTACAACAACTGTTTCTCCTACAAGCACAACATTGTCTTCCACAACAACATCTTCAACCACAGCTCCACCAACCACAACTGCGGCTCCCACAACCACAACAAATTCTCCAACTACAACACCTATTCAAACAACAACAACAACTAATGTTCCATCAACCACAACTTTGCTTTCCACAACAACACTCCCAACAACTACAGCACTTCCAACAACAACAACCACTGCTCCAACAAGCACAACGAAGACATCGACAACCACACTGCAAATTCCAACTACAACAACAACTGTTTCTCCAACAAGCACAACTGTGGCTTCCACAACATTACCTTCTACAACATCTCCAATAACCACGACTGAGGCAACCACAACACCACTTCCAACAATGACAACAACTAATGCTCCTACAAGCACAACTGTGGTTTCCACAACAACACCCCTGACAACTACAACAATTGAAACATCCATGACCACAGCCCCAACAAGCACGACTGAGACGTCGACAACCACTACGCAAATTCCAACTACAACAACTGTTTCTCCTACAAGCACAACTGTGGCTTCTACAACAACACCTTCAACAACAGCTCCAACAACCATGACTGAGGCAACCACAACAAATGCTCCAACTACAACACCACTTCCAACAACAACAACAACTAATGCCCGTACAAGCACAACTGTGGTTTCAACAACAACACCCCTGACAACTACAACAATTCAAACAACCATGTCCACAGCTCCAACAAGCACGACTGAGACGTTGACAACCACACAACAAATTCCAGCTACAACAACTGTTTCTCCTACAAGCACAACTTTGTCTTCCACAACAACATCTTCAACCACAGCTCCAACAACCACAACTGCGGCTCCCACAACCACAACAAATTCTCCAACTACAACACCTATTCAAACAACAACATCAACTAATGTTCCATCAACCACAACTTTGCTTTCCACAACAACACTCCCAACAACTACAGCACTTCCAACAACAACAACAACCACTGCTCCAACAAGCACAACGGAGACATCGACAACCACACTGCAAATTCCAACTACAACAACAACTATTTCTCCAACAAGCACAACTGTGGCTTCCACAACATTACCTTCAACAACATCTCCAATAACCACGACTGAGGCAACCACAACACCACTTCCAACAATGACAACAACTAATGCTCCTTCAAGCACAACTGTGGTTTCCACAACAACACCCCTGACAACTACAACAATTGAAACATCCATGACCACAGCCCCAACAAGCACGACTGAGACGTTGACAACCACTACGCAAATTCCAACTACAACAACTGTTTCTCCTACAAGCACAACTGTGGCTTCTACAACATTACCTTCAACAACATCTCCAATAACCACGACTGAGGCAACCACAACAAATGCTCCAACCACAACACCACTTCCAACAATGACAACAACTAGTGCTCCTACAAGCACAACTGTGGTTTCCACAACAACACCCCTGACAACTACAACAATTAAAACATCCATGACCACAACCCCAACAAGCACGACTGAGACGTTGACAACCACTACGCAAATTCCAACTACAACAACTGTTTCTCCTACAAGCACAACTGTGGCTTCTACAACAACACCTTCAATAACAGCTCCAACAACCACGACTGAGGCAACCACAACAAATGCTCCAACTACAACACCACTTCCAACAACAACAACAACTAATGCTCATACAAGCACAACTGTGGTTTCCACAACAACACCCCTGACAACTACAACAATTCAAACAACCATGTCCACAGCTCCAACAAGCACGACTGAGATGTTGACAACCACACAACAAATTCCTGCTACAACAACTGTTTCTCCTACAAGCACAACATTGTCTTCCACAACAACATCTTCAACCACAGCTCCACCAACCACAACTTTGCTTTCCACAACAACACTCCCAACAACTACAGCACTTCCAACAACAACAACCACTGCTCCAACAAGCACAACGGAGACATCGACAACCACACTGCAAATTCCAACTACAACAACAACTGTTTCTCCAACAAGCACAACTGTGGCTTCCACAACATTACCTTCAACAACATCTCCAATAACCACGACTGAGGCAACCACAACACCACTTCCAACAATGACAACAACTAATGCTCCTACAAGCACAACTGTGGTTTCCACAACAACACCCCTGACAACTACAACAATTGAAACATCCATGACCACAGCCCCAACAAGCACGACTGAGACGTCGACAACCACTACGCGAATTCCAACTACAACAACTGTTTCTCCTACAAGCACAACTGTGGCTTCTACAACAAAACCTTCAACAACAGCTCCAACAACCATGACTGAGGCAACCACAACAAATGCTCCAACTACAACACCACTTCCAACAACAACAACAACTAATGCCCCTACAAGCACAACTGTTGTTTCCACAACAACACCCCTGACAACTACAACAATTCAAACAACCATGTCCACAGCTCCAACAAGCACGACTGAGACGTTGACAACCACACAACAAATTCCAGCTACAACAACTGTTTCTCCTACAAGCACAACTTTGTCTTCCACAACAACATCTTCAACCACAGCTCCAACAACCACAACTGCGGCTCCCACAACCACAACAAATTCTCCAACTACAACACCTATTCAAACAACAACAACAACTAATGTTCCATCAACCACAACTTTGCTTTCCACAACAACATTCCCAACAACTACAGCACTTCCAACAACAACAACCACTGCTCCAACAAGCACAACGGAGACATCGACAACCACAATGCAAATTCCAACTACAACAACAACTATTTCTCCTACAAGCACAACTGTGGCTTCCACAACATTAACTTCAACAACATCTCCAATAACCACGACTGAGGCAACCACAACAAATGCTCCAACCACAACACCACTTCCAACAATGACAACAACTATTGTTCCTACAAGCACAACTGTGGTTTCCACAACAACACCCCTGACAACTACAACAATTAAAACATCCATGACCACAGCCCCAACAAGCACGACTGAGACGTTGACAACCACTACGCAAATTCCAACTACAACAACTACAACAACTGTTTCTCCTACAAGCACAACTGTGGCTTCTACAACAACACCTTCAATAACAGCTCCAACAACCACGACTGAGGCAACCACAACAAATGCTCCAACTACAACACCACTTCCAACAACAACAACAACTAATACCCGTACAAGCACAACTGTGGTTTCAACAACAACACCCCTGACAACTACAACAATTCAAACAACCATGTCCACAGCTCCAACAAGCACGACTGAGACGTTGACAACCACACAACAAATTCCAGCTACAACAACTGTTTCTCCTACAAGCACAACTTTGTCTTCCACAACAACATCTTCAACCACAGCTCCAACAACCACAACTCAGGCTCCCACAACCACAACAAATTCTCCAACTACAACACCTATTCAAACAACAACAACAACTAATGTTCCATCAACCACAACTTTGCTTTCCACAACAACACTCCCAACAACTACAGCACTTCCAACAACAACAACCACTGCTCCAACAAGCACAACGGAGACATCGACAACCACACTGCAAATTCCAACTACAACAACAACTATTTCTCCAACAAGCACAACTGTGGCTTCCACAACATTACCTTCAACAACATCTCCAATAACCACTACTGAGGCAACCAAAACACCACTTCCAACAATGACAACAACTAATGCTCCTTCAAGCACAACTGTGGTTTCCACAACAACACCCCTGACAACTACAACAATTGAAACATCCATGACCACAGCCCCAACAAGCACGACTGAGACGTTGACAACCACTACGCAAATTCCAACTACAACAACTGTTTCTCCTACAAGCACAACTGTGGCTTCTACAACAACACCTTCTACAACAGCTCCAACAACCATGACTGAGGCAACCACAACAAATGCTCCAACTACAACACCACTTCCAACAACAACAACAACTAATGCTCCTACAAGCACAACTGTGGTTTCCACAACAACACCCCTGACAACTACAACAATTCAAACAACCATGTCCACAGCTCCAACAAGCACGACTGAGATGTTGACAACCACACAACAAATTCCTGCTACAACAACTGTTTCTCCTACAAGCACAACATTGTCTTCCACAACAACATCTTCAACCACAGCTCCACCAAACACAACTGCGGCTCAAACAACCACAACAAATTCTCCAAATACAACACCTATTCAATCAACAACAACAACTAATGTTCCATCAACCACAACTTTGCTTTCCACAACAACACTCCCAACAACTACAGCACTTCCAACAACAACAACCACTGCTCCAACAAGCACAACGGAGACATCGACAACCACAATGCAAATTCCAACTACAACAACAACTGTTTCTCCTACAAGCACAACTGTGGCTTCCACAACATTACCTTCAACAACATCTCCAATAACCACGACTGAGGCAACCACAACAAATGCTCCAACCACAACACCACTTCCAACAATGACAACAACTAGTGCTCCTACAAGCACAACTGTGGTTTCCACAACAACACCCCTGACAACTACAACAATTAAAACATCCATGACCACAGCCCCAACAAGCACGACTGAGACGTTGACAACCACTACAGCAAATTCCAACTACAACAACTGTTTCTCCTACAAGCACAACTGTGGCTTCTACAACAACACCTTCAATAACAGCTCCAACAAACACGACTGAGGCAACCACAACAAATGCTCCAACTACAACACCACTTCCAACAACAACAACAACTAATGCTCCTACAAGCACAACTGTGGTTTCCACAACAACACCCCTGACAACTACAACAATTCAAACAACCATGTCCACAGCTCCAACAAGCACGACTGAGATGTTGACAACCACACAACAAATTCCTGCTACAACAACTGTTTCTCCTACAAGCACAACTTTGTCTTCCACAACAACATCTTCAACCACAGCTCCAACAACCACAACTGCGGCTCCCACAACCACAACAAATTCTCCAACTACAACACCTATTCAAACAACAACAACAACTAATGTTCCATCAACCACAACTTTGCTTTCCACAACAACACTCCCAACAACTACAGCACTTCCAACAACAACAACCACTGCTCCAACAAGCACAACGGAGACATCGACAACCACACTGCAAATTCCAACTACAACAACAACTGTTTCTCCTACAAGCACAACTGTGGCTTCCACAACATTACCTTCAACAACATCTCCAATAACCACGACTGAGGCAACCACAACACCACTTCCAACAATTACAACAACTAATGCTCCTACAAGCACAACTGTGGTTTCCACAACAACACCCCTGACAACTACAACAATTGAAACATCCATGACCACAGCCCCAACAAGCACGACTGAGACGTCGACAACCACTACGCGAATTCCAACTACAACAACTGTTTCTCCTACAAGCACAACTGTGGCTTCTACAACAACACCTTCAACAACAGCTCCAACAACCATGACTGAGGCAACCACAACAAATGCTCCAACTACAACACCACTTCCAACAACAACAACAACTAATGCCCCTACAAGCACAACTGTTGTTTCCACAACAACACCCCTGACAACTACAACAATTCAAACAACCATGTCCACAGCTCCAACAAGCACGACTGAGACGTTGACAACCACACAACAAATTCCAGCTACAACAACTGTTTCTCCTACAAGCACAACTTTGTCTTCCACAACAACATCTTCAACCACAGCTCCAACAACCACAACTGCGGCTCCCACAACCACAACAAATTCTCCAACTACAACACCTATTCAAACAACAACAACAACTAATGATCCATCAACCACAACTTTGCTTTCCACAACAACACTCCCAACAACTACAGCACTTCCAACAACAACAACCACTGCTCCAAAAAGCACAACGGAGACATCGACAACCACAATGCAAATTCCAACTACAACAACAACTGTTTCTCCTACAAGCACAACTGTGGCTTCCACAACATTACCTTCAACAACATCTCCAATAACCACGACTGAGGCAACCACAACAAATGCTCCAACCACAACACCACTTCCAACAATGACAACAACTAGTGCTCCTACAAGCACAACTGTGGTTTCCACAACAACACCCCTGACAACTACAACAATTAAAATATCCATGACCACAGCCCCAACAAGCACGACTGAGACGTTGACAACCACACAACAAATTCCAGCTACAACAACTGTTTCTCCTACAAGCACAACTGTGGCTTCTACAACAACCATGACTGAGGCAACCACAACAAATGCTCCAACTACAATACCTATTCAAACAACAGCAACAACTAATGTTCCAACAACAACAACTTTGCTTTCTACAACAACACTCCCAACAACTACAGCACTTCCAACAACAACAACCACTGCTCCAACAAGCACAACGGAGACATCGACAACCACACTGCAAATTCCAACTACAACAACAACTGTTTCTCCAACAAGCACAACTGTGGCTTCCACAACATTACCTTCAACAACATCTCCAATAACCACGACTGAGGCAACCACAACACCACTTCCAACAATGACAACAACTAATTCTCCTACAAGCACAACTGTGGTTTCCACAACAACACCCCTGACAACTACAACAATTGAAACATCCATGACCACAGCCCCAACAAGCACGACTGAGACGCGAATTCCAACTACAACAAATGTTTCTCCTACAAGCACAACTGTGGATTCTACAACAACACCTTCAACAACAGCTCCAACATCCATGACTGAGGCAACCACAACAAATGCTCCAACTACAACACCACTTCCAACAACAACAACAACTAATGCCCCTACAAGCACAACTGTGGATTCCACAACAACACCCCTGACAACTACAACAATTGAAACATCCATGACCACAGCCCCAACAAGCACGACTGAGACATTGACAACCACACAACAAATTCCAGCTACAACAACTGTTTCTCCTACAAGCACAACTGTGGCTTTTACAACAACACCTTCAACAACAGCTCCAACAACCATGACTGAGGCAACCACAACAAATGCTCCAACTACAAAACCTATTCAAACAACAACAACAACTAATGTTCCAATAACAACAGCTTTGCTTTCCACAACAACACTCCCAACAACTACAGCACTTCCAATAACAAAAACCACTGCTCCAACAAGCACAACTGAGAGGTCGACAACCACACTGCAAATTCCAACTACAACATCTGTTTCTCCTACAAGCACAAATTTGGCTTCTACAACAACACCTTCAACAACAGCTCCAACAACCATGACTGAGGCAACCACAACAAATGCTCCAACTACAACACCACTTCCAACAACGACAACAACTAATGCTCCAACAGGCACAACTGTGGTTTCCACAACAACACCCCTGACAACTACAACAATTCAAACAACCATGTCCACAGCTCCAAAAAGCACGACTGAGATGTTGACAACCACACAACAAATTCCTGCTACAACAACTGTTTCTTCTACAAGCACAACTTTGTCTTCCACAACAACATCTTCAACCACAACTCCACCAACCACAACTGCGGCTACCACAACCACAACAAATTCTCCAACTACAACACCTATTCAAACAACAACAACAACTAATGTTCCATCAACCACAACTTTGCTTTCCACAACAACACTCCCAACAACTACAGCACTTCCAACAACAACAACCACTGCTCCAACAAGCACAACGGAGACATCGACAACCACACTGCAAAGTCCAACTACAACAACAACTGTTTCACCAACAAGCACAACTGTGGCTTCCACAACATTACCTTCAACAACATCTCCAATAACCACGACTGAGGCAACCACAACAAATGCTCCAACCACAACACCACTTCCAACAATGACAACTAATGCTCCTACAAGCACAACTGTGGTTTCCACAACAACACCCCTGACAACTACAACAATTCAAACAACCATGTCCACAGCTCCAACAAGCACGACTGAGATTTTGACAACCACACAACAAATTCCAGCTACAACAACTGTTTCTCCTACAAGCACAACTGTGGCTTCTACAACAACACATTCAACAACAGCTCCAACAACCACGACTGAGGCAACCACAACAAATGCTCCAACCACAACACCACTTCCAACAATGACAACAACTAATGCTCCTACAAGCACAACTGTGGTTTCCACAACAACACCCCTGACAACTACAACAATTCAAACAACCATGTCCACAGCTCCAACAAGCACGACTGAGATTTTGACAACCACACAACAAATTCCAGCTACAACAACTGTTTCTCCTACAAGCACATCTGTGGCTTCTACAACAACACATTCAACAACAGCTCCAACAACCACGACTGAGGCCACCACAACAAATGATCCAACCACAACACTACTTCCAAAAATGACAACAACTAGTGCTCCTACAAACACAACTGTTGTTTCCACAACAACAGCCCTGACAACTACAACAATTGAAACGTCCATGACCACAGCCCCAACAAGCATGACTGAGATGTCGACAAGCACTACGCAAATTCCAACTACAACAACTGTTTCTCCTACAAGCACAACTGTGGCTTCAACAACAACACCTTCAACAACATCTCCAACAACCATGACTGAGGCAACCACAACAAATGCTCCAAATACAACACCACTTCCAACAACGACAACAACTAATGCTCCAACAGGCACAACTGTGGTTTCCACAACAACACCCCTGACAACTACAACAATTCAAACAACCATGTCCACAGCTCCAACAAGCACGACTGAGGTTTTGACAACCACACAACAAATTCCAGCTACAACAACTGTTTCTCCTACAAGCACAACTGTGGCTTCTACAACAACACCTTCAACAACAGCTCCAACAACCATGACTGAGGCAACCACAACAAATGCTCCAACTACAAAACCTATTCAAACAACGACAACAACTAATGTTCCATCAACCACAACTTTGCTTTCCACAACAACACTCCCAACAACTACAGCACTTCCAACAACAACAACCACTGCTCCAACAAGCACAATGGAGACATCGACAACCACACTGCAAAGTCCAACTACAACAACAACTGTTTCTTCAACAAGCACAACTGTGGCTTCCACAACATTACCTTCAACAACATCTCCAATAACCACGACTGAGGCAACCACAACAAATGCTCCAACTACAACACCACTTCCAACAATGACAACAACTAATGCTCCTACAAGCACAACTGTGGTTTCCACAACAACACCCCTGACAACTACAACAATTGAAACATCCATGACCACAGCTCCAACAAGCACGATTGAGATGTTGACAACCACACAACAAATTCCAGCTACAACAACTGTTTCTCCAACAAGCACAACTGTGGCTTCTACAACAACACCTTCAACAACAGCTCCAACAACCATGACTGAGGCAACCACAACAAATGCTCCAACTACAACACCACTTCCAACAACGACAACAACTAATGCTCCAACAAGCACAACTGTGGTTTCCACAACAACACCCCTGACAACTACAACAATTGAAACATCCATGACCACAGCTCCAACAAGTCCAACTACAATACCTATTCAAACAACAGCAACAACTAATGTTCCAACAACAACAACTTTGCTTTCTACAACAACACTCCCAACAACTACAGCACTTCCAACAACAACAATGTTTCTCCTACAAGCACAACTGTGGCTTCCACAAAATTACTTTCAACAACATCTCCAATAACCATGACAGAGGCAACCACAACAAATGCTCCAACCTCAATACCACTTCCAACAATGACAACAGCAAGTGCTCCTACAAGCACTACTGTGGTTTCCACAACAACTCCCTTGACAACTACAACAATTGAAACATCCATGGCCACAGCCCCAACAAGCACAACGGAGACATCGACAACCACAATGCAAATTCCAACTACAACAACAACTGTTTCTCCTACAAGCACAACTGTGGCTTCCACAACATTACCTTCAAAAACATCTCCAATAACCACGACTGAGGCCACCACAACAAATGCTCCAACCACAACACTACTTCCAAAAATGACAACAACTAGTGCTCCTACAAACACAACTGTTGTTTCCACAACAACACCCCTGACAACTACAACAATTAAAACATCCATGACCACAGCCCCAACAAGCACGACTGAGACGTTGACAACCACTACGCAAATTCCAACTACAACAACTGTTTCTCCTACAAGCACAACTGTGGCTTCTACAACAACACCTTCAACAACAGCTCCAACAACCACGACTGAGGCAACCACAACAAATGCTCCAACTACAACACCACTTCCAACAATGACAGCAACTAGTGCTCCTACAAGCACAACTGTGGTTTCCACAACAACACCCCTGACAACTACAACAATTCAAACAACCATGTCCACAGCTCCAACAAGCACGACTGAGATGTTGACAACCACACAACAAATTCCTGCTACAACAACTGTTTCTCCTACAAGCACAACTTTGTCTTCCACAACAACATCTTCAACCACAGCTCCACCAACTACAACTGCGGCTACCACAACCACAACAAATTCTCCAACTACAACACCTATTCAAACAACAACAACAACTAATGTTCCATCAACCACAACTTTGCTTTCCACAACAACACTCCCAACAACTACTGCACTTCCAACAACAACAACCACTGCTCCAACAAGCACAACGGAGACATCGACAACCACACTGCAAAGTCCAACTACAACAACAACTGTTTCACCAACAAGCACAACTGTGGCTTCCACAACATTACCTTCAACAACATCCCCAATAACCACGACTGAGGCAACCACAACAAATGCTCCAACCACAACACCACTTCCAACAATGACAACAACTAATGCTCCTACAAGCACAACTGTGGTTTCCACAACAACACCCCTGACAACTACAACAATTGAAACATCCATGACCACAGCCCCAACAAGCACGGCTGAGACGTCGACAACCACTACACAAATTCCAACTACAACAACTGTTTCTCCTACAAGCACAACTGTGGCTTCAACAACAACACCTTCAACAACAGCTCCAATGACCATGACTGAGGCAACCACAACAACTGCCCCAACTACAACACCACTTCCAACAACGACAACAACTATTGCTCCTACAAGCACAACTGTGGTTTCCACAACAACACCCCTGACAACTACAACAATTGAAACATCCATGACCACAGCCCCAACAAGCACGACTGAGACGTTGACAACCACTACGCAAATTCCAACTACAACAACTGTTTCTCCTACAAGCACAACTGTGGCTTCTACAACAGCTCCAGCAACCACAACAAATGCTCCAGCTACAACACCACTTCCAACAAGGACAACAACTAATGCTCCTACAAGCACAACTGTGGTTTCCACAACAACACCCCTGACAACTACAACAATTGAAACATCCATGACCACAGCCCCAACAAGCACGACTGAGACGTTGACAACCACTACTCAAATTCCAACTACAACAACTGTTTCTCCTACAAGGACAACTGTGGCTTCTACAACAACACCTTCAATAACAGCTCCAACAACCATGACTGAGGCCACCACAACAAATGCTCCAACTACAACACCACTTCCAACAACAACAAGAACTAATGCTCCAACAAGCACAACTGTAGTTTCCACAACAACACCCCTGACAACTACAACAATTGAAACATCAATGACCACAGCCCCAACAAGCACGGCTGAGACGTCGACAACCACTACACAAATTCCAACTACAACAACTGTTTCTCCTTCAAGCACAACTGTGGCTTCAACAACAACACCTTCAACAACAGCTCCAATAACCATGACTGAGGCAACCACAACAACTGCTCGAACTACAACACCACTTCCAACAACGACAACAACTAATGCTCCTACAAGCACAACTGTGGTTTCCACAACAACACCCCTGACAACTACAACAATTGAAACATCCATGACCACAGCCCCAACAAGCACGACTGAGACGTTGACAACCACTACGCAAATTCCAACTACAACAACTGTTTCTCCTACAAGCACAACTGTGGCTTCTACAACAGCTCCAACAACCACGACTGAGGCAACCACAACAAATGCTCCAACTACAACACCACTTCCAACAAGGACAACAACTAATGCTCCTACAAGCACAACTGTGGTTTCCACAACAACACCCCTGACATCTACAACAATTGAAACATCCATGACCACAGCCCCAACAAGCACGACTGAGACGTTGACAACCACTACTCGAATTCCAACTACAACAACTGTTTCTCCTACAAGGACAACTGTGGCTTCTACAACAACACCTTCAATAACAGCTCCAACAACCATGACTGAGGCCACCACAACAAATGCTCCAACTACAACACCACTTCCAACAACGACAACAACTAATGCTCCTACAAGCACAACTGTGGTTTCCACAACAACACCCCTGACAACTACAACAATTCAAACAACCATGTCCACAGCTCCAACAAGCACGACTGAGATGTTGACAACCACACAACAAATTCCTGCTACAACAACTGTTTCTCCTACAAGCACAACTTTGTCTTCCACAACAACATCTTCAACCACAGCTCCACCAACTACAACTGCGGCTACCACAACCACAACAAATTCTCCAACTACAACACCTATTCAAACAACAACAACAACTAATGTTCCATCAACCACAACTTTGCTTTCCACAACAACACTCCCAACAACTACTGCACTTCCAACAACAACAACCACTGCTCCAACAAGCACAACGGAGACATCGACAACCACACTGCAAAGTCCAACTACAACAACAACTGTTTCACCAACAAGCACAACTGTGGCTTCCACAACATTACCTTCAACAACATCCCCAATAACCACGACTGAGGCAACCACAACAAATGCTCCAACCACAACACCACTTCCAACAATGACAACAACTAATGCTCCTACAAGCACAACTGTGGTTTCCACAACAACACCCCTGACAACTACAACAATTGAAACATCCATGACCACAGCCCCAACAAGCACGGCTGAGACGTCGACAACCACTACACAAATTCCAACTACAACAACTGTTTCTCCTACAAGCACAACTGTGGCTTCAACAACAACACCTTCAACAACAGCTCCAATGACCATGACTGAGGCAACCACAACAACTGCTCCAACTACAACACCACTTCCAACAACGACAACAACTAATGCTCCTACAAGCACAACTGTGGTTTCCACAACAACACCCCTGACAACTACAACAATTGAAACATCCATGACCACAGCCCCAACAAGCACGACTGAGACGTTGACAACCACTACGCAAATTCCAACTACAACAACTGTTTCTCCTACAAGCACAACTGTGGCTTCTACAACAGCTCCAACAACCACGACTGAGGCAACCACAACAAATGCTCCAGCTACAACACCACTTCCAACAAGGACAACAACTAATGCTCCTACAAGCACAACTGTGGTTTCCACAACAACACCCCTGACAACTACAACAATTGAAACATCCATGACCACAGCCCCAACAAGCACGACTGAGACGTTGACAACCACTACTCAAATTCCAACTACAACAACTGTTTCTCCTACAAGGACAACTGTGGCTTCTACAACAACACCTTCAATAACAGCTGCAACAACCATGACTGAGGCCACCACAACAAATGCTCCAACTACAACACCACTTCCAACAACAACAAGAACTAATGCTCCAACAAGCACAACTGTGGTTTCCACAACAACACCCCTGACAACTACAACAATTGAAACATCAATGACCACAGCCCCAACAAGCACGGCTGAGACGTCGACAACCACTACACAAATTCCAACTACAACAACTGTTTCTCCTTCAAGCACAACTGTGGCTTCAACAACAACACCTTCAACAACAGCTCCAATAACCATGACTGAGGCAACCACAACAACTGCTCGAACTACAACACCACTTCCAACAACGACAACAACTAATGCTCCTACAAGCACAACTGTGGTTTCCACAACAACACCCCTGACAACTACAACAATTGAAACATCCATGACCACAGCCCCAACAAGCACGACTGAGACGTTGACAACCACTACGCAAATTCCAACTACAACAACTGTTTCTCCTACAAGCACAACTGTGGCTTCTACAACAGCTCCAACAACCACGACTGAGGCAACCACAACAAATGCTCCAACTACAACACCACTTCCAACAAGGACAACAACTAATGCTCCTACAAGCACAACTGTGGTTTCCACAACAACACCCCTGACATCTACAACAATTGAAACATCCATGACCACAGCCCCAACAAGCACGACTGAGACGTTGACAACCACTACTCGAATTCCAACTACAACAACTGTTTCTCCTACAAGGACAACTGTGGCTTCTACAACAACACCTTCAATAACAGCTCCAACAACCATGACTGAGGCCACCACAACAAATGCTCCAACTACAACACCACTTCCAACAACAACAACAACTAATGCTCCAACAAGCACAACTGTGGTTTCCACAACAACACCCCTGACAACTACAACAATTGAAACATCCATGACCACAGCCCCAACAAGCACGACTGAGACGTTGACAACCACTACGCAAATTCCAACTACAACAACTGTTTCTCCTACAAGCACAACTGTGGCTTCTACAACAGCTCCAACAACCACGACTGAGGCAACCACAACAAATGCTCCAACTACAACACCACTTCCAACAAGGACAACAACTAATGCTCCTACAAGCACAACTGTGGCTTCCACAACAACACCCCTGACATCTACAACAATTGAAACTTCCATGACCACAGCCCCAACAAGCACGACTGAGACGTTGACAACCACTACTCGAATTCCAACTACAACAACTGTTTCTCCTACAAGGACAACTGTGGCTTCTACAACAACACCTTCAATAACAGCTCCAACAACCATGACTGAGGCCACCACAACAAATGCTCCAACTACAACACCACTTCCAACAACAACAAGAACTAATGCTCCAACAAGCACAACTGTAGTTTCCACAACAACACCCCTGACAACTACAACAATTGAAACATCCATGACCACAGCCCCAACAAGCACGGCTGAGACGTCGACAACCACTACACAAATTCCAACTACAACAACTGTTTCTCCTACAAGCACAACTGTGGCTTCAACAACAACACCTTCAACAACAGCTCCAATGACCATGACTGAGGCAACCACAACAACTGCTCCAACTACAACACCACTTCCAACAACGACAACAACTAATGCTCCTACAAGCACAACTGTGGTTTCCACAACAACACCCCTGACAACTACAACAATTGAAACATCCATGACCACAGCCCCAACAAGCACGACTGAGACGTTGACAACCACTACGCAAATTCCAACTACAACAACTGTTTCTCCTACAAGCGCAACTGTGGCTTCTACAACAGCTCCAACAACCACGACTGAGGCAACCACAACAAATGCTCCAGCTACAACACCACTTCCAACAAGGACAACAACTAATGCTCCTACAAGCACAACTGTGGTTTCCACAACAACACCCCTGACAACTACAACAATTGAAACATCCATGACCACAGCCCCAACAAGCACGACTGAGACGTTGACAACCACTACTCGAATTCCAACTACAACAATTGTTTCTCCTACAAGGACAACTGTGGCTTCTACAACAACACCTTCAATAACAGCTCCAACAACCATGACTGAGGCCACCACAACAAATGCTCCAACTACAACACCACTTCCAACAACAACAACAACTAATGCTCCAACAAGCACAACTGTGGTTTCCACAACAACACCCCTGACAACTACAACAATTGAAACATCCATGACCACAGCCCCAACAAGCACGACTGAGACGTTGACAACCACTACGCAAATTCCAACTACAACAACTGTTTCTCCTACAAGCACAACTGTGGCTTCTACAACAGCTCCAACAACCACGACTGAGGCAACCACAACAAATGCTCCAACTACAACACCACTTCCAACAAGGACAACAACTAATGCTCCTACAAGCACAACTGTGGTTTCCACAACAACACCCCTGACATCTACAACAATTGAAACTTCCATGACCACAGCCCCAACAAGCACGACTGAGACGTTGACAACCACTACTCGAATTCCAACTACAACAACTGTTTCTCCTACAAGGACAACTGTGGCTTCTACAACAACACCTTCAATAACAGCTCCAACAACCATGACTGAGGCCACCACAACAAATGCTCCAACTACAACACCACTTCCAACAACAACAACAATTAATGCTCCAACAAGCACAACTGTGGTTTCCACAACAACACCCCTGACAACTACAACAATTCAAACAACCATGTCCACAGCTCCAACAAGCACAACTGAGACGTTGACAACCACACAACAAATTCCTGCTACAACAACTGTTTCACCTACAAGCACAACTTTGTCTTCCACAAGAACATCTTCAACCACAGCTCCACCAACCACAACTCCGGCTCCCACAACCACAACAAATTCTGCAACTACAACACCTATTCAAACAACAACAACAACTAATGTTCCATCAACCACAACTTTGCTTTCCACAACAACACTCCAAACAACTACAGCACTTCCAACAACAACAACCACTGCTTCAACAAGCACAACAGAGACATCAACAACCGCAATGCAAATTCCAAATACAACAACAACTGTTTCTCCTACAAGCACAACTGTGGTTTCCACAACAACACCCCCGATAACAAAAAATCTTCCAACAACCATGTCAACAGCTGCAACAACCATGACTGAAACATCGACAATGACAACTCAAATACCAACTATAACAAAAACTGTTTCTCCAACAACTGTGGCTTCCACAACAGTATCTTCAACCACTGCTCCTCCTACAACTACTGAGGCACCCACAACCACAACAAATGCTCCACCCTCAACAACTATTTCAACTACAACAACTAATGCTCCAACAAGCAGAACTGTGGCTTCCACAACAACACCCCAGACAAAAACAAAACTTCTAACAAGCTTGACAATAGCTCCAACAAGCATAACTGAGACTTTAACAACCATAACGCAAAATCCAACTATTACAACAACTGTTTCTCCTAAAAGTATAAATGTGGCTTCCACAACAACCACTTCAACAACAGCTCCAACAATCATGTCAGAGGCTCCCACAACCACAACAAATACTCCAACCACAACACCTCTTCCAACAACATCAACGACAACAACTAATGCTCCAATAAGCACAAATGTGGTTTCCACAACAACACCCCTGACAACTGCAAAAATTCAAACAACCATGACCACAGCTCCTACAAGCACAACTGAGACAATGACAACCACAATGCAAATTTCAACTACAACAACAAATGTTTCTCCTACAAGCACAACTGAGGCTTCCACAATAACATCTTCAACAACAGCTCCAACAACCATGACTGAGGCAACCACAACAAATGCTCCAACCACAACACCTCTTCCAACAATGACAACAACTAATGCTCCAGCAAGCACAACTGTGGTTTCCACAACAACACCCCTGACAACTACAACAATTCAAACAACCATGACCACAGCTCCAACAAGCTCGACTGAGATGTCGACAACCACAACGCATATTCCAACTACAGCTACAACTGTTCCTCCTACAAGCATAACTTTGGATTCCACAACAACACCTTCAACCACTGCTCCAACAACCACGACCGCGTCTCCCACAAACACAACAAATTCTCCAACTACAACACCTATTCAAACAACAACAACAACTAATGTTCCAACAACCACAACTTTGCTTTCCACAACAACACTCCCGACAACTACAACACATCCAACAACAACAACCAATGCTTCAACAAGCGCAACTGAGACGTCGACAACCACAACGCAAATTACAACTACAACTGTTTCTCCTACAAGTACAACTCTGGCTTCCACAACAACACCTTCAACAACATCTCCAACAACCATGACTGAGGCAACCACAACAAATGGTCCATCCACAACACCTCTTCCAACAACGACAACAACTAATGCTCCAACAAGCACAACTGTGGTTTCCACAGCAACACCCCTGACAAATACAACAATTCAAACAACCATGACCACAGCTCCAACAAGCTTGACTGAGATGTCGACAACCACAACGCATATTCCAACTACAGCTACAACTGTTCCTCCTACAAGCATAACTTTGGATTCCACAACAACACCTTCAACCACTGCTCCAACAACCACGACCCTGTCTCCCACAAACACAACAAATTCTCCAACTACAACACCTATTCAAACAACAACAACAACTAATGTTCCAACAACCACAACTTTGCTTTCCACAACAACACTCCCGACAACTACAACACATCCAACTACAACAACCAATGCTTCAACAAGCGCAACTGAGACGTCGACAACCACAACGCAAATTACAACTACAACTGTTTCTCCTACAAGTACAACTGTGGCTTCCACAACAACCCCTTCAACAACAGCTCCAACAACAACGATTGAGGCTCCCACAATCACAACATATGCTCCAACCACAACACCTATTCCTACAACAACTAATGCTCCAACAAGCACAACTGTAGTTTCCACAACAACACCCCCGACAACTACAAAACTTCCAACAACCATGACCACAGCTGCAACAACCAAGAGAGAGATGTCGACTACGACAATGCAAATACCAACTACAACTACAACTGTTCCTCTTACAAGCACAAATGTGGCTTCCACGTCAACACCTTCAACCACAGCTCCAACAATGATGACTGCAGCTCCCACAACCACAACAAGTTCTCCAACCCCAACACCTTTTCAAACAACAACAACAACAACTAATGTTCCAACAGGCATACCTTTGGTTTCCACAACAACATCCCCAAAAACTACAACACTTCCAACAACTACGACCACAGCTACAACAAGCATGACTGAGCCGTCGACAACCACAACACAAACTACAACAAGAGCTGTTTCTCCTACAGGCACAACTGTGGCTTACACATCAACACCTTCAACTACAGCTCCAATAACTACAATTGAAACATCGACAACTATAGCCCAAATTCCAACTACATCAGCAACTGTTTCTCCTACAAGCACAACTGCGGATTCCACAACTACACCTTCGACCACAGCTCCAACAACCAAGACTGAGGCTTCCTCGACTACAACAAATGCTCCAACCACAATACCTATTCAAACAACAATTAATACTCCAGATAGCACTACTATGGTTTCCACAACAACACCCCAAAACACTACAACGCTTCCAACAACCACGACTGAATCTCCCACAGCTGCAACACCTATTCGAACATCAACTAATGCTCCAACAACAATGCAAATTTTAACAACAACAACTGTTGCTTCAACAGCCACAATACTTCCAGCAACTGTTCCTACATCAAGCATAAATTTGGCTTCCATAACAACTCCTCTAACATCAACAACACTTCGAACAACCACAACCACAGTTGCAACAAGCACAACTCAGGCACTGACAACTACAGCGCAAAAACCCCAGAGCACTGCACAAATTCCAACAACCACGACCACAGCTTCAACAAGCACAACTGCGACATCGACAACCACGATGCAAAATTTAACTACAACAACAACAGTTTCTCCTTCTAGCATAACAGTGGCTTCCACAACAACAGCTCCAACTACTATGACACCTTCAAGAACAACCACTGCTCAAACTACTACAACTGAGACTTCCACAATCACATCAAGTGCTTCAAACACAATGCCAATAATAACAACAAATTTTGCTCCATCAAGCACAATTGTGGCTTCCACAACAACACCCCTGACCACTACAACATTTCCAATAACCTCAACCACAGCTCCAATAACCACAACTGAGGCTCTCACAATCAGAAAACCTATTCCAACAACAACTACTGCTCCAACCACAATGCAAATTTCATCAGCTTCAACTGTTGCTCTAACAACCACAACACTTCCAGCAACTGTTCCTACAATAAGCATTACTTTGGCTTCCACAACAATCCCTATTAAAACTACAACACAACCAGCAACCACTGCTCCATCAAGCACAACTGTGGCTTCCACAATTACACTCCCGACCACCACAACACTTCCAACAACCACAACAGCTCCAATAACCTTGACTAAGGCTCCTACAACTCCTATTCCAAAAACAACAACAACAACTAATGCTCCAACAAGCACAAATGTGGCTTTGACAACAACACCACCACCCACTACAACACTTCCAACAACCACGACTGAGACTTTGACAACCACAATGCAAATTCCAAGTACAACAACAGCAGTTTTTCCAACAAGCACAACAGTGGCTTCTACAACATCAGCTCCAACTACTACGACACTTTCAACAACAACAACCACATCTCAAACTACTACAGTTGAGACTCCCACAATCACATCAAGTGCATTAACCATAGCTCCAATAATAACAACTGTTGCTTCAACAAGTACAACTGTGGCTGCCACAACAACACCCCTGACCACTATTTCAACAACCATGACTGAGGCTCCCACAACTACAACAAATCTTCCAAGTCCAACAACAACTGTTCCCCCAACAAGCACAACTCTCGCACCCACAACAATTTCTCCAACCTCAACGACACTTCCAACAACCACAACAACAGCTCCATCAAGCACGACTCAGACGTCGACAACCACAATGCAAAATACAACAACAGTTTCTTCAACAAGTACAACAGTAGCTTTCACAACAACAGCTCCAGCTACTTCGACACTTTCAACAACAACAACCACAGCTCCAGCAATCATGACTAAGGCTACCACAACTCTAACAAATGGCCCAATTACAACACAAATTCCAAACACAACTGTTCCTCCAGCAAACACAAATGTGGCTTCCACAACAACTCCTCCAACCTCGACGAGTGCGCTGACAAACACAACGCAAATTACAACAACAACGACAACAGTTTTTCCAACTAGCACAACTTTGGCTTCCACAACAACACCACTGACCACTAATACACTTCCAATCACCATAGCTCCTACAACCAACACTGAGAATTCCACAACAACAACAAATGCTCCAATTACAACAACTATTCCAAAAACAACTTATACTCTAAATAGTACAACTGTGGCTTCCATTATAACACTCCCAAACACTACAACACTTCCAAAAACTGCAACAACAGCTCAAACAACTGCAACTGAGGCTCTCACAACTACAGCAAATGCTCCAACAGCAATGCAAAGTCAAACAACTATTGTTCCTTCTACAAGGACAGCTCTGGCTTCCACAACAGTTCCTCCAACCTCAACAAAACGTCCAACAACCACAATTCCAACAAGCACGACAGAGACGTTGACAACAATGAAGCAAATTCCAAAAACAACAACAACAGTTTCTCCAACAAGCACAACAGTGGCTTCTACAACAACAGCTCCAATTACTAAGACACTTTCAAGAACAACCACCACAGCTCAGACTACCACAAGGATTCCCACAGCCACAACAAATGTATCAACCACAACGCCACTAATAACAACAACTGTTGCTCCAACAAGCACAACTGTGGCTTCAACAACAACAGTCCGGACCACTACAAAACTTTCAACAACCAAAAACACAGCTCCAACAACCAAAATGGAGAATCCCACAACCACAACACCTATAACAATGACAACAATGATGAATAATCCAACAAGCACAACTTTGGTTTCTAGAACAGCACCCCCAACCAATACAACTCTTCCACCAACAACGACAATGACAACTCCAACAAGCACAACTGAGGCTCCCACAATCAAAACAAATGCAGCCACTACAACATTTCGAAAAACCACAAACACAGCTCCACCAAGTACGATTTCAGTGTCAGCTACTAGTATTACAACTCACTCCACAATATCTACAAGTGTAAAATATACCATAACTCAAGAAACTGCAACTCAAACTTCACTAACATCTGCCCTAGCCACAACTGTAGATCAAGCAAATGCACAAAACACAAAAACAATATCTCAAAAGGTTTCACATTCAACTTCAACAATTACAACTACAGCAGTCCCTGTGATCACATCTAAAGGACTGAGTTCTAAAAACCTACCACTAACCCCATCAAGTAAATCTTCAACAACTATGTCTATATCTGTCATTACCACAAATGCTGCAGCATCACTGTCTCTAAGCACTAAAGGATTACAACCAGAAACTTCAACCACTGCCAAAATAAACTCACCTTTAACCAACACGACTGGTTCAAATGTAGTAACAAGCAAATTGCTGTTCAGCTCCTCATCTCTAGTACCCAGTGAATCTCTGGTCCTCAGTGCAATCAACACTCTCCTGAACACCAGACTGTCACAGCTCAATGATTCAGTGAAGGTGGTGAACATCACCTATGAGAGTAAGATTAATCATTTTGAGTTTAACTGCCTTTGAAGTGTTAATAAGTAAGGAAAGTTCAGCAGAAAAAATTAAAACTGAACATTTAATCCAAAACAGAAATCTCAGAAACATCCTATGGAGTCATCTTTAAGTTTAACCTGATGAACATCACCATGCCAGAGGATCCTGATCTAAGGAGCAACACTTACCAACAAGTGCAGGATGTTATCAATAATGCGGTAAATATTTACAATTTATCTAATCATAGAGGTTGGGTCCAATGCAAATCTTACCCAAAGTTTAATGAATGGTTTGATTTTCACCTGCAGCTGAACACTCTTCTGAATGAGCCTGACAGCCAGGTCTTTGCACCCATATCGTCCAACTTCACGTAAGATGCGGAATGGCTTCTTTTTTTTAAATCATACTCATTAAAAAAAATTTCCTTTTTTATTACCTAGGATACACATCCTCAAACACTTAAAAAATATTTGTGTACTCTTAAATGTTGGTTGAACTGTTTTGCGCATGTGTATTATAGCTCTTTGCAAAAATCTTTTCTGCTTTTTCTCTAGGAGCACATCAAACCAAATTGCTGGCAGTATGGAATACTCATTCCATGATGGAGATCTCATACAACCAATCAGCTTCCTCAATGAACTTCGTTTACTGATGGGTATGTCAATACTGACCATTTCTAGAAAGACTGCTGTTTGAATTTCTTGACAGTTAAGGAAATTGCATTTGCTCTGAATCCAAACCATCGTTTTACTTCCTTGTGTCTTTGTTTGTAGGCTTGACCACTACACCAATGTCTTCTGTGACAACATCCAGCTCCCCTGTGAGCTCTCCAAAGCAAGTGTAAGTGCTGAATGTCTTCTTCAGAAGTCATAATCAGTCATGGTTTCATAATTGTATTTCATATTCCTGAAGTGTATTTAACTAAAGCGGTATTCCTTTCAGATCTGGTTCAGCTTTGGTGACAAGCAAACTGCTGTTCAGCTCATCATCACCAGTCCCAAGTGAAGCACTCGTCCTCCGTGCAGTCACCACTCTCCTGAACTCCAGACAGTCACAGCTCAGCCAATCAGTGGAGGTGGTAAACATCACCTACGAGAGTAAGTTTCACCATTATGAGTCATCCAGCCTTGGAAATACGAAAATGTCAACCAGCGAGGAATGCGAAAAATTGACATCAAAATTTATAACATGTCCTTCCAAACAGAAATCTCAGAAACCTCCTACAGAGTCATCTTTACATTTAACCTGATGAACATCACCATGCCAGAGGATCCTGATCTAAGGAGCAACACTTACCAACAAGTGCAGGATGTTATCAATAATGCGGTAAATATTTACAATTTATCTGATCACAGAGGTTGGGTCCAATGCAAATCTTACCCAAAGTTTAATGAATGGTTTGATTTTCACCTGCAGCTGAACACTCTTCTGAATGAGCCTGACAGCCAGGTCTTTGCACCCATATCGTCCAACTTCACGTAAGATGCGGAATGGCTTCTTTATTTTAAATCATACTCATTAAGTTTTTTTCCTTTTTTATTACCTAGGATACACATCCTCAAACACTTAAAAAATATTTGTGTACTCTTAAATGTTGGTTGAACTGTTTTGCGCATGTGTATTATAGCTCTTTGCAAAAATCTTTTCTGCTTTTTCTGCAGGAGCACATCAAACCAAATTGCTGGCAGGATGGAATACTCATTCCATGATGGAGATCTCATACAACCAATCAGCTTCCTCAATGAACTTCGTTTACTGATGGGTATGTCAATACTGACCATTTCTAGAAAGTCTGCTGTTTGAATTTCTTGACAGTTAAGGAAATTGCATTTGCTCTGAATCCAAACCATCGTTTTACTTCCTTGTGTCTTTGTTTGTAGGCTTGACCACTACACCAATGTCTTCTGTGACAACATCCAGCTCCCCTGTGAGCTCTCCAAAGCAAGTGTAAGTGCTGAATGTCTTCTTCAGAAGTCATAAGCAGTCATGGTTTCATAATTGTATTCCATATTCCTGAAGTGTATTTAACTAAAGCGGTATTCCTTTCAGATCTGGTTCAGCTTTGGTGACAAGCAAACTGCTGTTCAGCTCATCATCACCAGTCCCAAGTGAAGCACTCGTCCTCCGTGCAGTCACCACTCTCCTGAACTCCAGACAGTCACAGCTCAGCCAATCAGTGGAGGTGGTAAACATCACCTACGAGAGTAAGTTTCACCATTATGAGTCATCCAGCCTTGGAAATACGAAAATGTCAACCAGCGAGGAATGCGAAAAATTGACATCAAAATTTATAACATGTCCTTCCAAACAGAAATCTCAGAAACCTCCTACAGAGTCATCTTTACATTTAACCTGATGAACATCACCATGCCAGAGGATCCTGATCTAAGGAGCAACACTTACCAACAAGTGCAGGATGTTATCAATAATGCGGTAAGTATTTACAATTTATCTAATCACAGAGGTTAGGTCCAATGCAAATCTTACCCAAAGTTTAATGAATGGTTTGATTTTCACCTGCAGCTGAACACTCTTCTGAATGAGCCTGACAGCCAGGTCTTTGCACCCATATCTTACAACTTCACGTAAGATGCGGAATGGCTTCTTTTTTTTAAATCATACTCATTAAGTTTTTTTTTCCTTTTTTATTACCTAGGATGCACATCCTCAAACACTTAAAAAATATTTGTGTACTCTTAAATGTTGGTTGAACTGTTTTGCGCATGTGTATTATAGCTCTTTGCAAAAATCTTTTCTGCTTTTTCTCTAGGAGCACATCAAACCAAATTGCTGGCAGTATGGAATACTCATTCCATGATGGAGATCTCATACAACCAATCAGCTTCCTCAATGAACTTCGTTTACTGATGGGTATGTCAATACTGACCATTTCTAGAAAGACTGCTGTTTGAATATCTTGACAGTTAAGGAAATTGCATTTGCTCTGAATCCAAACCATCGTTTTACTTCCTTGTGTCTTTGTTTGTAGGCTTGACCACTACACCAATGTCTTCTGTGACAACATCCAGCTCCCCTGTGAGCTCTCGAAAGCAAGTGTAAGTGCTGAATGTCTTCTTCAGAAGTCATAATCAGTCATGGTTTCATAATTGTATTCCATATTCCTGAAGTGTATTTAACTAAAGCGGTATTCCTTTCAGATCTGGTTCAGCTTTGGTGACAAGCAAACTGCTGTTCAGCTCATCATCACCAGTCCCAAGTGAAGCACTCGTCCTCCGTGCAGTCACCACTCTCCTGAACTCCAGACAGTCACAGCTCAGCAAATCAGTGGAGGTGGTAAACATCACCTACGAGAGTAAGTTTCACCATTATGAGTCATCCAGCCTTTGAAATATGAAAATGTCAACCAGTGAGGAATGCGAAACATTGACATCAAAATTTATAACATGTCCTTCCAAACAGAAATCTCAGAAACCTCCTACAGAGTCATCTTTACATTTAACCTGATGAACATCACCATGCCAGAGGATCCTGATCTAAGGAGCAACACTTACCAACAAGTGCAGGATGTTATCAATAATGCGGTAAGTATTTACAATTTATCTAATCACAGAGGTTAGGTCCAATGCAAATCTTACCCAAAGTTTAATGAATGGTTTGATTTTCACCTGCAGCTGAACACTCTTCTGAATGAGCCTGACAGCCAGGTCTTTGCACCCATATCTTACAACTTCACGTAAGATGCGGAATGGCTTCTTTTTTTAAATCATACTCATTAAAAAATTTTTCCTTTTTTATTACCTAGGATGCACATCCTCAAACACTTAAAAAATATTTGTGTACTCTTAAATGTTGGTTGAACTGTTTTGCGCATGTGTATTATAGCTCTTTGCAAAAATCTTTTCTGCTTTTTCTGCAGGAGCACATCAAACCAAATTGCTGGCAGGATGGAATACTCATTCCATGATGGAGATCTCATACAACCAATCAGCTTCCTCAATGAACTTCGTTTACTGATGGGTATGTCAATACTGACCATTTCTAGAAAGTCTGCTGTTTGAATTTCTTGACAGTTAAGGAAATTGCATTTGCTCTGAATCCAAACCATCGTTTTACTTCCTTGTGTCTTTGTTTGTAGGCTTGACCACTACACCAATGTCTTCTGTGACAACATCCAGCTCCCCTGTGAGCTCTCCAAAGCAAGTGTAAGTGCTGAATGTCTTCTTCAGAAGTCATAAGCAGTCATGGTTTCATAATTGTATTCCATATTCCTGAAGTGTATTTAACTAAAGCGGTATTCCTTTCAGATCTGGTTCAGCTTTGGTGACAAGCAAACTGCTGTTCAGCTCATCATCACCAGTCCCAAGTGAAGCACTCGTCCTCCGTGCAGTCACCACTCTCCTGAACTCCAGACAGTCACAGCTCAGCAAATCAGTGGAGGTGGTAAACATCACCTACGAGAGTAAGTTTCACCATTATGAGTCATCCAGCCTTTGAAATACGAAAATGTCAACCAGCGAGGAATGCGAAAAATTGACATCAAAATTTATAACATGTCCTTCCAAACAGAAATCTCAGAAACCTCCTACAGAGTCATCTTTACATTTAACCTGATGAACATCACCATGCCAGAGGATCCTGATCTAAGGAGCAACACTTACCAACAAGTGCAGGATGTTATCAATAATGCGGTAAATATTTACAATTTATCTGATCACAGAGGTTGGGTCCAATGCAAATCTTACCCAAAGTTTAATGAATGGTTTGATTTTCACCTGCAGCTGAACACTCTTCTGAATGAGCCTGACAGCCAGGTCTTTGCACCCATATCGTCCAACTTCACGTAAGATGCGGAATGGCTTCTTTATTTTAAATCATACTCATTAAGTTTTTTTTCCTTTTTTATTACCTAGGATACACATCCTCAAACACTTAAAAAATATTTGTGTACTCTTAAATGTTGGTTGAACTGTTTTGCGCATGTGTATTATAGCTCTTTGCAAAAATCTTTTCTGCTTTTTCTGCAGGAGCACATCAAACCAAATTGCTGGCAGGATGGAATACTCATTCCATGATGGAGATCTCATACAACCAATCAGCTTCCTCAATGAACTTCGTTTACTGATGGGTATGTCAATACTGACCATTTATAGAAAGTCTGCTGTTTGAATTTCTTGACAGTTAAGGAAATTGCATTTGCTCTGAATCCAAACCATCGTTTTACTTCCTTGTGTCTTTGTTTGTAGGCTTGACCACTACACCAATGTCTTCTGTGACAACATCCAGCTCCCCTGTGAGCTCTCCAAAGCAAGTGTAAGTGCTGAATGTCTTCTTCAGAAGTCATAATCAGTCATGGTTTCATAATTGTATTTCATATTCCTGAAGTGTATTTAACTAAAGCGGTATTCCTTTCAGATCTGGTTCAGCTTTGGTGACAAGCAAACTGCTGTTCAACTCTTCATCACCAGTCCCAAGTGAAGCACTCGTCCTCCGTGCAGTCACCGCTCTCCTGAACTCCAGACAGTCACAGCTCAGCAAATCAGTGGAGGTGGTAAACATCACCTACGAGAGTAAGTTTCACCATTATGAGTCATCCAGCCTTGGAAATACGAAAATGTCAACCAGCGAGGAATGCGAAAAATTGACATCAAAATTCATAACATGTCCTTCCAAACAGAAATCTCAGAAACCTCCTACAGAGTCATCTTTACATTTAACCTGATGAACATCACCATGCCAGAGGATCCTGATCTAAGGAGCAACACTTACCAACAAGTGCAGGATGTTATCAATAATGCGGTAAGTATTTACAATTTATCTAATCACAGAGGTTAGGTCCAATGCAAATCTTACCCAAAGTTTAATGAATGGTTTGATTTTCACCTGCAGCTGAACACTCTTCTGAATGAGCCTGACAGCCAGGTCTTTGCACCCATATCTTACAACTTCACGTAAGATGCGGAATGGCTTCTTTTTTTTAAATCATACTCATTAAAAATTTTTTCCTTTTTTATTACCTAGGATGCACATCCTCAAACACTTAAAAAATATTTGTGTACTCTTAAATGTTGGTTGAACTGTTTTGCGCATGTGTATTATAGCTCTTTGCAAAAATCTTTTCTGCTTTTTCTGCAGGAGCACATCAAACCAAATTGCTGGCAGGATGGAATACTCATTCCATGATGGAGATCTCATACAACCAATCAGCTTCCTCAATGAACTTCGTTTACTGATGGGTATGTCAATACTGACCATTTCTAGAAAGACTGCTGTTTGAATTTCTTGACAGTTAAGGAAATTGCATTTGCTCTGAATCCAAACCATCGTTTTACTTCCTTGTGTCTTTGTTTGTAGGCTTGACCACTACACCAATGTCTTCTGTGACAACATCCAGCTCCCCTGTGAGCTCTCCAAAGCAAGTGTAAGTGCTGAATGTCTTCTTCAGAAGTCATAAGCAGTCATGGTTTCATAATTGTATTCCATATTCCTGAAGTGTATTTAACTAAAGCGGTATTCCTTTCAGATCTGGTTCAGCTTTGGTGACAAGCAAACTGCTGTTCAGCTCATCATCACCAGTCCCAAGTGAAGCACTCGTCCTCCGTGCAGTCACCACTCTCCTGAACTCCAGACAGTCACAGCTCAGCAAATCAGTGGAGGTGGTAAACATCACCTACGAGAGTAAGTTTCACCATTATGAGTCATCCAGCCTTTGAAATACGAAAATGTCAACCAGCGAGGAATGCGAAAAATTGACATCAAAATTCATAACATGTCCTTCCAAACAGAAATCTCAGAAACCTCCTACAGAGTCATCTTTACATTTAACCTGATGAACATCACCATGCCAGAGGATCCTGATCTAAGGAGCAACACTTACCAACAAGTGCAGGATGTTATCAATAATGCGGTAAATATTTACAATTTATCTGATCACAGAGGTTGGGTCCAATGCAAATCTTACCCAAAGTTTAATGAATGGTTTGATTTTCACCTGCAGCTGAACACTCTTCTGAATGAGCCTGACAGCCAGGTCTTTGCACCCATATCGTCCAACTTCACGTAAGATGCGGAATGGCTTCTTTATTTTAAATCATACTCATTAAGTTTTTTTTCCTTTTTTATTACCTAGGATACACATCCTCAAACACTTAAAAAATATTTGTGTACTCTTAAATGTTGGTTGAACTGTTTTGCGCATGTGTATTATAGCTCTTTGCAAAAATCTTTTCTGCTTTTTCTGCAGGAGCACATCAAACCAAATTGCTGGCAGGATGGAATACTCATTCCATGATGGAGATCTCATACAACCAATCAGCTTCCTCAATGAACTTCGTTTACTGATGGGTATGTCAATACTGACCATTTATAGAAAGTCTGCTGTTTGAATTTCTTGACAGTTAAGGAAATTGCATTTGCTCTGAATCCAAACCATCGTTTTACTTCCTTGTGTCTTTGTTTGTAGGCTTGACCACTACACCAATGTCTTCTGTGACAACATCCAGCTCCCCTGTGAGCTCTCCAAAGCAAGTGTAAGTGCTGAATGTCTTCTTCAGAAGTCATAAGCAGTCATGGTTTCATAATTGTATTCCATATTCCTGAAGTGTATTTAACTAAAGCGGTATTCCTTTCAGATCTGGTTCAGCTTTGGTGACAAGCAAACTGCTGTTCAACTCTTCATCACCAGTCCCAAGTGAAGCACTCGTCCTCCGTGCAGTCACCACTCTCCTGAACTCCAGACAGTCACAGCTCAGCAAATCAGTGGAGGTGGTAAACATCACCTACGAGAGTAAGTTTCACCATTATGAGTCATCCAGCCTTGGAAATACGAAAATGTCAACCAGCGAGGAATGCGAAAAATTGACATCAAAATTCATAACATGTCCTTCCAAACAGAAATCTCAGAAACCTCCTACAGAGTCATCTTTACATTTAACCTGATGAACATCACCATGCCAGAGGATCCTGATCTAAGGAGCAACACTTACCAACAAGTGCAGGATGTTATCAATAATACGGTAAATATTTACAATTTATCTGATCACAGAGGTTGGGTCCAATGCAAATCTTACCCAAAGTTTAATGAATGGTTTGATTTTCACCTGCAGCTGAACACTCTTCTGAATGAGCCTGACAGCCAGGTCTTTGCACCCATATCGTCCAACTTCACGTAAGATGCGGAATGGCTTCTTTATTTTAAATCATACTCATTAAGTTTTTTTTCCTTTTTTATTACCTAGGATACACATCCTCAAACACTTAAAAAATATTTGTGTACTCTTAAATGTTGGTTGAACTGTTTTGCGCATGTGTATTATAGCGCTTTGCAAAAATCTTTTCTGCTTTTTCTGCAGGAGCACATCAAACCAAATTGCTGGCAGGATGGAATACTCATTCCATGATGGAGATCTCATACAACCAATCAGCTTCCTCAATGAACTTCGTTTACTGATGGGTATGTCAATACTGACCATTTCTAGAAAGTCTGCTGTTTGAATTTCTTGACAGTTAAGGAAATTGCATTTGCTCTGAATCCAAACCATCGTTTTACTTCCTTGCGTCTTTGTTTGTAGGCTTGACCACTACACCAATGTCTTCTGTGACAACATCCAGCTCCCCTGTGAGCTCTCCAAAGCAAGTGTAAGTGCTGAATGTCTTCTTCAGAAGTCATAAGCAGTCATGGTTTCATAATTGTATTCCATATTCCTGAAGTGTATTTAACTAAAGCGGTATTCCTTTCAGATCTGGTTCAGCTTTGGTGACAAGCAAACTGCTGTTCAACTCTTCATCACCAGTCCCAAGTGAAGCACTCGTCCTCCGTGCAGTCACCACTCTCCTGAACTCCAGACAGTCACAGCTCAGCAAATCAGTGGAGGTGGTAAACATCACCTACGAGAGTAAGTTTCACCATTATGAGTCATCCAGCCTTGGAAATACGAAAATGTCAACCAGCGAGGAATGCGAAAAATTGACATCAAAATTCATAACATGTCCTTCCAAACAGAAATCTCAGAAACCTCCTACAGAGTCATCTTTACATTTAACCTGATGAACATCACCATGCCAGAGGATCCTGATCTAAGGAGCAACACTTACCAACAAGTGCAGGATGTTATCAATAATGCGGTAAATATTTACAATTTATCTGATCACAGAGGTTGGGTCCAATGCAAATCTTACCCAAAGTTTAATGAATGGTTTGATTTTCACCTGCAGCTGAACACTCTTCTGAATGAGCCTGACAGCCAGGTCTTTGCACCCATATCGTCCAACTTCACGTAAGATGCGGAATGGCTTCTTTATTTTAAATCATACTCATTAAGTTTTTTTTCCTTTTTTATTACCTAGGATACACATCCTCAAACACTTAAAAAATATTTGTGTACTCTTAAATGTTGGTTGAACTGTTTTGCGCATGTGTATTATAGCTCTTTGCAAAAATCTTTTCTGCTTTTTCTGCAGGAGCACATCAAACCAAATTGCTGGCAGGATGGAATACTCATTCCATGATGGAGATCTCATACAACCAATCAGCTTCCTCAATGAACTTCGTTTACTGATGGGTATGTCAATACTGACCATTTCTAGAAAGACTGCTGTTTGAATTTCTTGACAGTTAAGGAAATTGCATTTGCTCTGAATCCAAACCATCGTTTTACTTCCTTGTGTCTTTGTTTGTAGGCTTGACCACTACACCAATGTCTTCTGTGACAACATCCAGCTCCCCTGTGAGCTCTCCAAAGCAAGTGTAAGTGCTGAATGTCTTCTTCAGAAGTCATAAGCAGTCATGGTTTCATAATTGTATTCCATATTCCTGAAGTGTATTTAACTAAAGCGGTATTCCTTTCAGATCTGGTTCAGCTTTGGTGACAAGCAAACTGCTGTTCAACTCTTCATCACCAGTCCCAAGTGAAGCACTCGTCCTCCGTGCAGTCACCACTCTCCTGAACTCCAGACAGTCACAGCTCAGCAAATCAGTGGAGGTGGTAAACATCACCTACGAGAGTAAGTTTCACCATTATGAGTCATCCAGCCTTGGAAATACGAAAATGTCAACCAGCGAGGAATGCGAAAAATTGACATCAAAATTCATAACATGTCCTTCCAAACAGAAATCTCAGAAACCTCCTACAGAGTCATCTTTACATTTAACCTGATGAACATCACCATGCCAGAGGATCCTGATCTAAGGAGCAACACTTACCAACAAGTGCAGGATGTTATCAATAATGCGGTAAGTATTTACAATTTATCTAATCACAGAGGTTAGGTCCAATGCAAATCTTACCCAAAGTTTAATGAATGGTTTGATTTTCACCTGCAGCTGAACACTCTTCTGAATGAGCCTGACAGCCAGGTCTTTGCACCCATATCTTACAACTTCACGTAAGATGCGGAATGGCTTCTTTTTTTAAATCATACTCATTAAAAATTTTTTCCTTTTTTATTACCTAGGATGCACATCCTCAAACACTTAAAAAATATTTGTGTACTCTTAAATGTTGGTTGAACTGTTTTGCGCATGTGTATTATAGCTCTTTGCAAAAATCTTTTCTGCTTTTTCTGCAGGAGCACATCAAACCAAATTGCTGGCAGGATGGAATACTCATTCCATGATGGAGATCTCATACAACCAATCAGCTTCCTCAATGAACTTCGTTTACTGATGGGTATGTCAATACTGACCATTTCTAGAAAGACTGCTGTTTGAATTTCTTGACAGTTAAGGAAATTGCATTTGCTCTGAATCCAAACCATCGTTTTACTTCCTTGTGTCTTTGTTTGTAGGCTTGATCACTACACCAATGTCTTCTGTGACAACATCCAGCTCCCCTGTGAGCTCTCCAAAGCAAGTGTAAGTGCTGAATGTCTTCTTCAGAAGTCATAAGCAGTCATGGTTTCATAATTGTATTCCATATTCCTGAAGTGTATTTAACTAAAGCGGTATTCCTTTCAGATCTGGTTCAGCTTTGGTGACAAGCAAACTGCTGTTCAGCTCATCATCACCAGTCCCAAGTGAAGCACTCGTCCTCCGTGCAGTCACCACTCTCCTGAACTCCAGACAGTCACAGCTCAGCAAATCAGTGGAGGTGGTAAACATCACCTACGAGAGTAAGTTTCACCATTATGAGTCATCCAGCCTTTGAAATACGAAAATGTCAACCAGCGAGGAATGCGAAAAATTGACATCAAAATTCATAACATGTCCTTCCAAACAGAAATCTCAGAAACCTCCTACAGAGTCATCTTTACATTTAACCTGATGAACATCACCATGCCAGAGGATCCTGATCTAAGGAGCAACACTTACCAACAAGTGCAGGATGTTATCAATAATGCGGTAAATATTTACAATTTATCTGATCACAGAGGTTGGGTCCAATGCAAATCTTACCCAAAGTTTAATGAATGGTTTGATTTTCACCTTCAGCTGAACACTCTTCTGAACGAGCCTGACAGCCAGGTCTTTGCACCCATATCTTCCAACTTCACGTAAGATGCGGAATGGCTTCTTTTTTTTAAATCATACTCATTAAAATTTTTTTCCTTTTTTATTACCTAGGATGCACATCCTCAAACACTTAAAAAATATTTGTGTACTCTTATATGTTGGTTGAACTGTTTTGCGCATGTGTATTATAGCTCTTTGCAAAAATCTTTTCTGCTTTTTCTGCAGGAGCACATCAAACCAAATTGCTGGCAGGATGGAATACTCATTCCATGATGGAGATCTCATACAACCAATCAGCTTCCTCAATGAACTTCGTTTACTGATGGGTATGTCAGTACTGACCATTTATAGAAAGTCTGCTGTTTGAATTTCTTGACAGTTAAGGAAATTGCATTTGCTCTGAATCCAAACCATCGTTTTACTTCCTTGTGTCTTTGTTTGTAGGCTTGACCACTACACCAATGTCTTCTGTGACAACATCCAGCTCCCCTGTGAGCTCTCCAAACCAAGTGTAAGTGCTCAATGTCTTCTTCAGAAGTCATAATCAGTCATGGTTTCATAATTGTATTCCATATTCCTGAAGTGTATTTAACTAAAGCGGTATTCCTTTCAGATCTGGTTCAGCTTTGGTGACAAGCAAACTGCTGTTCAGCTCATCATCACCAGTCCCAAGTGAAGCACTCGTCCTCCGTGCAGTCACCACTCTCCTGAACTCCAGACAGTCACAGCTCAGCAAATCAGTGGAGGTGGTAAACATCACCTACGAGAGTAAGTTTCACCATTATGAGTCATCCAGCCTTGGAAATACGGAAATGTCAACCAGTGAGGAATGCGAAACATTGACATCAAAATTTATAACGTCCTTCCAAACAGAAATCTCAGAAACCTCCTACAGAGTCATCTTTACATTTAACCTGATGAACATCACCATGCCAGAGGATCCTGATCTAAGGAGCAACACTTACCAACAAGTGCAGGATGTTATCAATAATGCGGTAAGTATTTACAATTTATCTAATCACAGAGGTTAGGTCCAATGCAAATCTTACCCAAAGTTTAATGAATGGTTTGATTTTCACCTGCAGCTGAACACTCTTCTGAATGAGCCTGACAGCCAGGTCTTTGCACCCATATCGTCCAACTTCACGTAAGATGCGGAATGGCTTCTTTATTTTAAATCATACTCATTAAGTTTTTTTTCCTTTTTTATTACCTAGGATACACATCCTCAAACACTTAAAAAATATTTGTGTACTCTTAAATGTTGGTTGAACTGTTTTGCGCATGTGTATTATAGCTCTTTGCAAAAATCTTTTCTGCTTTTTCTGCAGGAGCACATCAAACCAAATTGCTGGCAGTATGGAATACTCATTCCATGATGGAGATCTCATACAACCAATCAGCTTCCTCAATGAACTTCGTTTACTGATGGGTATGTCAATACTGACCATTTCTAGAAAGTCTGCTGTTTGAATTTCTTGACAGTTAAGGAATTTGATTTTTGCTCTGAATCCAAACCATCGTTTTACTTCCTTGTGTCTTTGTTTGTAGGCTTGACCACTACACCAATGTCTTCTGTGACAACATCCAGCTCCCCTATGAGCTTTCCAAACCAAGTGTAAGTGCTCAATGTCTTCTTCAGAAGTCATAATCAGTCATGGTTTCATAATTGTATTCCATATCCCTGAAGTGTATTTAACTAAAGCAGTATTCCTTTCAGATCTGGTTCAGCTTTGGTGAGAAGCAAACTGCTGTTCAACTCTTCATCACCAGTCCCAAGTGAAGCACTCGTCCTCCATGCAGTCACCACTCTCCTGAACTCCAGACAGTCACAGCTCAGCAAATCAGTGGAGGTGGTAAACATCACCTACGAGAGTAAGTTTCACCATTATGAGTCATCCAGCCTTTGAAATATGAAAATGTCAACCAGCGAGGAATGCGAAACATTGACATCAAAATTTATAACATGTCCTTCCAAACAGAAATCTCAGTAACCTCCTACGGTGTCATCTTTACATTTAACCTGATGAACATCACCATGCCAGAGGATTCTGATCTAAGGGGCAACACTTACCAACAAGTGCAGGATGTTATCAATAATGCGGTAAGTATTTACAATTTATGTAATCACAGAGGTTTGGTCTAATGCAAATCTTACCCAGAGTTTAATGAATGGTTTGATTTTCACCTGCAGCTGAACACTCTTCTGAATGAGCCTGACAGCCAGGTTTTTGCACCCATATCGTCCAACTTCACGTAAGATGCGGAATGGCTTCTTTTTTTTAAATCATACTCATTAAAAAATTTTTTTCCTTTTTTATTACCTAGGATACACATCCTCAAACACTTAAAAAATATTTGTGTACTCTTAAATGTTGGTTGAACTGTTTTGCGCATGTGTATTATAGCTCTTTGCAAAAATCTTTTCTGCTTTTTCTGCAGGAGCACATCAAACCAAATTGCTGGCAGTATGGAATACTCATTCCATGATGGAGATCTCATACAACCAATCAGCTTCCTCAATGAACTTCGTTTACTGATGGGTATGTCAATACTGACCATTTCTAGAAAGTCTGCTGTTTGAATTTCTTGACAGTTAAGGAATTTGATTTTTGCTCTGAATCCAAACCATCGTTTTACTTCCTTGTGTCTTTGTTTGTAGGCTTGACCACTACACCAATGTCTTCTGTGACAACATCCAGCTCCCCTATGAGCTTTCCAAACCAAGTGTAAGTGCTCAATGTCTTCTTCAGAAGTCATAATCAGTCATGGTTTCATAATTGTATTCCATATCCCTGAAGTGTATTTAACTAAAGCAGTATTCCTTTCAGATCTGGTTCAGCTTTGGTGACAAGCAAACTGCTGTTCAACTCTTCATCACCAGTCCCAAGTGAAGCACTCGTCCTCCATGCAGTCACCACTCTCCTGAACTCCAGACAGTCACAGCTCAGCAAATCAGTGGAGGTGGTAAACATCACCTACGAGAGTAAGTTTCACCATTATGAGTCATCCAGCCTTTGAAATATGAAAATGTCAACCAGCGAGGAATGCGAAACATTGACATCAAAATTTATAACATGTCCTTCCAAACAGAAATCTCAGAAACCTCCTACGGTGTCATCTTTACATTTAACCTGATGAACATCACCATGCCAGGGGATTCTGATCTAAGGGGCAACACTTACCAACAAGTGCAGGATGTTATCAATAATGCGGTAAGTATTTACAATTTATGTAATCACAGAGGTTTGGTCTAATGCAAATCTTACCCAAAGTTTAATGAATGGTTTGATTTTCACCTGCAGCTGAACACTCTTCTGAATGAGCCTGACAGCCAGGTTTTTGCACCCATATCGTCCAACTTCACGTAAGATGTGGAATGGCTTCTTTTTTTTAAATCATACTCATTAAAATGTATTTCCTTTTTTATTACCTAGGATACACATCCTCAAACACTTAAAAAATATTTGTGTACTCTTAAATGTTGGTTGAACTGTTTTGCGCATGTGTATTATAGCTCTTTGCAAAAATCTTTTCTGCTTTTTCTGCAGGAGCACATCAAACCAAATTGCTGGCAGTATGGAATACTCATTCCATGATGGAGATCTCATACAACCAATCAGCTTCCTCAATGAACTTCGTTTACTGATGGGTATGTCAATACTGACCATTTCTAGAAAGTCTGCTGTTTGAATTTCTTGACAGTTAAGGAATTTGATTTTTGCTCTGAATCCAAACCATCGTTTTACTTCCTTGTGTCTTTGTTTGTAGGCTTGACCACTACACCAATGTCTTCTGTGACAACATCCAGCTCCCCTATGAGCTTTCCAAACCAAGTGTAAGTGCTCAATGTCTTCTTCAGAAGTCATAATCAGTCATGGTTTCATAATTGTATTCCATATCCCTGAAGTGTATTTAACTAAAGCAGTATTCCTTTCAGATCTGGTTCAGCTTTGGTGACAAGCAAACTGCTGTTCAACTCTTCATCACCAGTCCCAAGTGAAGCACTCGTCCTCCATGCAGTCACCACTCTCCTGAACTCCAGACAGTCACAGCTCAGCAAATCAGTGGAGGTGGTAAACATCACCTACGAGAGTAAGTTTCACCATTATGAGTCATCCAGCCTTTGAAATATGAAAATGTCAACCAGCGAGGAATGCGAAACATTGACATCAAAATTTATAACATGTCCTTCCAAACAGAAATCTCAGAAACCTCCTACGGTGTCATCTTTACATTTAACCTGATGAACATCACCATGCCAGGGGATTCTGATCTAAGGGGCAACACTTACCAACAAGTGCAGGATGTTATCAATAATGCGGTAAGTATTTACAATTTATGTAATCACAGAGGTTTGGTCTAATGCAAATCTTACCCAGAGTTTAATGAATGGTTTGATTTTCACCTGCAGCTGAACACTCTTCTGAATGAGCCTGACAGCCAGGTTTTTGCACCCATATCGTCCAACTTCACGTAAGATGCGGAATGGCTTCTTTTTTTTAAATCATACTCATTAAAAAAAATTTTTCCTTTTTTATTACCTAGGATACACATCCTCAAACACTTAAAAAATATTTGTGTACTCTTAAATGTTGGTTGAACTGTTTTGCGCATGTGTATTATAGCTCTTTGCAAAAATCTTTTCTGCTTTTTCTGCAGGAGCACATCAAACCAAATTGCTGGCAGTATGGAATACTCATTCCATGATGGAGATCTCATACAACCAATCAGCTTCCTCAATGAACTTCGTTTACTGATGGGTATGTCAATACTGACCATTTCTAGAAAGTCTGCTGTTTGAATTTCTTGACAGTTAAGGAATTTGATTTTTGCTCTGAATCCAAACCATCGTTTTACTTCCTTGTGTCTTTGTTTGTAGGCTTGACCACTACACCAATGTCTTCTGTGACAACATCCAGCTCCCCTATGAGCTCTCCAAACCAAGTGTAAGTGCTCAATGTCTTCTTCAGAAGTCATAATCAGTCATGGTTTCATAATTGTATTCCATATCCCTGAAGTGTATTTAACTAAAGCAGTATTCCTTTCAGATCTGGTTCAGCTTTGGTGACAAGCAAACTGCTGTTCAACTCTTCATCACCAGTCCCAAGTGAAGCACTCGTCCTCCGTGCAGTCACCACTCTCCTGAACTCCAGACAGTCACAGCTCAGCAAATCAGTGGAGGTGGTAAACATCACCTACGAGAGTAAGTTTCACCATTATGAGTCATCCAGCCTTGGAAATATGAAAATGTCAACCAGCGAGGAATGCGAAACATTGACATCAAAATTTATAACATGTCCTTCCAAACAGAAATCTCAGAAACCTCCTACGGTGTCATCTTTACATTTAACCTGATGAACATCACCATGCCAGGGGATTCTGATCTAAGAGGCAACACTTACCAACAAGTGCAGGATGTTATCAATAATGTGGTAAGTATTTACAATTTATGTAATCACAGAGGTTTGGTGTAATGGAAATCTTACCCAGAGTTTAATGAATGGTTTGATTTTCACCTGCAGCTGAACACTCTTCTGAATGAGCCTGACAGCCAGGTTTTTGCACCCATATCTTCCAACTTCACGTAAGATGCGGAATGGCTTCTTTTTTTTAAATCATACTCATTAAAATTGTTTTCCTTTTTTATTACCTCGGATACACATCCTCAAACACTTAAAAAATATTTGTGTACTCTTAAATGTTGGTTGAACTGTTTTGCGCATGTGTATTGTAGCTCTTTGCAAAAATCTTGTCTGCTTTTTCTGCAGGAGCACATCAAACCAAATTGCTGGCAGTATGGAATACTCATTCCATGATGGAGATCTCATACAACCAATCAGCTTCCTCAATGAACTTCGTTTACTGATGGGTATGTCAATACTGACCATTTCTAGAAAGTCTGTTGTTTGAATTTCTTGACAGTTAAGGAATTTGATTTTTGCTCTGAATCCAAACCATCGTTTTACTTCCTTGTGTCTTTGTTTGTAGGCTTGACCACTACACCAATGTCTTCTGTGACAACATCCAGCTCCCCTGTGAGCTCTCCAAAGCAAGTGTAAGTGCTGAATGTCTTCTTCAGAAGTCATAATCAGTCATGGTTTCATAATTGTATTCCATATCCCTGAAGTGTATTTAACTAAAGCAGTATTCCTTTCAGATCTGGTTCAGCTTTGGTGACAAGCAAACTGCTGTTCAACTCTTCATCACCAGTCCCAAGTGAAGCACTCGTCCTCCGTGCAGTCACCACTCTCCTGAACTCCAGACAGTCACAGCTCAGCAAATCAGTGGAGGTGGTAAACATCACCTACGAGAGTAAGTTTCACCATTATGAGTCATCCAGCCTTGGAAATACGAAAATGTCAACCAGCGAGGAATGCGAAAAATTGACATCAAAATTCATAACATGTCCTTCCAAACAGAAATCTCAGAAACCTCCTACAGAGTCATCTTTACATTTAACCTGATGAACATCACCATGCCAGAGGATCCTGATCTAAGGAGCAACACTTACCAACAAGTGCAGGATGTTATCAATAATGCGGTAAATATTTACAATTTATCTAATCACAGAGGTTAGGTCCAATGCAAATCTCACCCAAAGTTTAATGAATTTTTTGATTTTCACCTGCAGCTGAACACTCTTCTGAATGAGCCTGACAGCCAGGTCTTTGCACCCATATCGTCCAACTTCACGTAAGATGCGGAATGGCTTCTTTTTTTTATATCATACTCATTAAAATGTATTTCCTTTTTTATTACCTAGGATACACATCCTCAAACACTTAAAAAATATTTGTGTACTCTTAAATGTTGGTTGAACTGTTTTGCGCATGTGTATTGTAGCTCTTTGCAAAAATCTTTTCTGCTTTTTCTGCAGGAGCACATCAAACCAAATTGCTGGCAGTATGGAATACTCATTCCATGATGGAGATCTCATACAACCAATCAGCTTCCTCAATGAACTTCGTTTACTGATGGGTATGTCAATACTGACCATTTCTAGAAAGTCTGCTGTTTGAATTTCTTGACAGTTAAGGAATTTGATTTTTGCTCTGAATCCAAACCATCGTTTTACTTCCTTGTGTCTTTGTTTGTAGGCTTGACCACTACACCAATGTCTTCTGTGACAACATCCAGCTCCCCTATGAGCTCTCCAAATCAAGTGTAAGTGCTCAATGTCTTCTTCAGAAGTCATAATCAGTCATGGTTTCATAATTGTATTCCATATCCCTGAAGTGTATTTAACTAAAGCAGTATTCCTTTCAGATCTGGTTCAGCTTTGGTGACAAGCAAACTGCTGTTCAACTCTTCATCACCAGTCCCAAGTGAAGCACTCGTCCTCCATGCAGTCACCACTCTCCTGAACTCCAGACAGTCACAGCTCAGCAAATCAGTGGAGGTGGTAAACATCACCTACGAGAGTAAGTTTCACCATTATGAGTCATCCAGCCTTTGAAATATGAAAATGTCAACCAGCGAGGAATGCGAAACATTGACATCAAAATTTATAACGTCCTTCCAAACAGAAATCTCAGAAACCTCCTACGGAGTCATCTTTACATTTAACCTGATGAACATCACCATGCCAGGGGATTCTGATCTAAGGGGCAACACTTACCAACAAGTGCAGGATGTTATCAATAATGTGGTAAATATTTACAATTTATCTAATCACAGAGGTTAGGTCCAATGCAAATCTTACCCAAAGTTTAATGAATGGTTTGATTTTCACCTGCAGCTGAACACTCTTCTGAATGAGCCTGACAGCCAGGTCTTTGCACCCATATCGTCCAACTTCACGTAAGATGCGGAATGGCTTCTTTTTTTTAAATCATACTCATTAAAATGTATTTCCTTTTTTATTACCTAGGATACACATCCTCAAACACTTAAAAAATATTTGTGTACTCTTAAATGTTGGTTGAACTGTTTTGCGCATGTGTATTGTAGCTCTTTGCAAAAATCTTTTCTGCTTTTTCTGCAGGAGCACATCAAACCAAATTGCTGGCAGTATGGAATACTCATTCCATGATGGAGATCTCATACAACCAATCAGCTTCCTCAATGAACTTCGTTTACTGATGGGTATGTCAATACTGACCATTTCTAGAAAGTCTGCTGTTTGAATTTCTTGACAGTTAAGGAATTTGATTTTTGTTCTGAATCCAAACCATCGTTTTACTTCCTTGTGTCTTTGTTTGTAGGCTTGACTACTACACCAGTGTTTTCTGTGACAACATCCAGCTCCCCTGTGAGCTCTCTAAACCAAGTGTAAGTGCTGAATGTCCTCTTCAGAAGTCTTAATCAGTTATGGTTTCATAATTGTTTTCCACATCATTGAAGTGCATTAACAAAAGTGGTGCTCCTTGCAGATCTGGTTCAGCTTTGGTGACAAGCAAACTGCTGTTCATCTCTTCATCACCAGTCCCAAGTGAAGCTCTGGTCCTCAGTGCAGTCACCACTCTTCGGAACTCCAGACTGTCCCTTCTCAGCAAATCAGTGGAGGTGGTAAACATCACATATGAGAGTAAGTTTCCTCATTTTCAGTCAACCAGCCTTTGAAATATGAAAATGTCTACAAGCAATTAATATGAAGCCTTGATTTCAAAACTGAACATGTCCTTCCAAACAGAAATCTCAGAAACCTCCTACAGTGTCATCTTCACGTTTAGCCTGATGAACATCAGCATGCCAAAGGACCCTAAGCTAAGGAGAAACACCTACCAGCAAGTGCAGAATATTATCAATAATGCGGTAAGCATTTACAATTTACTTCATCACAGAGTCTGGATCCAATGCAAATTGTTCTAAAGTTTCATAATTGGTTTACTTTCACCTGCAGCTTAACACACTTCTGAATGAGCCTGGCAATCAGTTCTTTGTACCCATATTCTCCAATTTCACGTAAGATGCAAACTAAGTTTATTTTCAGTTTTAGATTAATTTGAGTTTTATTGTTGTTTTTGTCATTGAATTAATGTCAACAGTGTCTTGCGGTTGACTCCTGAAAATCTCTTGTTTGTACTTTTTAGTTCAGCGTAAATATTTGGTCTAGTTCCATGTGATGTTTCCATGTTAAATACATTTGTAACATTATTTACATTACAGTTAATCAAACCCTAATCAAACACCTGAAATTACAGGCAGGTGTGTTGATTAGTTTTGTAGAAATACTCTGCAGGACAGTGGCACTCCAAGAGCAGGATTGGGCACCCTTTATTTATAGCATATAACACTTTTTTTTTTTTTTTTTTATAATATATGCAACATTGTTTCAAAAATATTAACTTCAAATATTATACAGTAATTATATTTTGTATCTCTTATGTTTTACTGCTCTCTCTTGTTTAGCTATTTATCAGAACATATTTTCCGGATACCGCAAGACAGATTTAATTGATCTGAGTTGAGAGGCTGTTAAAAAAAATAATAAAAACAAAATCACGCTCAAAGATGATTGCAAATACTTTTAAGTTAATTTGAATTAACTCTAGAAATTGAATTGCTTATACACTATATGCTGTCATATTTCATAACATTATTTTTGCTCATTTTCTCATCCAATTTCTTATTTTAGGAGGCACCTCCCCTGCCTCCTTGGAAAAAAAAAAACTCCTATGAATTTCATGTACTCTACAACTTTAACATGTTAAAATATGCAATAATATATTAATCCTTTTGAACATATCAAGTAAAGCTTTTTACATTACATTTTCCCTCTAGACACACAGAAAACCTGATTGAGGGTAGAATGGAATACATCTTCAAGGATGAACCTGCCAGTTTCTTAAAGGAGCTTCAGAGCAGTATGTGAATACTAATAATATAATAAAACTTATCAAACAGAGTAAATTTGAACTGTCAGATCATCTGTTTTTGCTATTTTCATGCACTGTTAATCATTTACAATGTGATTTTTATCCATTAATCATAAATTTGTGTTACAGGATTAATACCAACTACAACAGCAACAGCAGGCATAACATCTCAGACCATTACAGAATCTATGACTGTGTAAGAGTAATAATTAAGTCTTATTTTATAAAAGGCATTTGTTTTTATTCTCTAAACAATCTACATTCCTCCCATTTACTTTCTTTTTTAGTGTTGGGAAGGCGATTATTTACATTCGCCTTATATTTATCACGTTGGGCCCCATACCAAGTAAGAGTAAAGTTCTAGAGATTGCAAACTCAATGCTTGAGCCACATCTCAGAACTAAAAGAGATGTCACAACACAAATCCTGAGTGATCCTGTGAGCTTTCTGAATGTTACCTATGAGCGTGAGTTTTTCTCCTCTGTTTAGACTCCCTTTTTTGTTAATATTATATTTTGAACATAAATGTTGTTTTTTAAAGCCTCTTAATAAGGACAAAATTGTATAAAATGTATAAAATTAATGATCCCATATTATAATGATTGAACAAATGACATTTCACCACCTGTATATAATCACTCTAATTTGTGTTGTATATTCTTCTTATAAAGGAATTTCTGATAACTCGTATGCCCTCAAATTTGGATTTGAGATCAGCAATGTATCTATGACAGAAAAACTTGAACTCAGAAATGGCACCTACAATTTTATCCAGACCTCTATAAATTCATTGGTGGGTTTGAAACTGTTTTAGAATACTTGCTTTGTAATTGAAATGGTCCTATTTTAATTATTAATCTCAGATTAATATCTGTATTTATTGCTAAAATCTACAGCTGAACAAGATTCTAAATAGCAATTCAGCCAATCCATTTGTGTTCCAAAAAGCCAATTTCAGGTAAGTTGTGACTCATTTTTTAAACTTTAATCAGAGATCAGTAATGTTAAAGTGATCTTAAATCTGGTTTGATGTAATCAATGGCTTTAAGTTATGTTATCTCCAAGAGGACATGAGCTTAGTAAGATCTTTTTAAATTATTTATTCCGTTTCTCATTGTGGATTTTAATCTTCCCTCAGCGGTAATTCCACTGTGATCATTGCCGATGTCATATATACTTTCTCGGAAAAAGACATCAAGACTCCGAGTGCCTTTGTCAAGGAACTTCTCCAAGTCACGCAGAGTATGCTTTCTTGCATAAACATATTAGTATTAAGAATGCCATAAGATATCGAAAATTTATAACAAATTAAACAGATACTGTAAATAATAAACTGTTAACTGCTGTTTCGTGTTTTAAATGTTGTGCTTCATAATATTGTGAATTTGCTCTTTATTGTTATTTAAAGACACACGACTCATCTTTTAATCATAACTTTGTGTTACAGGCTTAACAACTCCATCTCCAGTGAACAGAACATCTCAAAAACCTGGGGAAACACTAACACTGTAAATGCAATATTTCACGTTTAATTTGTGTGAAAGATACTTGTTTTTATCCATTCTCTCAACATTCCTCTTGTTTACCTTCTTTTTATTTTTTAGTGTTGGGAAGGCGATTATTTACATTCGCCTTATATTTAACACATTGGGGCCCATACCAAGTGAGAGTAAAGTTCTACAGGTGGCTAACTCGATGCTGGCGGCACGTCTCAGAACTAAACAAAATCTGAGAGCACAAACTCTGGGTGATCCTGTGAGCTTTGTGAATGTAACCTATAAGAGTAAGTTTTCTATCCACTGTTGAGTCATGAGCAAACAATAATTCCATATTACAATGAGAAGATATGTGTATATGAACTAATGTGTGTGTGTGTGTGTGTGTGTGTGTGTGTGTGTAAAGGAATTTCTGATAGGTCATATTCCCTCAATTTTGGATTTGAAATCAGTGGTGTTACCATGTCTGAGAAACTTGAACTCAGGAATAGCACATATGCTTTAATTGAGAAATCTATAAATGCACTGGTGAGTTTGAGACTATCTGAAACAGTGCTAATTTATTCAGTGCTTTAAAAATTAAATTGATATTTAAATTTATTATTGACTTATTTTTAATGACATCAACCTCAACATTAATAAACCAATTTGTTCTGTTTTTTTTTTTGTTTTTTTGCTACACTTCAGCTGAACGAGATCCTTAGTTCTCCTTCAGCCACTCCATTTGTGTTCAATGGGGCCAAATTCAAGTAAGCCATGTTTTATACCTTACTCAGAGCAGAAATGTTCAACCATTTTAGAAAAACATTTGATTTGATCAGTGTTTAGTTGTTGGTTAAGTGGGATGTGATGGGAGAAGCATGTTGAGATAATTTCAGAGTATTGATTTACGTTTGTCATTGTGCAATTTAATTTTCCTACAGGGGTAATTCCACCGTGATTGAGGCAGATGTAGAGTATGTTTTCTCAGAAAGCGACATCAAGACACCCAGCCCCTTTCTTAGTGCACTCATCACAGTTAACACTGGTATGCTGTTCTGCATGGAAAAATTAATATGAATTGTTTATTGATTAAGCTGGAATTTATTGGTTTAAAATGTTCACCTAATTTCAATTTTTCTTTCTCACCTTCTGATCTATAGAGACTATTATACCTGTCACATTTTACCCCATCGTGTTGAACACTACAATCTCAAACAACAGCACTAATGCAGCATGGGTTGTGGCTATCATCGTCCCCTGTGCTATTGCCATTATCCTCGTACCTTGCTGGATTCTTCTTTGTGTATGTATTATAATAATATTGTTAATTGACAATATGCGTATAGTTATGAGGTGATTAGTGGAAACAGGGATGTGATATGCAGTTAATGCAATAATGTATCTGAGACTTTTGAGGTTTATTTTTAATTGTTTATTTGCTTTAAACATTGCTTTGACTGTTCAAGAAATTCTAGCCCAAGGCTCTTTCTCTCTTTCTTTAGTGTTTGCTCTGTGGTTGCTGTGCAGCAGTGAGAAGACGTTGGCACAGAAGACGGTCATACAACGTACAGTACACCACTCGCAACAGTATCTTCTAGAGAATTAGAGAGACATTGATTGAAGAAAAAATTAGGAAATACCACATCTCAACAATTGTAAAACACAAAAGATAATGGAAGCTTTGAATATAAATATTTATATACATACAGTATATATTTTTTTTTGTTTTTTGTTTTTTGTTTTTTATCTTTCTCTTCTATGATGATCTTATAATAATGCCAAATTTGGTAGTAATTTCTTAGTGATTGTTTAAGGCTGATATTTAAATTTCCATAATGAATATGCTGTTGTGGAGCTTATATAATACACTATTTATTTTCTTGTGCCTGTATTGCTGGACAGACAGGAGCTCCACAAAATTGTGATGAATATGATTTATTGTATTATGTAATGAAAGAAAATTATTTATTTAATGATTCTATAAGGTTTACAATGTTTAAATTAATCATCTTCTTAAAATAATTAATGTATTTGATATTACACATTTCATTTTAAGAGGTAAAAGTGGATTATATTAAACTTATTTATTCAAACTTTATCTCTAAGATAAGTTATTTTGTGCTCAAAGACATGTTCTATCGTGCTACATACATACTGTAGGTGTATACAACAGTGGACTTTCAAAAGAGTCTCTTTTAAAAGAAGACACTTATTGTCCAAAAGTTTTAATTAATAAATAAGAAATACAATTAATTAACAAAAAGTCATAAAGAAAAATAATTAGGAAAAGCTCAAATTGATTGGAAGGTTATGAGCAATTAATTTACACTAAATATTTTAATGAAAAATACAATACTGTCCATGTCAAGGCCTATGAACACAATGGAGTCTTGAAGTCTTTAAACTGTAACTGAACATGACCATGTCAAGTGAATTATCTTAGAGGAGACTCTAAAAGGTCAACTCATATCCACTCACACAATCTTAGCTTCCATACACTCTATTGTCTTATGTCTGATATGCATTCATGTTTTTTTATGTCTCTACTCTGCTCACATTCACACACCTGTCCTGTGCAAGACTCAACAATATGCTCCCAATCATTATTGTTTTGTCTCTAATCTGATCGTATTTACAGCTGTTATCTCAAGTACCTTGAAAAATCTGCCCCATCAACATTTCTTAGATTCCATATTTACCCACCTTTCCTTTTAAACGCCTTTCCATTTTAATGTAAAAAAAAAAAAAAGAAAAAAAGTATTAATGGAGTTCAGTTTGGTTTTTCATGTTAACATGCCTGATAGCACACGTTCATCTCCCAGATGTATTTTGATGTGTCTGTTTATATCTGGGAGACATTTATTTTTTACTTTGTTTGCTCATCTGCAATATGTCAATGAGACATACTCTGTCAATAACTAGTTCTTGGATGTCAAGACATTCAGCAGATGTTTTGAAAACTTTTATAGTTTAGAATGTTTGTAAATCTGATCTTTTTAAGATGTTTAGCAGATGTTTAGTCAAATCATATTTATTTGTATAGTGCTTTCACAACACACATTGTTTCAAAACAGCTTTACAGAAAATCATACTGTAATATCTGTAATTTCAGAGTAATCATTGTACAGTTTGATAAAAACGTGATTATAAATTGTGTCTTAGAAAGAAAACAAATAATAAAATAATAATAATTAAATAAGTAAATAATAATAATTGTAATTAGACCCCTAGTGAGCAAGCTAAAAGCGACTGTGGAAAGGAACACAAAACTCCATAAGATATTGGTTAATTGAGAAAAATAACCTTGGGGGAATCCAGGCTCACTGTGGGGGCCAGTTCCCCTCTGGCAAGCATGAATATAATGGCAATATTCATTATTTATATGTAGTACAAGTCATGGATTAAATAAGTAAATGAAATAATTGTTAAGGGTCAATGTTTAAACAAAAAGATTTTGTATGAACTATAAGATTAGTTACTAATGTCTTTGAAGTCCATCCTGGACTAACTGCAGAAGTTCACATAGGTGCACTATCCTTTGTTATTTGGCTGATTAAGGCTTTAGTTATTAATTTAATTTATTATCTGTGTATTCAATTTTAAGACTGTAGTCCATCCTTTGACCAAGGTGATGCAGGCAGAGGTCAGTGAGGTGCACTGCAGTTCGACTGGCAGCTTGTGGCAGCTCATTTCGGTGAGATTCATCCTAAGTCCAAGGTTCAGGCAGTGGCCAATTAAGCATCCCATGTCTTACAGTTGGAGTTGGATATTAAGCTGTGATAGAAGAAAGTATTTTAACACTGAAAAAGTTGCATACTTCAGCTTTAAGTCTTGCGAGAGTTGGATGTCACATCCATACACTGTGTTTGTTGGTTATTTGGAGGCAGCAACCCTACACCTATCCCTACCCCTAAACCTACTCTAACCACAAAGATTAAACAAATGAAAAGTTTGTAAAATTATTACATATTCCACAACAGTTCTATAAAATACAATCATACCACTGTCTCACTAGGTGGCAACAGTGAGGAGATATGTGATGAAAATAAAGAGGAGAAGAAGTTAGCCATCTACAAACCTAATAGGCTAACAGGTTAGCTTGTGAGCTAACAGTAACAAAGCAAGTAGGGGGGGAGAATTTACCCAAGGAGGCTACCAGCGGAGCCTTTCCTGATTTGCTGTTAAGCAATTTCCCACCGAGCACTTTCTAGAAAAGCGCTGAGAAGTGCTCTTCCCTCTCCAGGAGGGAGGGCACTACGGAGACCACATCCTGCCAGAGGGAGGTTAACATATGGAGAATACCTCACATGGTTCACATATGGAATGATACCACCGGAGGATCCTATCCACAGAGAGGATATGCAGCCACAGTGGCTGAGGCAGAGAAAGATCTGGCAAGGGGAAACACAGTGTTCACCTAAGGGAAAACTGAATAGTGGAAACTCATCATATGGGATTACCAAGGGGGAATCACCATGCATGGAGCACTGAGCCCGAGCACATGGGCTCACCTGAAAAGGGGCATACCACGAGTACTGGGCCTGGTGCCGTTACTCCTCCGCCGAGTTCGTCACTGAACAGTGCTTAAGAATTAGAGAGGCGTCCGGGGTTCACCAGATACGGGGAACTGTTGTGGACAAAAAGGCGCACATTATCACCTTTGAAAAAGGGGAACGGCGCAATGCAAGCGGTACACCCAACCGGCCGCCCGGTCTACCTGCGGTTACCGCGTAACACTCGGGTCGAAACCGAGTCTATGCATAGGTTATAAAACCTCGCAAAGGTATTGGGTGTAGCCCAACCCGCAGCTCTGCATATGTTTGCTAGAGAGACCCCCCTTGCCAGTGCCCAGGAGGACACAACACCTCTAGTGGAGTGCGCCCGGACTCCCAAGGTGCATGGCAATCCTGAGATTGGTATGCGAGAGAAATGGCATCCACAATCCAATGGTCCAGCCTCTGCTTGGAGACAGCTTTCCCCTTCTGCTGTCCTCCAAAACAGACAAAGAGCTGCTCAGAGCGTCTAAAGCTCTGCGTGCGGTCCAGATAGATTCACAGGGCATGAACTGGACACAGCAATGACAAGGCCGAGGTGCTGAAGCACAAGGTCCCTGTGTGCACAATAGATCTCGCGAGTGAGCTAGGATTAGCCAGTCATTGAGATAGTTGAGAATGCATATGCCCTTCTCCCTCAGCAGGTTGGGGAGCAGCCGCGGTGGTTCCTTGCTTCATGAAGAAGGAAATGAGACATGACCGCAACGTTCTCATGGGCATGTTCTCGCAATGAGAACACGACCCTTCCACGAAAGCCGCTTTGGCGTGCTGGCGCCCCAAGCACTCGAGACAGATTTCATGGGTATCCGGAGGGGAGAGATAACGGCCACATCCAATAGCGCAAACGTGGAAAGACATCTTTAAAAAGATGCCAAGCATTTGCGCAAGTTCTTTTAGCACCCGCAGACTCATCTGACAAAGCGCCCAGGGGAAGCACAACACGAGGGTGACTGCTGATATGTGCTGTAAGAATCCAGCAGCGTAGCGAAAGGTGAGAGGACGAACACAACATGCATTCGGCTCCGAAGAAAAAATCTGAATGAGTGGTGCACGCCATCTCCTTTTATACCGCATGTCCGGGGCGGAGAGTGGCATGAAAATTCCACTCGCCAATTCTCATTGGCCTTTTCTATTTTAAGCAAAGGTGATTGGGGCTCTCAAGATCGAACCCCTAGTGTCACTACATCCACACAACGTCGAGTGAGTGACAGACAGGGAACGTTATTTTTAAATCCTGGTAACCGGTTATAACCATTTAGTTTTATTCTGTTCATTTTTTCATTAAATTAAAGGTCAAAGGGTTTATCACAGTACATTTTGGAACTACACCACTTCATGTTGCCTGAAAAAATTAAACACATGCTTTAATCCTGAAAGAAACTGCTTCACACAGTTGTGGATGTCGCATTCTGTGAATGAAAACCTTTTTAACATAATTACAATATATACATGCACGGCTTATCCACGTACAAGGAAAACCTTCTTAGAGGTAAAAAAAAGTACATTTCTCAGTTGTTTCCAAGTCTTCACTGAATTATTGCTAGATATGATGCATTAATACAGATTTGATGCAGCCAGGTTTTGACTCAGAAGCAGATCTGTAAATAAAACTATACTTTACTGTTAATTAACTGCTTGTTATGATTTCTATGCTGATAAATCCACCACACAGGAAAATCAATTATTGCTTATTTTAGCTTATTTTGGGCTTGTTTTTACAGAACAGGTCACTTGTTTATCTTGTGAGATCTGGCAACACTGCAATTGGAATTTCACCCACCCCTTAGTGCAGAGTATTGTCATTTGTAAAAGAACGTTTTTAACCATTCTTTTATTTTGCTCTAACCGGTAACCTTTTTGAAAGGAGGCTGCAGAACTTCTGAACCAGAACGAAAAAATACAGTTTTTGCTCAGAACGAACCGAAATGAAATGTATTTTAAAAAATACAGTTTTTGCTCAGAACGAACCGAAATGAAAAACATTTTGTTTTTGGTCCCTGTACATTTATTTACATATACTGTCACGTATGCTTCAAATCAAGAAGAAATTGACATAAATCAAATAATTTAATGATTTTAATTTAATGAAGAAAGGTCAAGGAGCTCAGAGATGAGAATCAGGAGCTACAAGCCCTAATATGTAAATTCCTAAAAGAAATGTAGAGTTGCAATCAAAATTATTCAACCCCCCTGACCAGCAATACATTCTGGTGATGTGAATTAAAACACATAAACTAAAACCTCAATAAACAGTAAGTTTTTAATACACATTTGAGTGATTTTGAGAACAAAGAGTTCAGTTTACCCAAATTGTCAAATAAAAAATAACTAATTCTCTCCACAAATGTCATGTCAAAAATATTCAACCCCCAAAGTCAATCATTTGTGGAGCATCCTTTATCCTTAATAACAGCAAATACATGTTTCAGGTAAATGTTCTCAGGCTTCGGACACCTCTCTATTAGAATTTTTACATATTTCTCATGAGCAAAAGCTTCCAGCTCATTGACATTCTTTGGTTTCTGTGCTGCCACTGCTTCCTTGAAATCCCAGCAAAGGTTTGCAATGGGATTTGAATGATGGACTGAAAGGGCCATTTAAGGACATTCCACGACCTATCCCTGAACCAGATTTTGGACAACTTGGATGTATCCTTGGTGTTATTGTCTTGCTGGAAAGTCCAGTGATCACCAAGCTTCAATTTACACACTGAAGGCATCACATTTTTCATGCCAAAATGGCCTGATACCTGAAAGAATCCATGGTGTCAGTTACATAGTCAGGATAGCCGTTTCCTGCAGCCACAAAACACCCCCATAACAGGACTGACCCACCTCCATGCTTGACTGTGGGAATGGTGAATAATTTCAATTGCAACTGTAGACATGATTCACTCTAGACTGTCCTAGAAATGTTTTAGTTGGTTGTGATTACAGAGCTTAAATGTGAAATTTTACAGTATTTAGACATTATTAACAGAGCCAGGGAGTAGTTGGCTTGTACAAGTGTAACTAAGCCTGCTGCTCCAACTTGTTTGCCAGGTTTTAGCTCCAAACCCTTCCTCTGAATATGCCACTCAGTCACCTAGCCACCCCCAAGTCTATACTCTTCTGGCCTTGACTGGAATAATATGAGAACTTGGTTGGTAGATATCCTTTGTAAGGTATTACAAACAGTTCATAGTTGTTCTAATCATCTTAGTTCAAGATTTCATCTGTTACCGACAAGACAAGATTCTCACATAAAATACAGATACTTGCGCATAACAACAACTTGCACCTTAATAACCACATCGATAACCAATATAAAACAGTGCTGATACATTCTGTTGTGGTTCCCTTTCAAGTCGGTCATTTCGATGCTACGTCATAGCTGATGCTATGGGGTTATCTCTGCAGTTATAACCAATCTCTGAAACTCTTTTAAATCATGCCAAGTTTTGTTGGCAGATAGCGCTTTGTGCTCCACCTCCATTGTGCGCACCATCAGGTGTATATATGGTGGCATGCAGTGCTATCAGGTCAGAATTTTGTCCTTCAGGGTACCAATAACTCTCTCGTACTCTGGACGCCATTGGACTTCTCTACTAGAATCGGCATCAAGATCTGCATCTTCACAGTGGGTGGATCAAATATTCATCTACAGAAGGATCACCACTTTACTATGTTTCACCATAGAATGACAGGGTGTGGAATTTCCTCCTGTGTGTCAGCGGATGGACGAGCCCTCGTTTTGCCATTTCACTGCTTCACCAGCAAGCGGATTATTGTCTACGGCATGTTGTGCCTCTACATGTAACAAAGCTGGCAGGCAATGACAGGCAGACGAAGACGATGATGATGTGAAGAACCCAAGTGCAGTTTATTCATAAAGTGTAATCCAAAAACTGTGAACACAAACATAAACATGAACTAAACTAGACTTGACTTGACCTGACATCCAAACAACGTTACATTAACACAATTCCTGACAAAGGACCATGGCAAACATGAGGGTATAAATACATGGGCAAGGGTAACAAGACAACCAATAAACAGACAGAAATATAAACAAGATAACAAGTTAACAAGACAATAAACCAATGAAAACAAGACACATGAACATGGAGGGAAACAGACCAGGATGACCAGGAACACATGAGGAAACAGGAAATCACATGACTATAAAACAGGAACTAAACTTCCAAAATAAAAGACATGAAAACAAGAACAAAACACAAACGTGACACTACGGTAGAGTATCCTTTGAATTATTGAAGCATATTCATAAAGGCTACTGCTTTTACTTTGTATGTAACTACTGTCCATAAGCATAAAAGAGCCGTTTGCTTAACGACGTCTTTTTAAAGATGCCGTTTTGCAAATGTTTCCACAAGCACATGAAAACAAGCATATTTCCCTGTCTGGCGGGCACGAGCACTGTTTTATGTAAAGCAGCGCTCATTGAGGCTGATTGTGTACACTGTGAATGCATGAATCTCAAGATGCTTTTCTCATCTTGTTTTCATTCTGAAAGCCGAAGCCACCCCCTCACCTCCCGCTATATTCCTTCTGCGGCTTACCAAAATCAGATTACGTCCAATTTTGTTTTTGAGACTCTTCAACTGGACGCTCGCTAAGTTTCCATTCAAGATTGTTACTCAGAAGCAAATTCTATCCCACGTCTGTCCCACCGATCTGAAAGATGCATACTTTCATGTACACATAGCTCCTCACCATAAGATTCGCCTTCGAAGATCTACCCTTCGGCTTGTCTCTAGCTCCTCGTACATTCATAAAATTTGAAATTGCCATGTATTTCTAGCATTGATGGCCAGTCATCTGGGGTTTTCATGTCTGATCCGAACAGACAACACCGTGGTTGTGGCATACATAAATTGTCAAGGGGGAGTTTGATCATGCCCAATGATGAACTTGCTGCATCAACTCCTACTCTGGTGTGAGAAACATCTCTTATCGATAAGTGCGATGCACGTTACAGTTCACTAGAATTGTATCATTATCATTATACAAGGAGAATGGAAACTTCACCCTCAGACATCTCTGATGATATGAGATCTATTTGGGGATGATAGATCTATTTGCATACCTGGAGACAACACATTGTTGCCTGTGGTACTCCCTAAATCATGCTCTACTGGGCCTGAATGCTCTAGCTTACAAATGGCCAGCGGGACGCAAGTATGCGCTCCCTCCCGTCCACTTACTTCAGCAAGTGTTGTACAAAATAGGGGAAGACAAGGAAACTGTCTTGCTATATGTGCCAGAATGGCCCAACTGCCTATGGTTTCCAGAGTTAATAGAGCTTTTGATGCGATTGGGACTTGGCGCTTGTGTTAAAAGCACTCACAGGCCCGACGTTTGAGCCATTAGATACAGTGAGTTTACATGTAATCTCATTAAAGACTGCAGTACTTCTCGCTTTGGCTTCAGTGAAACCTATCAGGGACCTTCAAGAGTTGATGGTCGACAACTCTTGTTTGGACTGGGCTTATCGAGAGCCGTTCTCAAACCCAGGAAAAGTATATGTGCCAAAATTTTGGCCATTCCCTTCAGGGCGCAGGTTATTACCCTTCAGGCTATCTCCCCTCCCCCATTTGTTTTGGACGAGGTGGAGAGGCTGCACAAATTATGTCCCATAAGGGCGCTACGTGCATACAGCGATGAGCCAAAACATTGTGACCACCTGCCTAATATGCATTTGGTCCTCTGCGTGCCACCAATACAGCACCGACCCACCAAGGCATGGACTCTACAAGACCCCTGAAGGTGTTCTGTGATATCTGGCACCAAGACATAAGCAGCAGATCCTACAAGTCCTATAAGTTGTGAGGTGGAGCCACCATGGATCGGACTTGTTGGTCCAGCACATCCCACACCTGCTCAATCAGATTGAGATCTGGGGAATTTGGAGGCCAGGTCTACACCTTGAACTCTTCATCATGTACCTCAAACCAGTCCCGAACAATGTGTGCAGTGTGGCAGGGTGCATTATCCTGCTGAATGAGACCACTGCAATCAAGGAATAACATTGCTATGAAGGGGTGTACCTGGTCTGCAATGATGTGAAGGTAGGTGGCACGTGTCAAATTGACGTCCACATGAAGGGCCAGACCCAGGGTTTCCCAGCAGAACATTGCCCATTGCATCACACTCCCTCCACCGGCTTGTTGTCATCCCACAGGGTGCGATGCACTGTGTGTTGTGACACATTTCTCCCGTAACCATCATTAAAATTTTCTGATTTGTGCCACAGTATACCATCTGTCGGTTCGGACCAGGTGGGATAGCTTTCGTTGCCCTTGCATATCGATGATCCTTGGGTGCCCAACACCCTGTTGTCGGTTTGTGGTTTGACTGTCCTTGGACCACTATCAGTAGGTACTCACCACTGCTGATGGGGAGCACCCCACAAGCCTTGTCGTTTCAGAGATGCTCTTACCCAGTCATCTGGCCATAACAATTTGGCCCTTGTCAAAGTCACTCAGGTCTTTACTCTTGCCCATTTCTCCTGCATTCAACACGTTAACAACGAGAATTGATTGTTTGCTTACCATCTAATCTACCCAGACCTTGATATATGGCCTTGTTAGGAGATGATCAATGTTATTTGCTTCACTTGTGAGTGATCATAATGTTTTGGCTCATCAGTGTATGTCGATCGTACGAGGCAAATGAGGCTGTCAAATCAGCACATTGCCAGCATCGCAGGTCACTTTGAGGGTTTAGCCATTTCCATAAAAAGGCTTTCACATTGGATCAAAGATGCTATTGTGCTCGCAAGGCATACAGTACTCTATTGGTATTAAAGATCACTCCACTAGAGACATGGCCTCTTCATGGGCATTGTCTAATGTGTTTCCCTAGAAGACATCTGCCTAGCTACAGATTGGGCTTCCTCTAGCACTTTTGCTAGATTTTATAACCTGGATGTCACTTCTATCTCTTCCCAGGTTCTTACTGTGAAGGAGTTAATCTGTGTATTTTGCTGCTTACTATATAATTAATTATAATTATATATCCCACATTTGCACATATACAGTGAAATTCTTTTTTTCACATATCCCAGGTCAGCCATGATACGGAGCAGATAGGGTCAAGGGCCTTGCTCAAGGGCCCAACAGTGGCAACTTGGCAGTGCTGGGGCTTGAACCCCCAACCTTCTGATCAGTAACCTAGAGCCTTAGCCGCTGAGCCACCACTGCCCCTCGTTTTTGTATATCCCAGCCAAGCTGTGGTCAGAGCACAGGGTCAGCCATGATACAGCGCCCCTGGAGCAGATGGGGTCAAGGGCCTTGCTCAAGGGCCCAACGGTGGCATCGTGGCGGTGTCGGGGCTTGAACCCCTGACCATCTAGTCAGTAACCCAGAGCCTTAACTGCCAAGCCACCACTGCCCCTACCAGGTTATTTATATCCCATAAGCCTCAATCAGCGCTCACTTTATGTCAAGATTTACTGCCCATCTGGCTAGTGGCCTTGTATTCATATTCACACATGTTAGTGATTTAATGCATCCTGCGATGTTGAGCTATCCGAGCTATAATGTCATCGCCATGTATATCCATCCATTTATCAATTTGCTACTCCCTTCCTATTCTGATATCAAGAGGAGACTTTGTCTGTGTTTTTATTTACCCTATTGGCTAGTAGGCATCATTGCGCATGTGAATCAGTAGCACAGTGTGATGGTATACATTTCCTGTTGTGTCAGCTATGACACAGCATCGAAATGACTGACTTGAAAGTGAACAATAAGGTTACGACTGTCACCCTGGTTCCCTGAAAGAAGGAAATGAAAGGCTGTGTAAGCTGGCCGTGCTACTGAATCTTCGCTACAAAGGCTGAGTATCACTCTTTACCCTTAATTTGAATATTCTAACCAGATAACTCTGCATGTAGCCATATATACAGTTAAGTGACATTGTTAAGCAAAAATTGTTAGCTACTAGTTCAATTAGAATTTTTTCCAAGGGAAATTTCCAAAGGACATCAAAGAATTGATAAGAGCCTCATTTGCCATTTACTTTCATTGAATGCATAAAAGAACAATACAGTATGATGTTGAGTAAATTATTCATTTTTGGGTGAACTAAACCTTTAATTCTGTTACACTTGGGACATTTGTCCTAGCAGCCACTAGAGGTCGCTAGGTGTATTTAAGAGTTTTAATTTGTAGTTCTGTGTTTTCTTGTCTAGTCTTGTGATATCCTATTTCCCTCATGTTCATGTGTCTTGTTCTCATTGGTTTATTGTCTTGTTAACTTGTTATCAGTTCTATTTTGTTATTGGTTCCTGCTTAGTAGTCTTGTTATCTTGTTATTAGTTAAGTCTTTTCATTGGTTGTCTTTGTCATGTGTTTCCCTTGTCTGTGTATATATTGCCCTCCTTTTCTCTCTGCCTTGGTCAGTTGTTAAACCTGTATGGATGTTTGGTTTGTTCTGTTAGGTTTTGAGTGACATGTGTTTACTTTTCTGAGTTTTATGAATAAAATCCTACATTTAGATCCTCCTTCTCATGCCTCGTTCCTACAGATGTTATAGAACAATTGACCCTTACTATGGATCTAGTGGCTTTTTGTCTGTTTGATCTCAAACAGGGAGAGGGGACCATCGAGCAGTATACCGAGCAGTTCTACGGTCTCGCTCAGGTTCTCAATTGGGGAGATTTCAAGGACTGAATTCAAGGACTGTTATCGGTTCAGACTCAGCGAACCAGTGAAGTCATGTCTGCCAGGAGGCAGATGTGATCTTTTGATGTTGAATTCATTGACTATGCATTCTCCCCTTATACTGTGGGTCATGGCAGTAATCCCATGCTGCTGCCAGCACCCACGCTTGACACAATCAATGAGCCGGTGCCCACGCCTGCCATGGTCAACAAGCCAGCACCCATGCCAGCCACAATCAACGAGCCAGCGTCCATGCCTGCCACAGTCAACGAGCCAGTGCCCACACCTGTCACAGTCAACTAGCCAATTCTTGAAGCCTCGTCCGTCCCAGAGCCAGTGCCTGAAGCCTCTCCCGTCCCAGAGCAAGTGCCTGAAACCTCGCCCGTCCCAGAGCCAGCACCTGAAGCCTCGCTCCTTCCAGTGCCAACGTCCTTGGCCACTGAGGCTGTTCCCACAGCAGTGCCCCCGGCAATCCAGAAGAGGAGGAGGAGGAGAAGGTCTCCTGCTCCCCAGTTACTGCCAGTGTTCACAGCCATGCTGGCCGTTCTGCTGTCACTGCCATTGCCCATGGCCATGGAGACCATTCCCCTGCCACTGCCTGTGCTCACGACCATGGAGGTCGCTCCCCTATCACTGCCAGTGCCCACGGCCCTGGAGGCCATTTCCCTGTCACTGCCAGCACTCCTGGCCACGGAGGCCGTTTCCCAGTCGCTGCCAGCACTCCTGAACACGGTGGTCGTTGATGAGCCTATCCAGTTCCCCGAGGCTGTCGACAAGGCTGTCCAGTTCATCGAGGCTGTCGACAACACTGTCCAGTTCCCCGAGGCTGTCAACGAGGCTGTCCAGTTCCCCGAGGCTGTCGACTAGCCTGTCCAGTTCCCAGAGGCTGTCGACTAGCCTGTCCAGTTCCCAGAGGCTGTCGACTAGCCTGTCCAGTTCCCAGAAGCTGTCAACGAGCCTGTCCAGTTCCCCGAGTCTTCCAAAGCTCTGCACCTCGAGTCTTCCACGACTCTGCCCCTTGAATCCCCCGCTTCTCTGGCCTCTGAGCTCTCCGAGTCCCCTAGTGCCTTGCTGTCTGAGTCCGCAGCAGTTCTGATCTCTGAGCCCTCTGAACCTTCCACGGCTCCACCCTCTGAGCCTTTCAAGGCTCCGCCCACTCCTCCTGAGACTCCTCCTCCAGTGGCTCCTTCCGCTCCTGAGACTTCTCCTCCTGTGGCTCCGCCGGTTTCTCTAGCAGCCCTGCCCGCTCCACCTCTGTTTCCGCCCCCTGAGTCTCAATTCCCTGCTCCTCCTGTGGCTCCGCCCGCTCCACCTCTGTTTCCGCCCCCTGAGTCTCAATTCCCTGCTCCTCCTGTGGCTCCACCCGCTCCACCTCTGGCTCCATCTGCTGAGCCTCCATCCCTGGTAGCTCTTTCCTCTGAGTACCTATCTTCAGCAGCTCCATCCCCTGGGCCTCCGCCTCCTGCGGCCCTGCCTCCTGACCCTCTGCCAGTTCCGTCCTGGTCTCCTGACCCTCTGCCAGTTTCGTCCTAGTCTCCTGACCCTCTTCCAGTTCTGTTCTGGTCTCCTGACCCTCTGCCAGTTCTGTCCTGGTTTTCTGACCCTCTGCCAGTTCCGTCCTGATCTCCCGATCCTCCGCCAGTTCCCTTCCTGGAGCCGTCTACCAAACCGCCAGACCCCGTTCCCTTCCTGGAGCCACCTCCCAAACCGCCGGACCCCGCTCCCTTCCTGGAACCTCTTCCCTGGCCACTGGCTCCGTCCTGGTCTCCTTGGTCTTCTGGCCAACTGCCTGATCTGCCCTGGCCTCCTTGGTCTCCGGACCGTGCACCTGATCTGCCCTGGTCTCCCAGGTCTCCTGACCGTCCACCTGATCTGCCCTGACCTGCTTGGTCTCCTGGTTCACATCGGTCTTTGGACTCCCCGTTCGCTCCGCCTGGTCCGTTTTGCCATCTCATTTCCAACGTGCTTTCTTGGACTGCCGGTTCCATGATGTCCTGCTCCTCCCATGAACAATTTTTTTGTGTTATGTTTAGGATCACAAGGAGTCACTCCTTAAGGGGTAGGGCTATGTTACACTTGGGACATTTTCCCTAGCGGCCACTAGAGGTTGCTAGGTGTATTTAAGACTTTGTAGTTCTGTGTTTTACTTGTCTTGTGATATCCTGTTTCCCTCATGTTCATGTGTCTAGTTCTCATTGGTTTATTGTCTTGTTAACTTGTTATCAGTTCTGTTTTATTATTGGTTCCTGTTTAGTAGTCTTGTTATTAGTTAAATCTTGTAATTTGTTGTCTTTGTCATGTGTTCCCTTGTCTGTGTACTGTATATATTGCCCTCATGTTCCCTCTGTCTTGGTCAGTTGTTAAACCTGTATGGATGTTTGGTTTATTCTTCTGTTATGTTTTGAGTTACGTGTGTTTACTTTTCTGAGTTTTATTAATAAAAGCCTGCACTTAGATCCTCCTTCTCATGCCTCGTTCCTACAGATGTTACTAAATCTTCAAACTGTCAGTCAGTTATTACATACCTTGTAGAGAAAATCCATGGTCATGCTAGTTTTCCTTCCTGCAGTTTTGTGGTGTAGAGGTCTTTTTTGCTGATCATCTCACTTTAAGATCAGTCACAGGAGGGCTTTGTAGAATAAACTCTTGCAACATGAATGCAACATCCCTTTTTAAGCAGAAATCCAAATAAAACAATAAGATGTCTACATTAGAGACAGCAAGACACTTCACAGTGAGTTTAGTTATTGCAGCATTTGGTCTAAGATAAAAAGTGGATGACCATACCTGGGATGTAAATCCATGCAGTTGCTAGTTCAGACTGCAAAATCCACTGGTTGGATATGTCTGCCAAATTAAAATTACAGAAATGTATCTAGTGGCACTTTTCCACTGCACGTTACGGTTCGACTCGACTTGACTCTGCTCGCTTTACTTTTCTGAGCTTGCTTTTCCACTGCAGTTTAGTGCAGCCTCAATGTGGGTGGGATTATAGGCTGATCGTCATAGTTGCGCCGCCTCTACTGCCGTGACATAATCTTAAACGTGACACAAACACATCTGAAACTGAAACAGAAAGTTTGTACAATTTGCTTGTATTGCACGAATTACTGCGGCATAAAACAAATTAGCAACAATAACTCAAGAACATTACTGACCATAAACAATAGCACGACTGCTAGCTGTTAGCTACTAGCTCATTGTGCTGCATAAAGCAGTTGTTGCATGGTGATTTTACACAAGTGTTACAGTTAAATTGTCCTGGTTGTTTTAGAAGCAAGCTTTCCAGTAGCTGGTCAACTAAATAAAGTGAACCTTTCAAGCAGAATATAGAGTTAACGTAACAAAACGTACCATCCTCCATCGTGGAGGATTCCAGGGATTCCACCGAGTCCAGGGCACTCTCCCTCCCATTGCTTACCAGTCTATTGCCATAGATAGCGTCCATTTGGTCAAACCACTTCTACTTTCTTTTGTTTAAACCACTCCATCTGTTGTGGTCCTTGATGGTTCTGTAGTCACTTTTAAGTTTTTTAAACTTTTCCCTACACTGTAGGAGGTCCGGTGGTAGCTGTGTGCAGCCAAAAACTGCTGAGACACTTCCTGAAAGACTTTTTCATTTCATGTCACCTCATCCAGCTCTTGTTGGATCCTCTCCTTGGCTACTAACGAGAGGAATGTCTGCACCTCAGTTATTGACCACGGCGTGGTTTTGTGCACAGCCATTTCTTTTTACAATTCGAAAGTCACATGAACAAATGATACTGCTATCGCTGTTGCTAACTTTAAAACTAACGGGTTGATGTCCCGTGTCACAAATCCAGTGACGCTGGTAGTGACGATTCTCTCTGACCAATCAGTGATCTGCAGGGTTTTGACGTCACATTTAGTATCGGCTCGGCTTGGAACCTCGACCGAGGTGGTACTAAAAAAAGTACCAGGTACCAGGTACTATCCACTGTGGAAAACCCCCAAAAAGTGAGCAGAGTCAAGTCGAGTCGAGCTGTACCGTGCAGTGGAAAAGCCCCATAAAGGTTCACTGTAGAGACATGTTTCCCGCTGTTTAGAACAAATTGCAGCATTCAAATCGAACAGTCAAGTCTTTTAAGTAAATATAAATTAAATGTTATATCAGTAAAGACACATAATCATAAAAAAAACATATGTTTGCAACTAATGGATATTAGCCTAAGTAAGGTAATCAAAATAAGAAAGTACATTTACAAACATAGATTTATTTTTGGAAAATGTCCCATTTTTTCCCCACTACTCAACAACCCCACTGAATCATTTTAATCAGTGTCCATGCATATATCTTTACTGTGTTTGGTTCTATATACAAATGTGCGTAAGTGTTCTCAGTCCTGAACATCTTTAAATAATTTTGTTTTTCTCAGTTTAGCAATGATTATCTGCACAAATATCTGGCTTTCACAAAATCACAGTATATGCATGACAAGGAAAGGCTAATTTCCCCCTCATTAAATGGGAGGATAATAGAAAAAAAGGAAGAACAGACATTTTCTCTTCTTTCAGTTTGAAATGTATTTAATGCAAAAAGTTGTATATTAGATTTACATTGTTTTTTTAAGTGGGTTGATTTTGTCAAAGATACAGACTTTAGCAGATCAAAATGCTCTTCGTCAGTTTTCATAATTTGTAAACAATAGCCCTACAATGTTAAAATTAACATTGTGTTTTTATTTTCAAAGTAAAGTTACTCAAAATCTATTTGTTAGTTGAGGGTGTGAGGTCAGCTAGATCTTTATAAGGAATATGGACAGACCTTAAAATGTTTTAATTGAATACCCATGACTATTTTAAAATACATGCATAGTATTAACAGTTAAGTTTAGTTTTTCTTGTTAACATGCTAGTTACAATGAAAGTATACCTCATCAAGTTTTCTTCTGGATAATCTGGCCCCTGTGAAAATTAGTTGAAGAGCCCTAGTCTACAGCATTTCTGCATTAATCATAGCTATTGTTAGTAATAATTCGAAGCAGTTTCTATTGTTAAAAAACTTTCTATACACCCAACTGTGTAGCTCTAAAATGACAGCAATAGTTATGCATATTATCTGTGGTCAGTTACCCTTTGGAAAAAAAGTAAATAAAAAAATAACAATGATCAAAACCAATGTTTTGTATTCATGGGAGTTTCAAAAGTTTGCTTTTAAAGGAAGCATAATAGTGGTGTTGTTAGAAGTACTTTCAATTAATTATTGCCGTATATAGCAATGAAATCTGTTTGCAGCTGTAGTTGGGCTGTTTGCAGTTTTACTTTGTAAATTATCATATAAGGAGAAAATCTATTCAAAAACCTTGAAGATAAATGACAAATTAGACATTTCTAGAGATGTAGTGATAAAAGCTCTAACTGACATAAGAGAATAAATAACAGTGTCATAACAGGTTTTAATTATTAATCTATATGTAGATCTCAGTTATTCTTATCTGTTTTTTTATTTGTTTTTTTTTTAGGTCAGAAGCAGGACTTGCTTTTTCAAAGCTCAAAACACTGGTAAACAATTATTACGGTTACACTTTACATTAGTTAACTCAAGTTAACATGAACTAAAAATGAACAATACTTCACAGTTTTTCTTAATATTTGTTATTTTTAATTTAAACATATACTAATACATTTTTTTTTAATGAAAAGTTGTATTTGTTAACAATAGTTAATGCATCATGAACTAACCATGGATAATTGTATTTTTATAAATTAACATTTACCAAGATTAACATGCTGTAAAAATATATTGTTCATTGTCAGTTCATGATGCCTAATGCATTTCCTATGTAATCAAATATAGCCATATTGTAAAGTGTTATCATTATTAGTTTATAGGGATACTGTTATTTAAAGGTTTATCTTTTTGTTATGCATGTCAAAATTCGTAGGGTCTATGTGAGGCCAATCCACTTTGAAAATATGCTGTAGTAGGGTACAGTATACTTACATTATTTAATAACCCTCTAAGTTACAATACAAGTTTAAGAAATATTTGATTAGTTGAGGCAAACTTTATTTATGCTTCCATTAACACTGGAGCATTTTTGCATGACAAGGTCAAATAAATTGGCTTTTTTTCATGGAAGATTAATCCTGATAAAACAAGTCCTATTGTTGTATACACATTAATAAAAATTGTATTGTAATTTTCTTTTCTGGATAACCTCAAAAGGTTTGTCTACGTACGTTTCTGTGTATGAATGTGCATTTATATAAAACATTCCAAGAGTGTTAGACACACCCTAGACCAATATAACAATAAAATATGAGAGCAAAAGAAATCTTTTTTTAATGTGACAGACGTCCTTCTGTGTTTGTCTGTCTATGCATTGGCATGAAACAGGTGTCCTAACTTTGGACTCACACCCAGAAAGAAAGAGAGAGAGAGAGAGAGAGAGAGAGAGAGACATTTTTTTAAATCTCTTAAGATTAGTTTGCAGCTTTGCAGCTAGTAAGGATCATTTTATTGAAAATCTGTCTTTCAATATGAACATATTGTGTGCAAACCAAATTTAAAACCTTAAATATAACATCACTCCTTAGCCCATAAGGGATTTTTTGACAAAAGAGGGTAAGCCAACGTGATGTGCAAGTTGCTATGAAAAAAGTTTTGTACAATTTTGATATCCATCATATTCTAGGAAATTATTTTCAATTTGATGATTATGTAATGTATTTTCCACATTCTCTGTGATGTCAAATCTTGTAATCTCTTAATGACAGGTATGCCTATAAGAGGAAAGGTGAAAATCATATAGTTTTTTATGCCTATTAGCGTCGCCATGAAGACGTCGCCAATTTTTAATTCATGCAATATTTCCATTTTTTTCCCTCTCCATAATTTAGTGAGACTTCTTATGTACACATCAAATAAGATAAGACCCTATCTCTTAAATTAAATGATTGAATGTAGGCTATTGTATAGAGTTAGCAACAGTTCAGCCTTTTGAAATTTCTTTTTCAAAACTATATGTGCCATAACAAGTTTTTAAACCCTCTAAACACTTTATTAATAAATAAGTGCCAATTTCTACAGACCACACACACACACACACACACACACACACACACACACACACACACACACACACACACACATATATATATATATATATATATATATATATATATATACCTATATATCTGATATAAACCTTTTATGGAACTGATAAAACCTGTCATAACCGAAACATCTTTTAGTATTCTGACTGAATCGAATTCTTTACATTCATGTTAACATTAATCAGCACTTTATTTACACCCTTTATTGTTGACATGGAATAACACCGCCAGAATGCGTCTGCTGCGCGATATAGGGATCGGTCACCAAATTACACCTGTTACCACACCCTACAACGTCGACACACCTTTGATATACAATTGCCAAAAAAAAAAAAAAATAATAATAATATTTTCAGTCTGTTACCTTTGAACTAAGAAGACAAATCACAGAGATTATTGCAATACAGTTCGGTGTACATGGTTATGACTTTGAACGGCGAAAAAAGGTAGGTGCCTGATCGCAACTGAACAGAGTTTATGGTAAAATCTAGCCTATAATTCTTTATTTAAGACTAGGGAAAAATTGGACAAGACTTGTCCAGTCGGCTTGTCCCCTTTCTCCCCTCTCATCTCAACATATTTTTTTATTTTTTATTTTTTTAATGGCTGTGCCCTTCTTAAATTTGACAATTCATATGAACACCATCGCTGATAAAATTGGTTTACTCGGAACAGTTTTGAGGTTACATGATCTGCTTTTTATTGGGTAATAGTGATAGACTGCGTGAATTTTGTTATTATGTTGCAAATGAAAAGTTTTATGTCTATTTGTTAATGGGGGTTTTGTGGGCACATACATTCATTTGTATTTGTGGAGGGAAAAAATGCTTTTATTTAGAAGTGAAAACGTACATCACCCTTGGTGTATGGCCCATTCACTTGGGGCAGAAGGTTTTGCCTTGTTGTTAAAATTATTGTAATTCATGGAGTTGATAATTCCATGAATTAGATGTAAATTTAAATTCAAGTAACCTATCCATCATAGACCTAACCTAAATTGGCTAATTGAACGGAATCAATCAATTTGAAATAATTTACATTTAAATGTAGTCATTTAGCAGACGCTTTTATCAGAGAATTCAAGGCTGTTTCTGTTATGACTGTGCGCGACATTATAGCGTCCTTTTCATTAATGTTCATATGTGTGTGTGTTAGGATTGTCGATTTAACGCGTTAATTCAGTGCAATTAATTACATGAAAACCATACAGTATATTGAACGTTCTTGCGTTCAAACACAGCTGGACGGAGCGCAACTTTTCGCGACGCAATCTAAGAATAAACCGGCCTCAAAACCCATGTGTACCTTTCCTTAGACAACAACTAGAAAAAGTCTACCTCACACAGATTAACGAATTTAATTGGAAAATGGATGGCTGTGGACAGTATAGGCCAATGAAAGGCACGTTTAATGATATAAAAATGAACAACACGTTGCCTTCTAAAACCACTTTTTGTATTGTCTAATTAATGCTTTCTACTGGTCTACCATAATAATGTAATGTATTTGATGTATTATAATTATTTAAACATTATATATAATATAAATAATTTTTATTTGGGGCCTTTCGTGGCAGATATCGATATAAGACAAATATTTCAAATATTCAAAATATTCAAAATATAAGAATTTCAGATATTCAAATATTTTAAAAAATGTCAAATATTTCTGTGTAAAACTGAATATATAACCAGTGTTGGGGAGTAACAGAATACATGTAACGGGATTACGTATTTAAAATACAAAATATAAGTAACTGTATTCCTCTACAGTTACAGTTTAAATCATTGGTATTTAGAATACAGTTACATTCTAAAAGTATTTTGATTACTGAAGAGATTACTTTGCATTTTATTGTCATTTGTTTCATTTAATATTTAGTTCTTTCAGATGGAAAACATTTATACATACAAATGATGCGATCCAAAGTGCATTTGAACAGCAGTGAAACACTTTCTTATGATGTGTTACATTCATATGAGCAGACAGAGAAGTAAGTTTGAAGTATGTTTGGAGCAGAAGAAATAGAAATAAACCTTGTGTAAATTGTCAGCTTTACGCTAAGCTGCAATGCTATTTCTAGCCATTTTACATGCACATTAACAGGCACGATCATATTTTTTTATCAAGAAAATTCACATTGGATCATAATTTATTTTTTTCTAGTAAGACCTTTGATATTAGGGCAAAAATCGTATTCTTGATATTAATTTTTGTATTGTTTTCCTGTAAAAATATCCAAAAATCCTTAAAACAAGATCAATTAGATTCATCTTGTTTTAGAAACAACACTGCATAAGATATTTAGGTTTTTCAGAGAATGTATTTTTAACATGTGTATTTTGTCTTCCTGTACTGGCAGAATTTTTATAGTCAAAACAAGTGAAAAAATCTACCAGTGCTGAAGTAATCCAAAGTATTTAGAATACTTTACTGACTTTGAGTAATCCAATGGAATACATTACAAATTACATTTTACAGCATGTATTCTGTAATCTGTAGTGAATAAATGTCAAAAGTAACCCTCCCAACCCTGTATATAGCCTATAGGCTATATATACAAAATATTTGACATGTTGTTGCAATTTATATACTGTATATATATATATATAAAAATGACAGATAAAATCTGAACAAGTTACCATACCATAAATTGGATGTGCTACAATTAATAAACTGTGCTATAATAATTTATTGAATGATGCATCACCATCACGTACATGCTAAACTCGTAGGCTACCTAAATATGTTCTAAAAAATTGGTACTACTGGCAAACCTGTGGTAACAAGAGTTGGGCGCAAAGCTCTTTTCTTTGCATGTGAAAATTTGCAAATTTAAATTATGCATATATTTGCCACCGGGGTTTACAACCAAATGCGTTTTCGCTCACTTTGTGAACAACTCTGTGTGTTTTTTTAAGAAATGAATTGAGTGAACGATTCCCTAACCACTTACTGTGTCGCCATCTTCTGGCGTTAAGTAATCTGCAGAAATGTCAACAAAGTCAAAGCTTCAATGGCATGATTGCTGGCATTTACAATATTAGCAAACCATAATAGAATATTAAAATAGACAAACATATAGACAATAAGTACACTGCTAAAAATATTTTGATGTTTAGCTGTATCAAAATGCATTTCTGAGTTGACAGCTTTCAGCCTTCAAAACTTTCCAGTGCATGGCATGTGCATCATTTTCCATTGCAGCAACATGTGCATAAACATGTTTTCATTCTATCAACTTGTACTTAGGTTGAATTAACAAACTGCTAAGACCTTATTTCTTTACTTGATGTTTGTTAATTGTCACCATAACTGAGGTTTGTGTGTGTGGTCTATATGGCACCTCCTCAACCAGATGTTGCTAATACTTTCTTTGCATAGCAAAATTATCACTTGTTCAGAGGCTACTTCACATAACTACATACATATGTCACATAAATTTACTTATAATTAATTATAGTACTAAATAAAAACAATAATATATATTTTTTAAGCAAACTTGCAATTTGAGAGTCGATTATTTTGTTGTCTCAACAAACGTATTTATTTGAAAGAAATGTTTATTTTTATCAAGGTAATTTAAATGTCTCAAAGCAAAATTATAACTTGATTAACTGAGGTTGAGTCAACATTTTTTATGACATGTATAAAGTGATAGGCTACATAAAATGAAGGGGAAAAATAAAATGAAAAGTATAGGTAGAAATATAACAATAAATAAATAATATAAAAATATAAAATAAAATAACAAGTAGTCAGTGAACTAATTTGTTGCCTGAACTGATTAAAAAGATTAATTGGGATAAATAAAAATGATAGGCCCTACATGTAAAGTTAAGTGATTGTATTGTTTTTATTCTTGGCCTATATATTATTCTGTGTTAATTGATAAACAATGCTGGGTAGATTAGATCTGAATTGTAATCTGGTACTGATTACAAATTACATTACTAAATTTGTAGTCAGTAACAACTTCTTGGATTACTTTTTCAAGGTAATAAAATCTAATTGCTTTTGGATCACTTTGGGATTACTTCTTACCTAATTTTAGTTTATTTGATGTCATACATTTGAGTAGGATAAGGTTGTACCATTTTGACAATGTTGCTTAAATGCAAAACAGAAAACGTCCTTAATGGGTTACTAGAACTTTGAATTTTTTAATCTGATTGTATAATACAGATTACATGTAATCCGTTACTACCCAGCACTGCTGATAAATGATGAATCTGACTGTCCTTTGTGAAGGAAATTTTTGACGACAAAGCCCACTAAATCTCATAATACTTTTACATCTTAATATTATTAACTGAAAATAAAATGTTAATGTTGATTTGTTTTATTATTTCCATTATATTTACCCCAGATTGCTGTTATGATGTGGGTCTTTTTTACTTATGGAATTACACAAATATAATTACATTGATATTTTAGTTTGGAGGACAGAATTCACAAACAGAAATTAAATTTTAATTTTAATTTTGTAGTAGGTGTTAGAAACCCACATAGAAAAAATACTGTGAGAGAAAACACACATTTGTGTAATTTTGACATAAAGTTCCAAAGTTAATGACAAATCGCACAGCTTCCCTGTGTGTAAACTAGCCGTGTCCCAGAAACAGAGCAGGACACATAATATTTGAGCACGAAAAGAGCAGCACACAGAAAATATGAGCAAGTGTAACGGTAGCCAGCTGGTAGGTAGCTGTGCAATGTGTGAACTTCACTCCCCTGGCCTCAAGAGGTGCACTAGTGACTGAAGCTAGGGGCTGTAGCCTTTAGTAGCCCGCTTCCCATGCCAGAGACCCCGGTTTGAATCCCACTTGAAGTGAATTGAACAGGACTGGTTACAGTGGTGCTGTGACCTGGATAGGAGTGAGGTTTAGGGGGGTGAGTGTAATGGTAGCCAGCTAGTAGGTAGCTATGCAGTGTGTATTCCTCACTCCCCTAGCCTCAAGAGGTGCACTAATGACTGACTCTAAGGGCTGTAGCCTTTAGCCTTCTTGTTAGCGTGCCTGCCTCCCATGCCAGAGACCCCAGTTCAAAGCAGGTCGAGCAGGATTGGTAATGCATGCAGAATATTAATTTATTTAAATTGCAGCCTTTCGTAGTTTAAAAATCACACAGTTTTGTGTGATTTTGATTTTGACCTTATGGCCATTAATTAATTAGTTTGCTCTTGGGTTCTGGAACTGAATTGTTTCACACAATAGGTATATGCAGTATTTGGCAGTACAATTTGGGGCTAGCCTCACAAAAGCGGTGCAAACTCGATTCTGAAACAGGGTTTCATAGCCCAGTTCAAAAGCAGTGCTAAAACACTTTCAAAATAACAAGTGTCAAGATGAAGTTTAACAAGACGTTAACCAAGGGTTAAACAAAATGTGAAAAGCCCTTGAGAAGTATGTCTTTGATGAACACAATGTAGAACCATAACATAATATAGCAGATTATGTCTGTGCAATCTGAAAGATAAATAGCATCAATAGCCCCTTTAGCTCATCAAATTTAAACTATGAAAATGCATATCTATTAGTACAAATTATTATTAAAATATTTTCTATTTTAGGAGGTGTTACATTTTAAAATATGGCAGAAGGACAGTTTCCCTCACCATATGTAAGTAAATTATATTATTCTATTTACTTATATAAGAAATATCAAATAATTTGTAATTATTTATGCAAGTCTATAATATAATTTTAACTGATTCAATGTCATATTAAATGTATTTTACAGTATATTTATGGTGGACTGTTTGTGGAAATGCAGCAGCACAAAGCGAAACTACTGCACAAACCACAACACCACTTCTTTCAACCACAACTGTGACCCCTACAACATTGTTTACATCCTTAGAAACAACAACAACTGCACCTTTAGTAACAAAAAGTACTACTCCAAACACAATGCCATCATCAACAACTGACTTGTATACAACAACAAATACATCTTCAGAAATTACAACTTCAACTTCGACAACCATGACTACATCCTCGGAAACTACAACTGCACCTCCAAAAACCACAAATACATCTCAAATCACAACACCATCATCGACAAACACTGAATTTCCTACAACAACAGCTGTGACCCCCGCATCCATGTCTATATCATCAGCAACTACGAGTGCACCTGAAACAACAACAAATACTGCTGCTCCAACAACAACACCTTTAACAACAACCACTGAAATATCGACAACAACAATGACCCCTACAACAACAACTACATCTTCAGCAACTACAACTTCACCTTCAACAACCATAACTGTGACACCAACAACCATGACCAAATCCTTGGAAACTACAACTGCACCTCCAACAACCATAACTTCTCCAGTCACTACACCATCAACAACAACTGAATTTACTACAGTGACAACAATGACCCCTACACCACCAACTACATCTTCAGCAACTACAATTTCACCTTCAACAACCTTAACTGTGACACCAACAACCATGACCACATCCTTGGAAACTACAACTGCACCTCCATCAACAAGGACTTCTCCAAACACAACACCATCAACAACCACTGAATTTACTACAGTGACAACAATGACCCCTACAACAACAACTACATCTTCAGAAACTACAACTTCACCTTCAACAACCATTACTGTGACACCAACAACCATAACCACATCCTTGGAAACCACAGCTGCACCTACAACAATAATAACTCCTCCAATCACAACACCATCAAAAACAACTGAATTTACTACAGTGACAACAATGACCCCTACAACAACAACTACATCTTCAGAAACTACAACTTCAACTAAAACAACCATAACTGTGACACCAAAAACAATGACCACATCCTTGGAAACTACAACTGCACCTCCAACAACCATAACTTCCCCAATCACAACACCATCAACAACAACTGAATTTACTACAGTGACAACAATGACCCCTTCAACAAAAACTACATCTTCAGAAATTACAACTTCAACTTCAACAACAATAACTGTGACACCAACAACCATGACCACATCCTTGGAAACTACAACTGAACCTCCAACAACTATAACTTCTCCAATAACAACACCATCAACAACAGCTGAATTTACTAGAGTGACCACAATGACCCCTACACCACGAACTACATCTTCAGCAACTAGAACTTCACCTTCAACAACCATAACTGTGACACCAACAACCATGACCACATCATTGGAAACTACAACTGCACCTCCAATAACAACGACTTCAATCAAAACACCAACAACAACAAAGGAATTTACTACAGTGACAACAATGACCCCTACAACAACAACTACATCTTCAGAAACTACAACTTCACCTTCAATAACCATAACTATGACACCAACAACCATGACCAAATCCTTGGAAACTACAACTGCACCTCAAACATCCATAACTTCTCCAATCACAGCACCATCTATAACAACTGAATTTACAGCAGTGACAACAATGACCCCTACACCACCAACTACGTCTTCAGCAACTACAATTTCACCTTCAACAACCTTAACTGTGACACCAACAACCATGACCACATCCTTGGAAACTACAACTTCACCTCCAACAACAAGGACTTCTCCAAACACAACACCATCAACAACCACTGAATTTACTACAGTGACAACAATGACCCCTACAACAACAACTACATCTTCAGAAACTTCAACTTCACCTTCAACAACCATTACTGTGACACCAACAACCACGACCATATCCTTGGAAACTACAACTGCACCTACAACAACCATAACTTCTCCAATCACAACACCATCAACAACAACTGAATTTACTAAAGTGACAACAATGATCCCTACAACAACAACTACATCGTCAGCAACTACAACTTCACCTTCAACAACCATAACTGTGACACCAACAACCATGACCACATCCGTGGAAACTACAACTGCACCTCCATCAACAACGACTTCTCCAATCACAACACCATCAACAACCACTGAATTTACTACAGTGACAACAATGACCCCTACAACAACAACTACATCTTCAGCAACTACAACTTCACATTCAACATCCATAACTGTGACACCAACAACCATGACAACATCCTTGGAAACTACAACTGCACCTCCAACAACCATAACTTCTCCAGTCACTACACCATCAACAACAACTGAATTTACTACAGTGACAACAATGACCCCTACACCACCAACTACATCTTCAGCAACTACAACTTCACCTTCAACAACCATAACTGTGACACCAACAACCATGACCACATCATTGGAAACTACAACTGCACCTCCAATAACAACGACTTCAATCAAAACACCATCAACAACAACGGAATTTACTACAGTGACAACAATGACCCCTACAACAACAACTACATCTTCAGAAACTACAACTTCACCTTCAAAAACCATTACTGTGACACCAACAACCATAACCACATCCTTGGAAACTACAACTGCACCTCCATCAACAACGACTACTCCAATCACAACACCATCAACAACCACTGAATTTACTACAGTGACAACAATGACCCCTACAACAACAACTACATCTTCAGAAACTACAACTTCACCTTCAACAACCATTACTGTGACACCAACAACCATAACCACATCCTTGGAAACTACAACTGCACCTACAAAAACCATAACTTCTCCAATCACAACACCATCAACAACAACTGAATTTACTAAAGTGACAACAATGATCCCTACAACAACAACAACTACATCTTCAGCAACTACAACTTCAACTTCAACAACCATAACTGTGACACCAACAACCATGACCACATCCTTGGAAACTACAACTGCACCTCCAATAACAACGACTTCAATCAATACACCATCAACAACAACGGAATTTACTACAGTGACAACAATGACCCCTACAACAACAACTACATCTTCAGAAACTACAACTTCACCTTCAATAACCATAACTGTGACACCAACAACCATGACCACATCCTTGGAAACTGCACCTCCAACATCCATAACTTCTCCAATCACAGCACCATCTACAACAACTGAATTTACAGCAGTGACAACAATGACCCCTACACCACCAACTACGTCTTCAGCAACTACAATTTCACCTTCAACAACCTTAACTGTGACACCAACAACCATGACCACATCCTTGGAAACTACAACTTCACCTCCAACAACAAGGACTTCTCCAAACACAACACCATCAACAACCGCTGAATTTACTACAGTGACAACAATGACCCCTACAACAACAACTACATCTTCAGAAACTACAACTTCACCTTCAACAACCATTACTGTGACACCAACAACCATAACCACATCCTTGGAAACTACAACTGCACCTCCAACAACCATAACTTCTCCAATCACAACACCATCAACAACAACTGAATTTACTAAAGTGACAACAATGATCCCTACAACAACAACTACATCGTCAGCAACTACAACTTCACCTTCAACAACCATAACTGTGACACCAACAACCATGACCACATCCGTGGAAACTACAACTGCACCTCCATCAACAACGACTTCTCCAATCACAACACCATCAACAACCACTGAATTTACTACAGTGACAACAATGACCCCTACAACAACAACTACATCTTCAGCAACTACAACTTCACCTTCAACAACCATAACTGTGACACCAACAACCATGACAACATCCTTGGAAACTACAACTGCACCTCCAACAACCATAACTTCTCCAGTCACTACACCATCAACAACAACTGAATTTACTACAGTGACAACAATGACCCCTACACCACCAACTACATTTTCAGCAACTACAACTTCACCTTCAACAACCATAACTGTGACACCAACAACCATGACCACATCATTGGAAACTACAACTGCACCTCCAATAACAACGACTTCAATCAAAACACCATCAACAACAACGGAATTTACTACAGTGACAACAATGACCCCTACAACAACAACTACATCTTCAGAAACTACAACTTCACCTTCAATAACCATAACTGTGACACCAACAACCATGACCAAATCCTTGGAAACTACAACTGCACCTCCAACATCCATAACTTCTCCAATCACAGCACCATCTATAACAACTGAATTTACAGCAGTGACAACAATGACACCTACACCACCAACTACATCTTCAGCAACTACAATTTCACCTTCAACAACCTTAACTGTGACACCAACAACCATGACCACATCCTTGGAAACTACAACTGCACCTCCAACAACAAGGACTTCTCCAAACACAACACCATCAACAACCACTGAATTTACTACAGTGACAACAATGACCCCTACAACAACAACTACATCTTCAGAAACTACAACTTCACCTTCAACAACCATAACCACATCCTTGGAAACTACAACTGCACCTCCAAAAACCATAACTTCTCCAATCACAACACCATCAACAACAACTGAATTTACTACAGTGACAACAATGACCCCTACAACAACAACTACATCTTCAGCAACTACAACTTCACCTTCAACAACCATAACTGTGACACCAACAACCATGACCAAATCCTTGGAAACTACAACTGCACCTCCATCAACAAGGACTTCTCCAAACACAACACCATCAACAACCACTGAATTTACTACAGTTACAACAATGACCCCTACAACAACAACTACATCTTCAGCAACTACAACTTCACCTTCAACAACCATAACTGTGACACCAACAACCATGACCACATCCTTGGAAATTACAACTGCACGTCCATCAACAAGGACTTCTCCAAACACAACACCATCAACAACCACTGAATTTACTACAGTGACAACAATGACCCCTACAACAACAACCACATCTTCAGCAACTACAACTTCACCTTCAACAACCATAACTGTGACACCAACAACCATGACAACATCCTTGGAAACTACAACTGCACCTCCAACAACCATAACTTCTCCAAACACTACACCATCAACAACAACTGAATTTACTACAGTGACAACAATGACCCCTACACTACCAACTACATCTTCAGCAACTACAACTTCACCTTCAACAACCATAACTGTGACACCAACAACCATGACCACATCCTTGGAAACTACAACTGCACCTCCAATAACAACGACTTCAATCAAAACACCATCAACAACAACGGAATTTACTACAGTGACAACAATGACCCCTACAACAACAACTACATCTTCAGCAACTACAACTTCACCTTCAACAACCATAACTGTGACACCAACAACCATGACCACATCCTTGGAAATTACAACTGCACCTCCATCAACAAGGACTTCTCCAAACACAACACCATCAACAACCACTGAACAAACTACAGTGACAACAATGACCCCTACAACAACAACTACATCTTCAGCAACTACAACTTCACCTTCAACAACCATAACTGTGACACCAACAACCATGACCAAATCCTTGGAAACTACAACTGCACCTCCATCAACAAGGACTTCTCCAAACACAACACCATCAACAACCACTGAATTTACTACAGTTACAACAATGACCCCTACAACAACAACTACATCTTCAGCAACTACAACTTCACCTTCAACAACCATAACTGTGACACCAACAACCATGACCACATCCTTGGAAATTACAACTGCACGTCCATCAACAAGGACTTCTCCAAACACAACACCATCAACAACCACTGAATTTACTACAGTGACAACAATGACCCCTACAACAACAACCACATCTTCAGCAACTACAACTTCACCTTCAACAACCATAACTGTGACACCAACAACCATGACAACATCCTTGGAAACTACAACTGCACCTCCAACAACCATAACTTCTCCAAACACTACACCATCAACAACAACTGAATTTACTACAGTGACAACAATGACCCCTACACTACCAACTACATCTTCAGCAACTACAACTTCACCTTCAACAACCATAACTGTGACACCAACAACCATGACCACATCCTTGGAAACTACAACTGCACCTCCAATAACAACGACTTCAATCAAAACACCATCAACAACAACGGAATTTACTACAGTGACAACAATGACCCCTACAACAACAACTACATCTTCAGCAACTACAACTTCACCTTCAACAACCATAACTGTGACACCAACAACCATTACCACATCCTTGGAAATTACAACTGCACCTCCATCAACAAGGACTTCTCCAAACACAACACCATCAACAACCACTGAACTTACTACAGTGACAACAATGACCCCTACAACAACAACTACATCTTCAGCAACTACAACTTCACCTTCAACAACCATTACTGTGACACCAACAACCATAACCACATCCTTGGAAACTACAACTGCACCTACAACAACCATAACTTCTCCAATCACATCACCATCAACAACAACTGAATTTACTAAAGTGACAACAATGATCCCTACAACAACAACTACATCTTCAGCAACTACAACTTCACCTTCAACAACCATAAATGTGACACCGACAACCATGACCACATCCGTGGAAACTACAGCTGCACCTCCAAGAACCATAACTTCTCCAATCATAACAACATCAAAAACAACTGAATTGAATACAGTGACAACAATGACCCCTACAACAACAACTACATCTTCAGCAACTACAACTTCACCTTCAACAACCATAACTGTGACACCAACAACCATGACCACATCCATGGAAACTTCAGCTGCACCTCCAACAACCATAACTTCTCCAATCACAACACTATCAACAACAACAGAATTTACTACAGTGACAACAATGACCCCTACACTACCAACTACATCTTCAGCAACTACAACTTCACCTTCAACAACCATAACTGTGACACCAACAACCATGACCACATCATTGGAAACTACAACTGCACCTCCAATAACAACAACTTCAATCAAAACACCATCAACAAAAACGGAATTTACTACAGTGACAACAATGACCCCTACAACAACAACAACTACATCTTCAGCAACTACAACTTCACCTTCAACAACCATAACTGTGACACCAACAACCATGACCAAATCCTTGGAAACTACAACTGCACCTCCAACAACCATAACTTCTCCAAACACTACACCATCAACAACAACTGAATTTACTACAGTGACAACAATGACCCCTACAACAACAACTACATCTTCAGCAACTACAACTTCACCTTCAACAACCATAACTGTGACACCAACAACCATGACCACATCCATGGAAACTACAGCTGCACCTCAAACAACCATAACTTCTCCAATCACAACACCATCAACAACAACTGAATTTACTACAGTGACAACAATGACCCCTACACTACCAACTACATCTTCAGCAACTACAACTTCACCTTCAACAACCATAACTGTGACACCAACAACCATGACCACATCCTTGGAAACTATAACTGCACCTCCATCAACAACGACTTCTCCAATCACAACACCATCAACAACCACTGAATTTACTATAGTGACAACAATGACCCCTACAACAACAACTACATCTTCAGCAACTACAACTTCACCTTCAACAACCATAACTGTGACACCAACAACCATGACCACATCCTTGGAAACTACAGCTGCACCTCCAACAACCATAACTTCTCCAATCACAACACCTTCAACAACAACTGAATTTACTACAGTGACAACAATGACCCCTACACCACCAACTACATCTTCAGCAACTACAACTTCACCTTCAACAACCATAACTGTGACACCAACAACCATGACCACATCCATGGAAACTACAGCTGCACCTCCAACAACCATAACTTCTCCAATCACAACACCATCAACAACAACTGAATTTACTACAGTGACAACAATGACCCCTACACTACCAACTACATCTTCAGCAACTACAACTTCACCTTCATCAACCATAACTGTGACACCAACAACCATGACCACATCCTTGGAAACTACAACTACACCTCCAATAACAACGACTTCAATCAAAACACCATCAACAACAACGGAATTTACTACAGTGACAACAATGACCCCTACAACAACAACTACATCTTCAGCAACTACAACTTCACCTTCAACAACCATAACTGTGACACCAACAACCATGACCACATCCTTGGAAACTACAACTGCAACTCCAACAACCATAACTTCTCCAATCACAACACCATCTACAACAACTGAATTTACAACAGTGACAACAATGACACCTACACCACCAACTACATCTTCAGCAACTACAATTTCACCTTCAACAACCTTAACTGTGACACCAACAACCATGACCACATCCTTGGAAATTACAACTGCACCTCCATCAACAAGGACTTCTCCAAACACAACACCATCAACCACCACTGAACTTACTACAGTGACAACAATGACCCCTACAACAACAACTACATCTTCAGCAACTACAACTTCACCTTCAACAACCATTACTGTGACACCAAGAACCATAACCACATCCTTGGAAACTACAGCTGCACCTACAACAACCATAACTTCTCCAATCATAACAACATCAAAAACAACTGAATTTAATACAGTGACAACAATGACCCCTACAACAACAACTACATCTTCAGCAACTACAATTTCACCTTCAACAACCATAACTGTGACACCAACAACCATGACCACATCCTTGGAAACTACAACTGCACCTCCATCAACAACGACTTTTCCAATCACAACACCATCAACAACCACTGAATTTACTATAGTGACAACAATGACCCCTACAACAACAACTACATCTTCAGCAACTACAACTTCACCTTCAACAACCATAACTGTGACACCAACAACCATGACCACATCCTTGGAAACTACAGCTGCACCTCCAACAACCATAACTTCTCCAATCACAACACCTTCAACATTAACTGAATTTACTACAATGACCCCTACACCACCAACTACATCTTCAGCAACTACAACTTCACCTTCAACAACCATAACTGTGACAGCAACAACCATGACCACATCCTTGGAAACTACAACTGCACCTCCAATAACAATGATTTCTCCAATCAAAACACCATCAACAACAACGGAATTTACTACAGTGACAACAATGACCCCTACAACAACAACTACATCTTCAGCAACTACAACTTCACCTTCAACAACCATAACTGTGACACCAACAACCATGACCACATCTGTGGAAACTACAGCTGCACCTCCAACAACAACGACTTCTCCAATCACAACACCATCAACAACAACTGAATGTACTACAGTGACAACAATGACCCCTACAACTGCATCTTCAGCAACTACAACTTCACCTTCAACAACAATAACTGTGACACCAACAACCATGACCACATCCTTGGAAACTGCAACTGCACCTCCAACAACCATAACTTCTCCAATCACAGCACCATCTACAACCACTGAATTTACTACAGTGACAACAATGACCCCTACACCACCAACTACATCTTCAGCAACAACAATTTCACCTTCAACAACCTTAACTGTGACACCAACAACCATGACCACATCCTTGGAAACAACAACTGCACCTCCAATAACAACGACTTCAATCAAAACACCATCAACAACAACGGAATTTACTACAGTTACAACAATGACCCCTTCAACAACAACTACATCTTCAGCAACTACAACTTCACCTTCAACAACCATAACTGTGACACCAACAACCATGACCACATCCTTGGAAACTACAACTGCACCTCCAACAACAATGACTTCTCCAAACTCAACACCATCATCAACAACTGAATTTACTACAATGACAAAAATGACCCCTGCAACAACAACTACATCTTCAGCAACTACAACTTCACCTTCAACAACCATAACTGTGACACCAACAACCATGACCACATCCTTGGAAACTACAACTGCACCTCCAACAACAATGACTTCTCCAATCACAACACCATCAACAACAACTGAATTTACTACAGTGACAACAATGATCTCAGCAACTACAACTTCACCTTCAACAACCATAACTGTGACACCAACAACCATGACCACATCCTTGGAAACTACAACTGCACCTCCAAGAACCATAACTTCTCCAACCACAGCACCATCTACAATAACTGAATTTACTGCAGTGACAACAATGACCCCTACAACAACAACTACATCTTCAGCAACTACAACTTCACCTTCAACAACCATAACTGTGACACCAACAACCATGACCACATCCTTGGAAACTACATCTGCACCTCCAACAACAATAACTTCTCCAGTCACAACACCATCAACAACCACTGAATTTACTACAGTGACAACAATGACCCCTACAACAAGTGCATCTTCAGCAACTACAATTTCACCTTCAACAACCATGACTGTGAAACCAACAACCATTACCACATCCTTGGAAACTACCACTGTACCTCCAACAATCATAATTATTTCTCAAATCACAACACCATTATCGACAACCACTATATTTCCTACAACCACACCTGTGACTCCCACATCCATGTCTACATCATCAGCAACTACGAGTGCACCTGAAACAACAACTTCTGCTCCAATATCACCACCACTCTCAACAACCAATGAAGTATCGACAACAACAGTGACCCCAACAACCATGCCTACATCCTCAGCAACTACAACTACACCTCCAATAACATCTACTGTTCCAACAACAATGCCACATTCATCAAGTACCACAGAAGTTTCAACAACCACAACTATGAATCTAACAACAAAGCCTACATCTTCATCCACTACAGCTGCACATTCAACAACAATAACTGTGATCCCAACAACCATGCCTAGATCTTCAACAACTACAATTGCAGCTCCAACAAACACAACTACTTCATCAAAAACATTCACTGAAATTTCTACAACATCCTCAGCAACTACAACTGCACCTACAACAACCACAACGACTTCTCCAATAACAACACTATCAACAACCACTGAAGTTTCTACAACCCCAGCTATGACCCCCACAACAATGCCTACATCTTCAGCAACTACAACAGCAACTCCAACAACCACAACAATTTCTCCAATCACAACACAATCAACAACCACTATATTTTCTACAATGACAACAATGACTCCCACAACAACAAATACATTTTCAGAAGCTACAACTTCACCTTCAACAACCATGACTACATCCTCTGCAACTACAACTGCACCTCCAACAACCACAACTACATCTCAAATCACAACACCATCATCGACAACCACTGCATTTCCTACAACAACAACTTTGACCCACACATCCATGTCTACATCATCAGCAACTACGAGTGCACCTGAAACAACAACAACTACTGCTCCAACAACACCACCACTCTCAACAACAACCACTGAAGTATCGACAACAACAATGACCTTAACAACCATGCCAACATCCTCAACAACTACAACTACACTTCCAGTAACATCTACTGTTCCAACAACAACACCATATTCAACAAGTACCACAGAATTTTCAACAACCACGACTATGCCTACATCTTCAACAACAAAAGCTGCACATTCAACAACAATAACTGTGACACCAACAACCATGCCTACATCCTCAGCCACTCCAACACCAACTTCCCCTACATCAGCCACAATGACTTCTCCAATCACAACATCAACAACCACTGAATTTACTACAGTGACAACAATGATCCCTACAACTACATATTCAGCAACTACAGCTGCAACTCCATCAACCACAACAACTTCTCCAATCACAACACCATCAACAAAGACTGAATTTCCTACAACTACAACTTTGACCCCCACATCCATGTCTATATCCTCAGCAAATACGAGTGCACCTCCAACAACAAATCCAACAACACCACCACCCTCAACAACAACCACTGAAGTTTCGACAACAACTATGACCCCAACAACCATGCCTACATCCTCAGCAACTACAACTGAACCTCCAACAACATTGACTGTTCCAATAACAACACCATTTTCAACAAGTACCACAGAAGTTTCAACAAACACAACTATGAATTCCATGACAATGCCTACATCTTCAGCACATATAACTGCACCTAAAACAACAACAACTTCTCCAACAACAACTCCCCCATCAAAAACAACCACTGAAGTTTCTACAACAACCATTTCTACATCCTCAGCAACTACAATAGCACCTCCAACCACCACAACTACTTCTCCCATCACAACACCACCAACAACCACTGAATTTTCTACAGTGACAACTATGACCCCCACAACAACAATTACATTTTCAGCAACTACAAATTCACAAGAAACAACCACAACTGATACCCCAACAACCATGACTACATCCTCGGCAACTACAACTGCACCTCCAACAACCCCTACTACATCTCAAATTGCAACATCATTATCAACAACTACTGAATTTCCTAAAACCACAACTGTGGCCCCCACATACATGTCTACATCCCCAGCAACTATGAGTGCACCTCCTACAACACCTACTGCTCCAACAACACTACAACCATCAACAACAACCACTGATGTTTCAACAACAACTTTGACCCCAACAACCACACCTACATCCTCAGCAATTACAACTGCACCTCCAACAACATCTAATGCTCCAACAACAATGCCATATTCAACAAGTACTTCAGAAGTTTTAATAACCACAACAATGAATCCCACAACAGTGCCTAGATCTTCAGCTACTACAGCTGCACCTTCAACAACAACAACAGTGACCCCAACAACCATGCCTACATCCTCAGCAACTACAACTGCACCTCCAACAACCACAACTACTCCAATCACAACTCCACCATCAACAACAACAAATGAAGTTTCTACAACATCCTCAGCAACTACAACTGCACCAACAACAACCTCAACAACTTCTCCAATAACACCACCACCAACAACAACCACTGAAGTTTCTGCAACCTCAGCTATGACCCCCAAAACAATGCCTACAGCTTCAGCAACTTCAAGTGCAACTCCAATAACCACAACAACTTCTCCAGTCACAAAACCATCAACAACCACTGAATTTTTCACAATGAAAACATTGACCCCCACAAAAACAACTACATCTTTAACAACTTCACCTTCAACAACAATAACTGTGACTTTAACAACAATGACTTCATCCTTAGCAACTACAAATGCACCTCCAACAATGAAAACTACATCTCTAATCACAACACCATCATCTACAACCACTGAATTTCCTACAACTACAACTGTGACCCCCACATCCATGTCTATATCCTCAGCAACTACGAGTGCACCTCCAACAACCACTCCAACAACACCACCACCCTCAACAACAACCACCACTGATGTTTTGACAACAACTTTGACCCCAACAAACATACCTACATCCTCACCAATTACAACTGCACCTCCAACAACAGCTAATGCTCCAACAACAATGCCATATTCAACAAGTACTTCAGAAGTTTTAACAACCACAACAGTGCCTACATCTTCAGCCACTACAGCTGCACCTTCAACAACAACAACAACAGTGACCCCAACAACCACGCCTTCATCATCAGCAACTACAACTGCACCTCCAACAACCACAACTACTCAAATCACAACTCCACCATCAACAACAACCAAACAAGTTTCTCAGACATCCTCAGCAACTACAACTGCAACTACAACAATCTCAACAACGTCTCCAATAACAACACCACCACCAAAAACCACTGAAGTTTCTGCAACCTCAGCTATGACCCCCACAACAATGTCTTCATCTTCAGCAACTTCAAGTGCAACTCCAATAACCACAACAACTTCTCCAATCACAACACCATCAACAACCACTGAATTTTCTACAATGGCAACATTGACCCCCACAACAACAACTACATCTTCAGCAACTTCAAATTCACCTTCAACAACCACAACTGTGACCCCAACAACCATGACTACATCCTCGGCAATTACAACTGCAACAACCTCTACTACATCTCAAATTGCAACACCATCACCAACAACCACTGAATTTCCTTCAACCACAACTGTGGCCCCCACATCCATGTTTACATCTTCAGCAACTATGAGTGCACCTCCAATGACAATTACTGTTCCAACAACACAACAACCATCAACAACAACCACTGAAGTTTCGACAACAACTTTGACCTCAACAATCACGCCTACATATTCAGCAACTACAACTGTACCTCCAACAACATCTAATGCTCCAACAACAATGCCATATTCAACAAGTACTTCAGAAGTTTTAACAACCACAACAATGAATTCCACAACAGTGCCTATGTCTTCAGCCACTACAGCTGCACCTTCAACAACAACAACAGTGACCCCAACAACCATGTCTACATCCTCAGCAACTACAACTGCACCTCCAACAACCACAACTACTCCAATCACAACTCCACCATCAACAACAACCAGTGAAGTTTCTACAACATCCCCAGCAACTACAACTGCTCCTACAACAACCTCAACAACTTCTCCACCAACAACCACTGAAGTTTCTGCAACCTCAGCTGTGACCCCCACAACAATGCCTACATCTTCAGCATCTACCACACCAACAACCAAAACAACTTCTCCAATCACAACACCATCAACAACCACTGAATTTTCTACAATGACAACTGTGTCCCCCACAACCATATCTACATCTTCAGCAACTATGAGTGCACCTTCAACATCAACTACTGTTCCAACAACACAACAACCATCAACAATAACCACTGATGTTTCGACAACAACTATGACCCAAACAACCATGCCTATATCCTCACCAACTACAACTGCACCTCCAACAACATCTACCACTCCAACAACTATGCCATATTCAACAAGTACCACAGAAGTTTCAACAACCACAACTATGAATCCCACAACAATGCCAATATCTTCAACAACTACAGCTGCACCTACAACAACAATATCTGTGACCCCAACAACCATGCCTACGTCTTCAGCAACTTCAACTGTACCTACAACAACCAGAACTACTTATGCAACAACAATTCCACCATCAACAACAACCACTGAAGTTTCTACAACAACAATGCCTACATCTTCAGCAACTACAACACTAATAACCAAAACAACTTCTCAAATCACAACACTACCAACAACCACAGAATTTTCTACAATGACAACTGTGGCCCCCACATCCATATTTACATCTTCAGCAACTATGAGTGCACCTCCAACAACAACTACTGCTCCAACAACACAACAACCATCAACAAAAACCACTGATGTTTCGACAACAACTATGTCCCAAACAACCACGCCTATATCCTCACCAACTACAACTGCACCTCCAACAACATCTACAGTGCCAACAACACCATATTCAACAAGTACCACAGAAGTTTCCACAACCACAACTATTAATCCAAGAACAATTCCTACATCTTCAGCAACTACAACTGCTCCTTCAACAACCACAACTTTGACCCCAGCAACCATGCATATGTCCTCAGCAACTTCAATTGCACCTCCAACAACCACAACTACAACCGCAACTACAGCTACACCTTCAACAATAATAACTCTGACCTCAACAACCATGCCTACATCCTCAGCAACTACAACTGCACCTCCAACAATCACAACATCTTCTCCAATAATAACACCATCAACAGCAACTACTGAAGTTTCTGCAACTTCAACTGTGACCTCCACAAAAATGCCTACATCTTCATCAACTTCAACTGCACCTCCAACTACCACCACTACTTCTCCAATCACAACACCACCAACAACCACTGAATTTTCTACAGTGACAACAATAACCCCCACAACAACAACTACATCTTCAGAAAATACAATGGCACTTACAATAATCACAACATCTTCTCCAATAATAACATCATCAACAACAACTACTGAAGTTTCTGCAACTTCAACTGTGACCTTCACAAAAATGCCTACATCTTCATCAACTACAACTGCACCTCCAACTACCACAACTACTTCTCCAATCTCAACACCACCAACAACCACTGAATTTTCGACAACTACAACTGTGACCCCCGCATCCATGTCTATACCCTCAGCAACTACGAGTGCACCTCCAACAACAACTACTGCTCCAACAACAACAACACCACCATCAACAACAACTGAAATTTCGACAACAACTATGAACCCAACAAACATGCATTTATCCTCAGCAACTACAACTGTACCTACAACAACATCGGATGCTCTAACAAAAACACCATATTCAACAAAAACAACAGAAGTTTCAACTACCACAAATATGAATCCCACAGTAATGCCTATATCTTCAGCAACTATAGCTGCACCTTCAACAACCACAACTTTGACCCCAACAACCATGCCTACATCATCAGCTACTGCACCTCCAACAACCACAACTACTTCTCAAACCACAGCTCCATCAACAACAAACACTAAAGTTTCTACAATAACCATGTATACATCCTCAGCAACTGCAGCTGCACCTACAACAACCACAACGGCTTCTCCAATAACAACACCATCAACAACAACCACTGAAGTTTCTGCAACCTCAGCTATGACCTCCACAACAATGCCTATATCTTCAGCAACTATAGCTGCACCTTCAACAACCACAACTTTAACCCCAACAACCATGCCTACATCATCAGCTACTGCACCTCCAACAACCACAACTACTTCTCAAACCACAGCTCCATCAACAACAAACACTAAAGTTTCTACAACAACCATGTATACATCCTCAGCAACTGCAGCTGCACCTACAACAACCACAACGGCTTCTCCAATAACAACACCATCAACAACCACTAAAGTTTCTGCAACCTCAGCTACGACCTCCACAACAATGCCTACATCTTCAGCAACTACAGCTTCACCTTCAACAAACTCAAATACTTCTACAATCACAACACCACAAACAACCACTACTTTTTCTACAGTGATAACAATGAACCCCACAACAACAACTACATCTTCAACAACTACAAATTCACCTTCAACAACCACAAATGTGACCACAAGAACCATGACCACATCCTTGGCAACTACATCTGGATCTCCAACAACCATGACTACATCTCAAATTACAACACCATCATCGACAATCATGGAAATTCCTACAACCACAGCTGTGACATCCATATCCTTGTCTACATCCTCAGAAACTACGAGTGCACCTCCAACAACAACTAATGCTCCAACAAAACCACCACCATTAACAACTTCCAGTGAAGTTTTGACAACAACTATGACCCCAACAACCTCACCTTTATACTCAGTACCTACCACTGTACCTCCAACAGCTGCTGCTCCAACAACAATGTCATTTTCAACAAGTACCACAGAAGTTTCAACAACCACAACTATGAATCTCACAACAATGCCTACATCTTCTGCAACTACAGCTGCTCCTTCAACAACCACAACTGTGACTCCAACATTCATGTCTACATCCTCAGCAACTATGAGTGAGCCTCCAACAACAACTGCTCCAACAACACCACCAATATCACCAATAACCACAGATGTTTTGACAGCAACTATGACCCCAAAAACCATGCCTACATACTCAGCTACTATAACTGCACCTCTAACAACATCTACTGTTTCAACAATAATGCCATATTCAACAACTACCAAAGAAGTTACAACAACCACAACTATGAATCACACCACAATGCCTACAACTTCAGCAACAACAACTGCACCTTCAACAACCACAACTGTGACCCCAACAGCCATATCTACATCCTCAATACCTACAACTGCACTTCCAACAACTACTTCAACCTCAACTCCACCATCAACAACAACCACTGAAATTTCTGCTATGGCAACTGTGACACTGACACCCATGCCAACATCCTCAGCAACTACGACTGCACCTTCAGCAATAAGCACTGCTTCAACAACAACACCGTCTACAACAGTGACTGACATTTCTACAACCAAAACTTTGATCTCCACAACAATGCCTACATTCTCAGCATCCACAACTCCACCATCAACAACCATTGAATTGTTGACAAGTATAACCCCAACAACAATGCCTACATCCTCAGCAACTACAACCGCACATCTCACAACAGCACGATATTCAACAACCAAAACTATGACCCCAACAACCATGCCTATATTCTCAGCATCTACAACAGCCCCATCAACAATAACCACTGAAGTCTCTACAACAACAATAACCCAAACAACAATGCCAATATCCTCACCAACAACTGCTCCTCCAGCACCATCTCCATCTTCAATAACAACACCATATTCAACATCTACTACTGAAGTTTCTACAACCACATCTACTTCTCCAACCACAACTCCACTATCAACAACAACCACTGACGTTTCTACAACATCGACTATGACCCCTACAACAATTCCTACATCTTCAGCAACTGCATCTCCAACAACCACAAATACTTCTCCAACCACAACATCAACAGCAATGACTGAAGTTTTAGCAATTACAAATATGACACCAACAATGATGCTGACATCCTCAGCAACTACAACAGCACGTCCAACCTCATCTAAAGCTCCAATCACAACACCCTCAACAACCACAACTGTGACCCAAACAACCATGCCTAGATCATCAACAATTACAACTGCACTTTCAACAACCACAACTACTTCTCATACCACAACTTCACCTTCAACATCCACTGAGTTTTCTGCGACAACTTTGACACCAACAATGACACCTACATCCTCAGCACCTACAATTGCAACTGCAACAACCACAACTGCTTCTCCAATCACAACACCATCAACAATATTGACTAAAGTTACTACAATGACAACAGTGACCCCCACTGTGACCCCAACAACCATGCCTATGTCCTCAACAACAATAGCTGCACCTCTAAAAACGTCTCAAAACACAACAATATCTTCAACAACCACTGAAGCTTCTACAACAACAACTGTAACCTCCACAACAAAACTTACATTATCAGCAACTACAACTGCATCCCCATCTCCAACTAAAACTACTGTGGCCCAATCAACCATTCCTACATCCTCAAACACTGCAACTGCATCAAAAACAACTACTAATAAAGTAAAAACAACATATTCAACAACAACCGCTGAAGGTTTTACAACCAAAATTATGACCCCTAAAACCTTGCTTACAACCTCAGCATCTGCAACAGCACTTCCAACAACCTCATCTATTTCCCCACTAACAAGTCAAGCCTCTACAATCACAGTTGTAACCCCTACAACAATTTCTATGTCCTCATTGACCCCAACTGTACCTCCAACAACAACTGCTCCAAATGCAGCAACACTAACTTCTACAACTACTTTGACCCTCACAACCATGTCTACATCATTAGCTACTTCAACTGCATATTCAATAGCTCCATCTTCAACAACAACTGTGACCCCCACAATCCCGCCTCAGTCCTCAGTAACTAAAAATACACTGCCAACAATAAGTACTGCTCCAAGAACTACACCATCTTCAACAACAACAACTGGTGCTTCTCCAGTGACAACTCTGACCCCCACCACCATGCCAACATCCTCAGTTACTACAACTACACCATCTCCAAAAACCACAACTGAAACTTTTACAATTACAACTGTGATCCCTAAAAACATGTCTACATCCTCAGCAACTACAACTGTACTTCCAACAATTACAACTAATGTTCCAATACTAATGTCATCTACAGCAACCACAACTGAAGCTCATACATCTAAAACCACTGAAGCTGATATAACGTTGAACCCCAGCATTATACCTACATCCTCAGCAGCAACACTTACAACTTCAGAATCCAAAGTTACATCTCTACCAACCACAGATGTTCCTATGAGCTCTAGAACATTAGCTACAACCATAACTGCTGAGACAACCTCGACTTTTACCACAACAATGACACCCACAACTATGCTTACTTTAAAATCTACACTTTCTCCTACAAAAAAAGATGAACTGTATACACTCACAGCTGTGAGCCCCACTGCCATTCCTTTGTACTCATCAATTACTTCTGCCTCACCAAAAAACACAACTACATCAACAAGCATGACTATTCCTACCAGTACAATATCTCAAAGCATATCCACTATATTGCCAACCACAATGCCACTTCGCACTCCAACCACCAGGACTGCAACAGTAACTACATCTGTGACTCCCACAGCCATGCCTATATTCTCGGCAACTTCAAATGCACTTCCAGTCACCACATCTATACACACCCCTACAACTGGAGTGACTCCAACTTTACTTTCCACTACACAAACCACTATGTCACTTCCAATGGCAACAGATGATGCTTCCACAACTATAACTGTCATTCCACCAACCAAATCTATAACTGCAACAAGTATGCCTATAAACTCAGCTACCACAGATAAACCATTTCAAACTACTACAATTCATATTAAAACATCAGAATTTCCAAAAGCAGCTACAACTGCAAAGAACATAACACTTCTCAACACAACAAATCCAGCTACATCCTCTTATGCAGCTCCAAGCACTACTGTTACAACCACAGCACAACATAAAACAACAACAACTAATCTTCCTTCAACTAAAATTTTTATGACTACAGCTGCCGTGAAAGCATCTGAACCTCCATCCACTATTAGTACATCTACAACAACCACCACTGCACCTCTCAACAGTAAAACTACAATGACCATGACTGTATCTTTCACCACAAAAACTAAATTTCCAGTCTCATTTGTACCTACAAGCACAAATAATTCTCCCAAAAACACAAATGAAGCTTCAACAACCATGCCAGCGTTCATAGCATCTCCAACTGCTTCTCCAACACCCAAAAGTAGAGCACCAACTACTACAACTCTAATGAAAACATCTGAGTTTCCAAAAACCATAACTACCATGACAATACCACCCACCACAGCTCCAAACTCATATGCAGCTACAAGTACATCAATTACATTTCCAACCTCACACTGGCTTTCATTTTCAGGAACTACATCTCCATCTCTAAAATCTACAACTATGTCTTCAACCTCTACAACACCCAAATCTCAAAACACAATTCCATTCACAAAGGAGGTTCTCACAACCTCAAATGTGGCCTCAAAAAATACAGCAATGTCAATAGTATCTACAACTTCACTTCAAACAACCACAACTGAAGCTCCAACCAAGACAACTATGATGAAAACATCAAAATCTCCTTTAACCATAAGTACATCTGCAACAACTTTGACTATACGTCCAACCATTAACACTGCTCCAACCTCAAATATAGATTCAAGTACATCTACATCCTCACATATTTCTAAAGCATCGGAAACTACAACTGTATCTCCAACAACCACAAAAACTCATTCAACCTCAACTACCATGAAAAATAGTGAAAGTCCAACAAAAAATACTATACCTCTAACAGCTATGACTGTAGCTATAAGCAGTACAAAGCCAATTCCACACTTAACAAACAAAATTGAAATTCCCACTTTTGAAACACTAATGCCAATAGTGCAAACCACAATATCAGAAGCTCAAACAACAAAGGCACCAAGTACAACCATAACAACTCATGCCATTACAACTCCAGCAGCAACTGTGGCCATGAACAGCGTTACAAAAACAGGTTCATCTTCAACAAACTCAACAGGTTCAGCACTGGTTACAAGCAAACTGCTGTTCAACTCCACATCTCAAGTCCCTAGCGAAGCTCTGGTCCTCAGTGTTATCAGCACTCTTCTGAACTCCAGAGAGTCAAAGCTCAACGAATCAGTGAAGCTGGTGAATGTGAGCTATGAGAGTAAGTGGCATTATTTTCAATGAAAAAGATTTTGAAATATGAAGATGTCAACCAGATTTGAATGTCAGGTATTGGCAAAAGAGTTTAAAAAAATATATATTTTCAAACAGAAATCTCAGAAACCTCCTATCTGGTCACCTTTACATTTAACCTAATAAACATAAGCATGCCAGAGGACCCTGAGCTCAGTAGCAACACCTACCAGCGAGTGCAGGATATTACCAATAATGCGGTAAGCATTCAAAATTGACCCAGTAAAAGTATGGGTTCATTGCAAATGTTGCCCAGAGTGTGATGAGTGGTTTGCTTTTCCCTTGCAGCTGAACACTCTTCTGAATGAGCCTGAAAGTCAAGTTTTTGAACCCAAGTCTTACAATTTCACGTAAGTTGCAAACTGACTTCTGCAACTGAATCCTATTTTTTTACAAAATGCTGTTTATTCACCAAATTATTTCTAGACATTGAAAATGCCACACATAAAAATAATTTTTCCTAAAAATCTTAAGAAAACGATTTTGAATGTATGAATTGCAATGCATTAATAAATGTATCTTATGCTTTTCCTGCAGGACCACATCAAACCACATTGAGGGCATTGTGGAATATACCTTCCAGGATGGAAATGTCATAAAACCAGTCAGCTTTCTAAATGAGCTTGGTAAACTGATGGGTACCTCCATTTGGATCATCTTCAGCCATTCGAATGTTTGAATTTCTTGAAAGTGTAGAAACTTTGCTCTAAATCGTGGTAATTGTATTGTTTTCCTCTGAATTGTATTGCAGGTTTGAACACTACAACTGTGTCTCCACTGACAACAAGCAGCTTCCCTGTGACTCCTCTAAACCAAGTGTACGTTTTGATTTTTCCTTTCAGAAATTTAGAATCTGTCATAGAGTCGTAATTTTGCTCCAAACCCCCTATATTGTATTAAACGAAAATGGTGCATTTTGCAGATCTGGTTCTGCATTGGTGACAAGCAAACTGCTGTTCAACTCCTCGTCTCCAGTCCCCAGCAAAGCTCTGGTCCTCAATGTTATCAGCACACTTCTGAACTCCAGAGAGTCACAGCTCAATGAATCAGTGAAGCTGGTGAATGTGAGCTATGAGAGTAAGTGGCATTATATTAATTAAAAAGATTATGAAATGTGAAGATGTCAACCAGTTTTGAAAGTCAAGTATTTGCACAATCAATTTTTTGTAATATTTTTTCAAAAAGAAATCTCGGAAACCTCCTATTTGGTCATCTTTACATTTAACCTAATAAACATCAGCATGCCAGAGGACCCTGAGCTCAGAAGCAACACCTACCAGCGAGTGCAGGATATTATCAATAATGCGGTAAGCATTCAAAATTTTCCCAATAAAAGTATGGGTTCATTGGAAATCTTGCCCAGAGTGTGATAAGTGGTTTGCTTTTCCCTTGCAGCTGAACACTCTTCTGAATAAGCCTGAAAGTCAAGTTTTTGAACCCAAGTCCTCCAATTTCACGTAAGTTGCAAACTGACTTCTGCAACTGAATCCTATTTATTTACAAAATGCTGTTTATTCATCAAAATATTTCTAGACATTGAAAATGCCACACATAAAAATAATTTTTCCTAAAAATCTTAAGAAAACGATTTTGAATGTATGAATTGCAGTGCATTAATAAATGTATCTTATGCTTTTCCTGCAGGACTACACTAAACCACATTGAGGGCATTGTGGAATATACCTTCCAGGATGGAGATGTCATAAAACCAGTCAGCTTTCTAAATGAGCTTGGCAAACTGATGGGTACGTCCATTTAGATCATCTTCAGCCATTCGAATGTTTGAATTGCTTGAAAGTGTAGAACCTTTACTCTAAATCATGGTAATTGTATTGTTTTCCTCTGAATTGTACTGCAGGTTTGAACACTACAACTGTGTCTCCACTGACAACAAGCAGCTTCCCTGTGACTCCTCTAAACCAAATGTAAGTTTTGATTTTTCCTTTCAGAAATTTAGAATCAATCATAGAGTCGTAATTTTGCTCCAAACCCCCTATATTGTATTAAACGAAAATGGTGCATTTTGCAGATCTGGTTCTGCACTGGTGACAAGCAAACTGCTGTTCAACTCCTCGTCTCCAGTTCCCAGCAAAGCTTTGGTCCTCAGTGTTATCAGCACTCTTCTGAACTCCAGAGAGTCACATTTCAATGAATCAGTGAAGCTGATGAATGTGAGCTATGAGAGTAAGTGGCATTATATTCAATTAAAAAGATTATGAAATATGAAGATGGCAACCAGTTTTGAATGTCAAGTATTGGCACAATCAATTTTTTGTAATATATTTTCAAACAGAAATCTCAGAAACCTCCTATCTGGTCACCTTTACATTTAACCTAATAAACATCAGCATGCCAGAGGACCCTGAGCTCAGAAGCAACACCTACCAGCGGGTGCAAGATATTATCAATAATGCGGTAAGCATTCAAAATTGACCCAATAAAAGTATGGGTTCATTGGAAATCTTGCCCAGAGTGTGATAAGTGGTTTGCTTTTCCCTTGCAGCTGAACACTCTTCTGAATAAGCCTGAAAGTCAAGTTTTTGAACCCAAGTCCTCCAATTTCACGTAAGTTGCAAACTGACTTCTGCAACTGAATCCTATTTATTTACAAAATGCTGTTTATTCACCAAAATATTTCTAGACATTGAAAATGCAACACATAAAAATAATTTTTCTTAAAAATCTTAAGAAAACTATTTTGAATGTATGAATTGAAGCGCATTTATAAATATATCTTATGCTTTTCCAGCAGGACCACATCAAACCACATTGAGGGCATTGTGGAATATACCTTCCAGGATGGAAATGTCATAAAACCAGTCAGCTTTCTAAATGAGCTTGGTAAACTGATGGGTACCTCCATTTGGATCATCTTCAGCCATTCGAATGTTTGAATTTCTTGAAAGTGTAGAACCTTTACTCTAAATCATGGTAATTGTATTGTTTTCCTCTGAATTGTATTGCAGGTTTGAACACTACGACTGTGTCTCCACTGACAAAAAGCAGCTTCCCTGTGACTCCTCTAAACCAAGTGTACGTTTTGATTTTTCCTTTCAGTAATTTAGAATCTGTCATAGAGTCGTAATTTTGCTCCAAACCCCCTATATTGTATTAAACGAAAATGGTGCATTTTGCAGATCTGGTTCTGCACTGGTGACAAGCAAACTGCTGTTCAACTCCTCGTCTCCAGTTCCCAGCAAAGCTTTGGTCCTCAGTGTTATCAGCACTCTTCTGAACTCCAGAGAGTCACATTTCAATGAATCAGTGAAGCTGGTGAATGTGAGCTATGAGAGTAAGTGGCATTATATTCAATTAAAAAGATTATGAAATATGAAGATGGCAACCAGTTTTGAATGTCAAGTATTGGCACAATCAATTTTTTGTAATATATTTTCAAACAGAAATCTCAGAAACCTCCTATCTGGTCACCTTTACATTTAACCTAATAAACATCAGCATGCCAGAGGACCCTGAGCTCAGAAGCAACACCTACCAGCGGGTGCAAGATATTATCAATAATGCGGTAAGCATTCAAAATTGACCCAATAAAAGTATGGGTTCATTGGAAATCTTGCCCAGAGTGTGATAAGTGGTTTGCTTTTCCCTTGCAGCTGAACACTCTTCTGAATAAGCCTGAAAGTCAAGTTTTTGAACCCAAGTCCTCCAATTTCACGTAAGTTGCAAACTGACTTCTGCAACTGAATCCTATTTATTTACAAAATGCTGTTTATTCATCAAAATATTTCTAGACATTGAAAATGCCACACATAAAAATAATTTTTCCTAAAAATCTTAAGAAAACGATTTTGAATGTATGAATTGCAGTACATTAATAAATGTATCTTATGCTTTTCCTGCAGGACCACACTAAACCACATTGAGGGCATTGTGGAATATACCTTCCAGGATGGAGATGTCATAAAACCAGTCAGCTTTCTAAATGAGCTTGGTAAACTGATGGGTACCTCCATTTGGATCATCTTCAGCCATTCGAATGTTTGAATTTCTTGAAAGTGTAGAACCTTTACTCTAAATCATGGTAATTGTATTGTTTTCCTCTGAATTGTATTGCAGGTTTGAACACTACGACTGTGTCTCCACTGACAAAAAGCAGCTTCCCTGTGACTCCTCTAAACCAAGTGTACGTTTTGATTTTTCCTTTCAGAAATTTAGAATCTGTCATAGAGTCGTAATTTTGCTCCAAACCCCCTATATTGTATTAAACGAAAATGGTGCATTTTGCAGATCTGGTTCTGCACTGGTGACAAGCAAACTGCTGTTCAACTCCTCGTCTCCAGTTCCCAGCAAAGCTTTGGTCCTCAGTGTTATCAGCACTCTTCTGAACTCCAGAGAGTCACATTTCAATGAATCAGTGAAGCTGGTGAATGTGAGCTATGAGAGTAAGTGGCATTATATTCAATTAAAAAGATTATGAAATATGAAGATGGCAACCAGTTTTGAATGTCAAGTATTGGCACAATCAATTTTTTGTAATATATTTTCAAACAGAAATCTCAGAAACCTCCTATCTGGTCACCTTTACATTTAACCTAATAAACATCAGCATGCCAGAGGACCCTGAGCTCAGAAGCAACACCTACCAGCGGGTGCAAGATATTATCAATAATGCGGTAAGCATTCAAAATTGACCCAATAAAAGTATGGGTTCATTGGAAATCTTGCCCAGAGTGTGATAAGTGGTTTGCTTTTCCCTTGCAGCTGAACACTCTTCTGAATAAGCCTGAAAGTCAAGTTTTTGAGCCCAAGTCCTCCAATTTCACGTAAGTTGCAAACTGACTTCTGCAACTGAATCCTATTTATTTACAAAATGCTGTTTATTCACCAAAATATTTCTAGACATTGAAAATGCCACACATAAAAATAATTTATCTTAAAAATCTTAAGAAAACTATTTTGAATGTATGAATTGAAGCGCATTTATAAATATATCTTATGCTTTTCCTGCAGGACCACATCAAACCACATTGAGGGCATTGTGGAATATACCTTCCAGGATGGAAATGTCATAAAACCAGTCAGCTTTCTAAATGAGCTTGGTAAACTGATGGGTACCTCCATTTGGATCATCTTCAGCCATTCGAATGTTTGAATTTCTTGAAAGTGTAGAACCTTTACTCTAAATCATGGTAATTGTATTGTTTTCCTCTGAATTGTATTGCAGGTTTGAACACTACAACTGTGTATCCACTGACAACAAGCAGCTTCCCTGTGACTCCTCTAAACCAAGTGTAAGTTTTGATTTTTCCATTCAGAAATTTAGAATCAATCATAGTTTCATAATTTTGCTCCAAACCCCCTATATTGTATTAAACGAAAATGGTGCATTTTGCAGATCTGGTTCTGCACTGGTGACAAGCAAACTGCTGTTCAACTCCTCGTCTCCAGTTCCCAGCAAAGCTTTGGTCCTCAGTGTTATCAGCACTCTTCTGAACTCCAGAGAGTCACATTTCAATGAATCAGTGAAGCTGGTGAATGTGAGCTATGAGAGTAAGTGTCATTATATTCAATTAAAAAGATTATGAAATATGAAGATGGCAACCAGTTTTGAATGTCAAGTATTGGCACAATCAATTTTTTGTAATATATTTTCAAACAGAAATCTCAGAAACCTCCTATCTGGTCACCTTTACATTTAACCTAATAAACATCAGCATGCCAGAGGACACTGAGCTCAGAAGCAACACCAACCAGCGGGTGCAAGATATTATCAATAATGCGGTAAGCATTCAAAATTGACCCAATAAAAGTATGGGTTCATTGGAAATCTTGCCCAGAGTGTGATAAGTGGTTTGCTTTTCCCTTGCAGCTGAACACTCTTCTGAATAAGCCTGAAAGTCAAGTTTTTGAACCCAAGTCCTCCAATTTCACGTAAGTTGCAAACTGACTTCTGCAACTGAATCCTATTTATTTACAAAATGCTGTTTATTCATCAAAATATTTCTAGACATTGAAAATGCCACACATAAAAATAATTTTTCCTAAAAATCTTAAGAAAACGATTTTGAATGTATGAATTGCAGTGCATTAATAAATGTATCTTATGCTTTTCCTGCAGGACCACACTAAACCACATTGAGGGCATTGTGGAATATACCTTCCAGGATGGAGATGTCATAAAACCAGTCAGCTTTCTAAATGAGCTTGGTAAACTGATGGGTACCTCCATTTGGATCATCTTCAGCCATTCGAATGTTTGAATTTCTTGAAAGTGTAGAACCTTTACTCTAAATCATGGTAATTGTATTGTTTTCCTCTGAATTGTATTGCAGGTTTGAACACTACAACTGTGTATCCACTGACAACAAGCAGCTTCCCTGTGACTCCTCTAAACCAAGTGTAAGTTTTGATTTTTCCATTCAGAAATTTAGAATCAATCATAGTTTCATAATTTTGCTCCAAACCCCCTATATTGTATTAAACGAAAATGGTGCATTTTGCAGATCTGGTTCTGCACTGGTGACAAGCAAACTGCTGTTCAACTCCTCGTCTCCAGTTCCCAGCAAAGCTTTGGTCCTCAGTGTTATCAGCACTCTTCTGAACTCCAGAGAGTCACATTTCAATGAATCAGTGAAGCTGGTGAATGTGAGCTATGAGAGTAAGTGGCATTATATTCAATTAAAAAGATTATGAAATATGAAGATGGCAACCAGTTTTGAATGTCAAGTATTGGCACAATCAATTTTTTGTAATATATTTTCAAACAGAAATCTCAGAAACCTCCTATCTGGTCACCTTTACATTTAACCTAATAAACATCAGCATGCCAGAGGACCCTGAGCTCAGAAGCAACACCTACCAGCGGGTGCAAGATATTATCAATAATGCGGTAAGCATTCAAAATTGACCCAATAAAAGTATGGGTTCATTGGAAATCTTGCCCAGAGTGTGATAAGTGGTTTGCTTTTCCCTTGCAGCTGAACACTCTTCTGAATAAGCCTGAAAGTCAAGTTTTTGAACCCAAGTCCTCCAATTTCACGTAAGTTGCAAACTGACTTCTGCAACTGAATCCTATTTATTTACAAAATGCTGTTTATTCACCAAAATATTTCTAGACATTGAAAATGCCACACATAAAAATAATTTTTCTTAAAAATCTTAAGAAAACGATTTTGAATGTATGAATTGAAGCGCATTTATAAATATATCTTATGCTTTTCCTGCAGGACCACATCAAACCACATTGAGGGCATTGTGGAATATACCTTCCAGGATGGAAATGTCATAAAACCAGTCAGCTTTCTAAATGAGCTTGGTAAACTGATGGGTACCTCCATTTGGATCATCTTCAGCCATTCGAATGTTTGAATTTCTTGAAAGTGTAGAACCTTTACTCTAAATCATGGTAATTGTATTGTTTTCCTCTGAATTGTATTGCAGGTTTGAACACTACGACTTTGTCTCCACTGACAAAAAGCAGCTTCACTGTGACTCCTCTAAACCAAGTGTACGTTTTGATTTTTCCTTTCAGAAATTTAGAATCTGTCATAGAGTCGTAATTTTGCTCCAAACCCCCTATATTGTATTAAACGAAAATGGTGCATTTTGCAGATCTGGTTCTGCACTGGTGACAAGCAAACTGCTGTTCAACTCCTCGTCTCCAGTTCCCAGCAAAGCTTTGGTCCTCAGTGTTATCAGCACTCTTCTGAACTCCAGAGAGTCACATTTCAATGAATCAGTGAAGCTGGTGAATGTGAGCTATGAGAGTAAGTGGCATTATATTCAATTAAAAAGATTATGAAATATGAAGATGGCAACCAGTTTTGAATGTCAAGTATTGGCACAATCAATTTTTTGTAATATATTTTCAAACAGAAATCTCAGAAACCTCCTATCTGGTCACCTTTACATTTAACCTAATAAACATCAGCATGCCAGAGGACCCTGAGCTCAGAAGCAACACCTACCAGCGGGTGCAAGATATTATCAATAATGCGGTAAGCATTCAAAATTGACCCAATAAAAGTATGGGTTCATTGGAAATCTTGCCCAGAGTGTGATAAGTGGTTTGCTTTTCCCTTGCAGCTGAACACTCTTCTGAATAAGCCTGAAAGTCAAGTTTTTGAGCCCAAGTCCTCCAATTTCACGTAAGTTGCAAACTGACTTCTGCAACTGAATCCTATTTATTTACAAAATGCTGTTTATTCACCAAAATATTTCTAGACATTGAAAATGCCACACATAAAAATAATTTTTCTTAAAAATCTTAAGAAAACGATTTTGAATGTATGAATTGAAGCGCATTTATAAATATATCTTATGCTTTTCCTGCAGGACCACATCAAACCACATTGAGGGCATTGTGGAATATACCTTCCAGGATGGAAATGTCATAAAACCAGTCAGCTTTCTAAATGAGCTTGGTAAACTGATGGGTACCTCCATTTGGATCATCTTCAGCCATTCGAATGTTTGAATTTCTTGAAAGTGTAGAACCTTTACTCTAAATCATGGTAATTGTATTGTTTTCCTCTGAATTGTATTGCAGGTTTGAACACTACGACTGTGTCTCCACTGACAACAAGCAGCTTCCCTGTGACTCCTCTAAACCAAGTGTACGTTTTGATTTTTCCTTTCAGAAATTTAGAATCTGTCATAGAGTCGTAATTTTGCTCCAAACCCCCTATATTGTATTAAACGAAAATGGTGCATTTTGCAGATCTGGTTCTGCACTGGTGACAAGCAAACTGCTGTTCAACTCCTCGTCTCCAGTTCCCAGCAAAGCTTTGGTCCTCAGTGTTATCAGCACTCTTCTGAACTCCAGAGAGTCACATTTCAATGAATCAGTGAAGCTGGTGAATGTGAGCTATGAGAGTAAGTGGCATTATATTCAATTAAAAAGATTATGAAATATGAAGATGGCAACCAGTTTTGAATGTCAAGTATTGGCACAATCAATTTTTTGTAATATATTTTCAAACAGAAATCTCAGAAACCTCCTATCTGGTCACCTTTACATTTAACCTAATAAACATCAGCATGCCAGAGGACCCTGAGCTCAGAAGCAACACCTACCAGCGGGTGCAAGATATTATCAATAATGCGGTAAGCATTCAAAATTGACCCAATAAAAGTATGGGTTCATTGGAAATCTTGCCCAGAGTGTGATAAGTGGTTTGCTTTTCCCTTGCAGCTGAACACTCTTCTGAATAAGCCTGAAAGTCAAGTTTTTGAGCCCAAGTCCTCCAATTTCACGTAAGTTGCAAACTGACTTCTGCAACTGAATCCTATTTATTTACAAAATGCTGTTTATTCACCAAAATATTTCTAGACATTGAAAATGCCACACATAAAAATAATTTTTCTTAAAAATCTTAAGAAAACGATTTTGAATGTATGAATTGAAGCGCATTTATAAATATATCTTATGCTTTTCCTGCAGGACCACATCAAACCACATTGAGGGCATTGTGGAATATACCTTCCAGGATGGAAATGTCATAAAACCAGTCAGCTTTCTAAATGAGCTTGGTAAACTGATGGGTACCTCCATTTGGATCATCTTCAGCCATTCGAATGTTTGAATTTCTTGAAAGTGTAGAACCTTTACTCTAAATCATGGTAATTGTATTGTTTTCCTCTGAATTGTATTGCAGGTTTGAACACTACAACTGTGTCTCCACTGACAACAAGCAGCTTCCCTGTGACTCCTCTAAACCAAGTGTACGTTTTGATTTTTCCTTTCAGAAATTTAGAATCAATCATAGAGTCGTAATTTTGCTCCAAACCCCCTATATTGTATTAAACGAAAATGGTGCATTTTGCAGATCTGGTTCTGCACTGGTGACAAGCAAACTGCTGTTCAACTCCTCGTCTCCAGTTCCCAGCAAAGCTTTGGTCCTCAGTGTTATCAGCACTCTTCTGAACTCCAGAGAGTCACATTTCAATGAATCAGTGAAGCTGGTGAATGTGAGCTATGAGAGTAAGTGGCATTATATTCAATTAAAAAGATTATGAAATATGAAGATGGCAACCAGTTTTGAATGTCAAGTATTGGCACAATCAATTTTTTGTAATATATTTTCAAACAGAAATCTCAGAAACCTCCTATCTGGTCACCTTTACATTTAACCTAATAAACATCAGCATGCCAGAGGACCCTGAGCTCAGAAGCAACACCTACCAGCGGGTGCAAGATATTATCAATAATGCGGTAAGCATTCAAAATTGACCCAATAAAAGTATGGGTTCATTGGAAATCTTGCCCAGAGTGTGATAAGTGGTTTGCTTTTCCCTTGCAGCTGAACACTCTTCTGAATAAGCCTGAAAGTCAAGTTTTTGAACCCAAGTCCTCCAATTTCACGTAAGTTGCAAACTGACTTCTGCAACTGAATCCTATTTATTTACAAAATGCTGTTTATTCACCAAAATATTTCTAGACATTGAAAATGCCACACATAAAAATAATTTTTCTTAAAAATCTTAAGAAAACGATTTTGAATGTATGAATTGAAGCGCATTTATAAATATATCTTATGCTTTTCCTGCAGGACCACATCAAACCACATTGAGGGCATTGTGGAATATACCTTCCAGGATGGAAATGTCATAAAACCAGTCAGCTTTCTAAATGAGCTTGGTAAACTGATGGGTACCTCCATTTGGATCATCTTCAGCCATTCGAATGTTTGAATTTCTTGAAAGTGTAGAACCTTTACTCTAAATCATGGTAATTGTATTGTTTTCCTCTGAATTGTATTGCAGGTTTGAACACTACAACTGTGTATCCACTGACAACAAGCAGCTTCCCTGTGACTCCTCTAAACCAAGTGTAAGTTTTGATTTTTCCATTCAGAAATTTAGAATCAATCATAGTTTCATAATTTTGCTCCAAACCCCCTATATTGTATTAAACGAAAATGGTGCATTTTGCAGATCTGGTTCTGCACTGGTGACAAGCAAACTGCTGTTCAACTCCTCGTCTCCAGTTCCCAGCAAAGCTTTGGTCCTCAGTGTTATCAGCACTCTTCTGAACTCCAGAGAGTCACATTTCAATGAATCAGTGAAGCTGGTGAATGTGAGCTATGAGAGTAAGTGGCATTATATTCAATTAAAAAGATTATGAAATATGAAGATGGCAACCAGTTTTGAATGTCAAGTATTGGCACAATCAATTTTTTGTAATATATTTTCAAACAGAAATCTCAGAAACCTCCTATCTGGTCACCTTTACATTTAACCTAATAAACATCAGCATGCCAGAGGACCCTGAGCTCAGAAGCAACACCTACCAGCGGGTGCAAGATATTATCAATAATGCGGTAAGCATTCAAAATTGACCCAATAAAAGTATGGGTTCATTGGAAATCTTGCCCAGAGTGTGATAAGTGGTTTGCTTTTCCCTTGCAGCTGAACACTCTTCTGAATAAGCCTGAAAGTCAAGTTTTTGAACCCAAGTCCTCCAATTTCACGTAAGTTGCAAACTGACTTCTGCAACTGAATCCTATTTATTTACAAAATGCTGTTTATTCACCAAAATATTTCTAGACATTGAAAATGCCACACATAAAAATAATTTTTCTTAAAAATCTTAAGAAAACGATTTTGAATGTATGAATTGAAGCGCATTTATAAATATATCTTATGCTTTTCCTGCAGGACCACATCAAACCACATTGAGGGCATTGTGGAATATACCTTCCAGGATGGAAATGTCATAAAACCAGTCAGCTTTCTAAATGAGCTTGGTAAACTGATGGGTACCTCCATTTGGATCATCTTCAGCCATTCGAATGTTTGAATTTCTTGAAAGTGTAGAACCTTTACTCTAAATCATGGTAATTGTATTGTTTTCCTCTGAATTGTATTGCAGGTTTGAACACTACGACTGTGTCTCCACTGACAAAAAGCAGCTTCCCTGTGACTCCTCTAAACCAAGTGTACGTTTTGATTTTTCCTTTCAGAAATTTAGAATCTGTCATAGAGTCGTAATTTTGCTCCAAACCCCCTATATTGTATTAAACGAAAATGGTGCATTTTGCAGATCTGGTTCTGCACTGGTGACAAGCAAACTGCTGTTCAACTCCTCGTCTCCAGTTCCCAGCAAAGCTTTGGTCCTCAGTGTTATCAGCACTCTTCTGAACTCCAGAGAGTCACATTTCAATGAATCAGTGAAGCTGGTGAATGTGAGCTATGAGAGTAAGTGGCATTATATTCAATTAAAAAGATTATGAAATATGAAGATGGCAACCAGTTTTGAATGTCAAGTATTGGCACAATCAATTTTTTGTAATATATTTTCAAACAGAAATCTCAGAAACCTCCTATCTGGTCACCTTTACATTTAACCTAATAAACATCAGCATGCCAGAGGACCCTGAGCTCAGAAGCAACACCTACCAGCGGGTGCAAGATATTATCAATAATGCGGTAAGCATTCAAAATTGACCCAATAAAAGTATGGGTTCATTGGAAATCTTGCCCAGAGTGTGATAAGTGGTTTGCTTTTCCCTTGCAGCTGAACACTCTTCTGAATAAGCCTGAAAGTCAAGTTTTTGAACCCAAGTCCTCCAATTTCACGTAAGTTGCAAACTGACTTCTGCAACTGAATCCTATTTATTTACAAAATGCTGTTTATTCACCAAAATATTTCTAGACATTGAAAATGCCACACATAAAAATAATTTTTCTTAAAAATCTTAAGAAAACGATTTTGAATGTATGAATTGAAGCGCATTTATAAATATATCTTATGCTTTTCCTGCAGGACCACATCAAACCACATTGAGGGCATTGTGGAATATACCTTCCAGGATGGAAATGTCATAAAACCAGTCAGCTTTCTAAATGAGCTTGGTAAACTGATGGGTACCTCCATTTGGATCATCTTCAGCCATTCGAATGTTTGAATTTCTTGAAAGTGTAGAACCTTTACTCTAAATCATGGTAATTGTATTGTTTTCCTCTGAATTGTATTGCAGGTTTGAACACTACGACTGTGTCTCCACTGACAAAAAGCAGCTTCCCTGTGACTCCTCTAAACCAAGTGTACGTTTTGATTTTTCCTTTCAGAAATTTAGAATCTGTCATAGAGTCGTAATTTTGCTCCAAACCCCCTATATTGTATTAAACGAAAATGGTGCATTTTGCAGATCTGGTTCTGCACTGGTGACAAGCAAACTGCTGTTCAACTCCTCGTCTCCAGTTCCCAGCAAAGCTTTGGTCCTCAGTGTTATCAGCACTCTTCTGAACTCCAGAGAGTCACATTTCAATGAATCAGTGAAGCTGGTGAATGTGAGCTATGAGAGTAAGTGGCATTATATTCAATTAAAAAGATTATGAAATATGAAGATGGCAACCAGTTTTGAATGTCAAGTATTGGCACAATCAATTTTTTGTAATATATTTTCAAACAGAAATCTCAGAAACCTCCTATCTGGTCACCTTTACATTTAACCTAATAAACATCAGCATGCCAGAGGACCCTGAGCTCAGAAGCAACACCTACCAGCGGGTGCAAGATATTATCAATAATGCGGTAAGCATTCAAAATTGACCCAATAAAAGTATGGGTTCATTGGAAATCTTGCCCAGAGTGTGATAAGTGGTTTGCTTTTCCCTTGCAGCTGAACACTCTTCTGAATAAGCCTGAAAGTCAAGTTTTTGAACCCAAGTCCTCCAATTTCACGTAAGTTGCAAACTGACTTCTGCAACTGAATCCTATTTATTTACAAAATGCTGTTTATTCACCAAAATATTTCTAGACATTGAAAATGCCACACATAAAAATAATTTTTCTTAAAAATCTTAAGAAAACGATTTTGAATGTATGAATTGAAGCGCATTTATAAATATATCTTATGCTTTTCCTGCAGGACCACATCAAACCACATTGAGGGCATTGTGGAATATACCTTCCAGGATGGAAATGTCATAAAACCAGTCAGCTTTCTAAATGAGCTTGGTAAACTGATGGGTACCTCCATTTGGATCATCTTCAGCCATTCGAATGTTTGAATTTCTTGAAAGTGTAGAACCTTTACTCTAAATCATGGTAATTGTATTGTTTTCCTCTGAATTGTATTGCAGGTTTGAACACTACGACTGTGTCTCCACTGACAAAAAGCAGCTTCCCTGTGACTCCTCTAAACCAAGTGTACGTTTTGATTTTTCCTTTCAGAAATTTAGAATCTGTCATAGAGTCGTAATTTTGCTCCAAACCCCCTATATTGTATTAAACGAAAATGGTGCATTTTGCAGATCTGGTTCTGCACTGGTGACAAGCAAACTGCTGTTCAACTCCTCGTCTCCAGTTCCCAGCAAAGCTTTGGTCCTCAGTGTTATCAGCACTCTTCTGAACTCCAGAGAGTCACATTTCAATGAATCAGTGAAGCTGGTGAATGTGAGCTATGAGAGTAAGTGGCATTATATTCAATTAAAAAGATTATGAAATATGAAGATGGCAACCAGTTTTGAATGTCAAGTATTGGCACAATCAATTTTTTGTAATATATTTTCAAACAGAAATCTCAGAAACCTCCTATCTGGTCACCTTTACATTTAACCTAATAAACATCAGCATGCCAGAGGACCCTGAGCTCAGAAGCAACACCTACCAGCGGGTGCAAGATATTATCAATAATGCGGTAAGCATTCAAAATTGACCCAATAAAAGTATGGGTTCATTGGAAATCTTGCCCAGAGTGTGATAAGTGGTTTGCTTTTCCCTTGCAGCTGAACACTCTTCTGAATAAGCCTGAAAGTCAAGTTTTTGAACCCAAGTCCTCCAATTTCACGTAAGTTGCAAACTGACTTCTGCAACTGAATCCTATTTATTTACAAAATGCTGTTTATTCACCAAAATATTTCTAGACATTGAAAATGCCACACATAAAAATAATTTTTCTTAAAAATCTTAAGAAAACGATTTTGAATGTATGAATTGAAGCGCATTTATAAATATATCTTATGCTTTTCCTGCAGGACCACATCAAACCACATTGAGGGCATTGTGGAATATACCTTCCAGGATGGAAATGTCATAAAACCAGTCAGCTTTCTAAATGAGCTTGGTAAACTGATGGGTACCTCCATTTGGATCATCTTCAGCCATTCGAATGTTTGAATTTCTTGAAAGTGTAGAACCTTTACTCTAAATCATGGTAATTGTATTGTTTTCCTCTGAATTGTATTGCAGGTTTGAACACTACAACTGTGTCTCCACTGACAAAAAGCAGCTTCCCTGTGACTCCTCTAAACCAAGTGTACGTTTTGATTTTTCCTTTCAGAAATTTAGAATCTGTCATAGAGTCGTAATTTTGCTCCAAACCCCCTATATTGTATTAAACGAAAATGGTGCATTTTGCAGATCTGGTTCTGCACTGGTGACAAGCAAACTGCTGTTCAACTCCTCGTCTCCAGTTCCCAGCAAAGCTTTGGTCCTCAGTGTTATCAGCACTCTTCTGAACTCCAGAGAGTCACATTTCAATGAATCAGTGAAGCTGGTGAATGTGAGCTATGAGAGTAAGTGGCATTATATTCAATTAAAAAGATTATGAAATATGAAGATGGCAACCAGTTTTGAATGTCAAGTATTGGCACAATCAATTTTTTGTAATATATTTTCAAACAGAAATCTCAGAAACCTCCTATCTGGTCACCTTTACATTTAACCTAATAAACATCAGCATGCCAGAGGACCCTGAGCTCAGAAGCAACACCTACCAGCGGGTGCAAGATATTATCAATAATGCGGTAAGCATTCAAAATTGACCCAATAAAAGTATGGGTTCATTGGAAATCTTGCCCAGAGTGTGATAAGTGGTTTGCTTTTCCCTTGCAGCTGAACACTCTTCTGAATAAGCCTGAAAGTCAAGTTTTTGAACCCAAGTCCTCCAATTTCACGTAAGTTGCAAACTGACTTCTGCAACTGAATCCTATTTATTTACAAAATGCTGTTTATTCACCAAAATATTTCTAGACATTGAAAATGCCACACATAAAAATAATTTTTCTTAAAAATCTTAAGAAAACGATTTTGAATGTATGAATTGAAGCGCATTTATAAATATATCTTATGCTTTTCCTGCAGGACCACATCAAACCACATTGAGGGCATTGTGGAATATACCTTCCAGGATGGAAATGTCATAAAACCAGTCAGCTTTCTAAATGAGCTTGGTAAACTGATGGGTACCTCCATTTGGATCATCTTCAGCCATTCGAATGTTTGAATTTCTTGAAAGTGTAGAACCTTTACTCTAAATCATGGTAATTGTATTGTTTTCCTCTGAATTGTATTGCAGGTTTGAACACTACGACTGTGTCTCCACTGACAAAAAGCAGCTTCCCTGTGACTCCTCTAAACCAAGTGTACGTTTTGATTTTTCCTTTCAGAAATTTAGAATCTGTCATAGAGTCGTAATTTTGCTCCAAACCCCCTATATTGTATTAAACGAAAATGGTGCATTTTGCAGATCTGGTTCTGCACTGGTGACAAGCAAACTGCTGTTCAACTCCTCGTCTCCAGTTCCCAGCAAAGCTTTGGTCCTCAGTGTTATCAGCACTCTTCTGAACTCCAGAGAGTCACATTTCAATGAATCAGTGAAGCTGGTGAATGTGAGCTATGAGAGTAAGTGGCATTATATTCAATTAAAAAGATTATGAAATATGAAGATGGCAACCAGTTTTGAATGTCAAGTATTGGCACAATCAATTTTTTGTAATATATTTTCAAACAGAAATCTCAGAAACCTCCTATCTGGTCACCTTTACATTTAACCTAATAAACATCAGCATGCCAGAGGACCCTGAGCTCAGAAGCAACACCTACCAGCGGGTGCAAGATATTATCAATAATGCGGTAAGCATTCAAAATTGACCCAATAAAAGTATGGGTTCATTGGAAATCTTGCCCAGAGTGTGATAAGTGGTTTGCTTTTCCCTTGCAGCTGAACACTCTTCTGAATAAGCCTGAAAGTCAAGTTTTTGAACCCAAGTCCTCCAATTTCATGTAAGTTGCAAACTGACTTCTGCAACTGAATCCTATTTATTTACAAAATGCTGTTTATTCATCAAAATATTTCTAGACATTGAAAATGCCACACATAAAAATAATTTTTCCTAAAAATCTTAAGAAAACGATTTTGAATGTATGAATTGCAGTGCATTAATAAATGTATCTTATGCTTTTCCTGCAGGACCACACTAAACCACATTGAGGGCATTGTGGAATATACCTTCCAGGATGGAGATGTCATAAAACCAGTCAGCTTTCTAAATGAGCTTGGTAAACTGATGGGTACCTCCATTTGGATCATCTTCAGCCATTCGAATGTTTGAATTTCTTGAAAGTGTAGAACCTTTACTCTAAATCATGGTAATTGTATTGTTTTCCTCTGAATTGTATTGCAGGTTTGAACACTACAACTGTGTCTCCACTGACAAAAAGCAGCTTCCCTGTGACTCCTCTAAACCAAGTGTACGTTTTGATTTTTCCTTTCAGAAATTTAGAATCTGTCATAGAGTCGTAATTTTGCTCCAAACCCCCTATATTGTATTAAACGAAAATGGTGCATTTTGCAGATCTGGTTCTGCACTGGTGACAAGCAAACTGCTGTTCAACTCCTCGTCTCCAGTTCCCAGCAAAGCTTTGGTCCTCAGTGTTATCAGCACTCTTCTGAACTCCAGAGAGTCACATTTCAATGAATCAGTGAAGCTGGTGAATGTGAGCTATGAGAGTAAGTGGCATTATATTCAATTAAAAAGATTATGAAATATGAAGATGGCAACCAGTTTTGAATGTCAAGTATTGGCACAATCAATTTTTTGTAATATATTTTCAAACAGAAATCTCAGAAACCTCCTATCTGGTCACCTTTACATTTAACCTAATAAACATCAGCATGCCAGAGGACCCTGAGCTCAGAAGCAACACCTACCAGCGGGTGCAAGATATTATCAATAATGCGGTAAGCATTCAAAATTGACCCAATAAAAGTATGGGTTCATTGGAAATCTTGCCCAGAGTGTGATAAGTGGTTTGCTTTTCCCTTGCAGCTGAACACTCTTCTGAATAAGCCTGAAAGTCAAGTTTTTGAACCCAAGTCCTCCAATTTCACGTAAGTTGCAAACTGACTTCTGCAACTGAATCCTATTTATTTACAAAATGCTGTTTATTCACCAAAATATTTCTAGACATTGAAAATGCCACACATAAAAATAATTTATCTTAAAAATCTTAAGAAAACGATTTTGAATGTATGAATTGAAGCGCATTTATAAATATATCTTATGCTTTTCCTGCAGGACCACACTAAACCACATTGAGGGCATTCTGGAATATACCTTCCAGTATGGAGATGTCATAAAACCAGTCAGCTTTCTAAATGAGCTTGGTAAACTGATGGGTACCTCCATTTGGATCATCTTCAGCCATTCGAATGTTTGAATTTCTTGAAAGTGTAGAACCTTTACTCTAAATCATGGTAATTGTATTGTTTTCCTCTGAATTGTATTGCAGGTTTGAACACTACAACTGTGTCTCCACTGACAAAAAGCAGCTTCCCTGTGACTCCTCTAAACCAAGTGTACGTTTTGATTTTTCCTTTCAGAAATTTAGAATCTGTCATAGAGTCGTAATTTTGCTCCAAACCCCCTATATTGTATTAAACGAAAATGGTGCATTTTGCAGATCTGGTTCTGCACTGGTGACAAGCAAACTGCTGTTCAACTCCTCGTCTCCAGTCCCCAGCAAAGCTCTGGTCCTCAATGTTATCAGCACACTTCTGAACTCCACAGAGTCACAGCTCAATGAATCAGTGAAGCTGGTGAATGTGAGCTATGAGAGTAAGTGGCATTATATTCAATTAAAAAGATTATGAAATATGAAGATGTCAACCAGTTTTGAATGTCAAGTATTGGCACAATCAATTTTTTGTAATATATTTTCAAACAGAAATCTCAGAAACCTCCTATTTGGTCATCTTTACATTTAACCTAATAAACATCAGCATGCCAGAGGACCCTGAGCTCAGAAGCAACACCTACCAGCGAGTGCAGGATATTATCAATAATGCGGTAAGCATTCAAAATTTTCCCAATAAAAGTATGGGCTCATTGCAAATGTTGCCCAGAGTGTGATGAGTGGTTTGCTTCTCCCTTGCAGCTGAACACTCTTCTGAATAAGCCTGAAAGTCAAGTTTTTGAACCCAAGTCTTCCAATTTCACGTAAGATGCAAACTGACTTCTGTATCTAAATCATATGTTTTCATAATGTTCATTTAAAGCTTCACAACATTTCAGGACATGGAAACAACCTAACATAAATATACATTTTCCTTAAAATCTCAATAATTTTTTTTTTCATGCATGAATTGAAGCTCTTTACAAATACATTTTCTCTTATTCCTGTAGGACCAGGTCTAACAATATTGAGGGCATTATGGATTATACCTTCCAGGATGGAGATGTCATAAAACCATTCAGCTTTCTAAATGAGCTTTGGACACTTATGGGTATGTCCATTTTGATCATCTTCAGCCATTCTACTGTTTGAATATTTCGAAAGACAAGTATAAAGTAATTTTGCTCAAAATCCTGACAACTATATTGGTCACATCTGACTTGGATTGCAGGGCTCACCACTACAACAGTCTCTCCACTAACTACAAGCAGCTCTCTCGTGACCCATCTAATTCTAGAGTAAGTATTGATTTTCTGTCTTCAGAAATAACAATCAGCCATTGAGTCATAATAGTTGTTCCAAAGCGGTTAACTGTATTAAACACAAGTGGTGCTCTTTTCAGATCTGGTTCAACAGTGGTGACAAGCAAGCTGCTTTTTAACTCCTCGTCTCCAGTCCCCAGTGAAGCTCTGGTCCTCAGTGCAATCAATACTCTCCTGAACTCCAGAGAGTCACAACTAAATGAATCAGAGAAGCTGGTGAATGTCACCTATGAGAGTAAGATTAATCATCTTCAATTTAAATGTTTTAAAATGTTAAACTGTAAACCAGTGATAAATGCCAAACTTTGAGGGATTAAAATGGAAATTTTTGCCTACAGAAATCTCAGAAACCTCCTATGCCATCATCCTTACATTTAATTTGAGTAAAATCAGCATGTCAGAGGACCCAGCACTAAGAAGCAACACCTACCAGCGAGTGCAGGATATCGCAAATAATGCGGTAAGCATTGTCAAGTAGCCCAAGAAATGAGTTTGGGTACAATGAAATCTTGTTTTTTTTTAATGGTTTGGTTTTTTACCTGCAGCTGAACACTCTTTTGAATGAGCCTGGCAGTCAGGTTTTCAAACCCAAGTCCTCCAAATTCATGTAAGATGCAATCTGACTTAAAAATCTTTTTTGTCAGATCCAGCATATAAGCTTATTAAAACAATACATACATTTGCCTTGTTTTGTACATATGGAATTAAGGTAGATATCTTTTTTGTTTTTGCTGTAGCAGCACATTAAACCTGATTGAGGGCACTATGGAATATAGCTTCCAGGATGGAGATCACATACAACCAGTCAGCTTCTTAAATGAGCTTCGTATACTGAGGGGTATGTACAATTAAACATTACTTAACATTATCTCTATTTTACATTGTCTCACTCTACAAACACCAAATATTTAAAGCATGATTCTCCTTCATAAATCTTTACTTTACAGGCCTAACCACAACCAAAACTCCTGTGACAAACACAAATTCTCCACTGACTTTGTAAGACCTATGATTTAAGCATAATTTTGTAAAAGGCAATAGTTTTCTTTATCTGTCTCTAAATAATTCTGATTTACCCTCTTTTGCAGGGTTGGGAAGGCGATTATTTACATTCGCCTCGTGTTCCTCACGCTGGGTCCTGTACCAAGTGAGAGTAAAGTTCTACAGGTGGCTAACTCTCAGCTTGAATCACGTCTCAGAACTAAACAAGTTGTCACAACTAAAGGCCTGAGTGACCCTGTGAGCTTTGTTAATGTCACCTTCCAGAGTAAGATTTACTCTTCACTTTGGGCTCGCTATTACACTGTATGTATACCACCCACAAATAACCACACAACTAATTCTTGTTTTATATACTTTTTAAGGAATTTCTAATAACTCCTACGCTCTCAACTTTGGATTTGAAATCAACAATGTCACGATGACTGAGAAACTTGAACTCAGAGATGAAACCTACACATTAATTCAAAACTCTATTAACAAATTGGTGAGCTTGAGCCATTTCAATAAGTGCTAACTTTCAACAGCTTGCCCTTAAAGTTAAAATGCCTTATGTTAATCACATTAACCTCAACATATTAATACTTTAAATTAATCTCTATATTAATTGTTATATTCTTCAGCTGAACCAGATCCTAAGTTCCCCCTCAGCTACTCCGTTTGCTTTCAAACAAGCCAATTTCACGTAAGTCTTGACTCAGTACCTTTTACTTTATTTCGCTTATAGAAATGTCCAATGATTTTAAAAGGAGCATTATAGGATAATTTCAGTTATTTATTGTATTTCTTGTTGTACATTTGTTTCCTCTCTTAGAGGTAATTCCACAGTGATTCAGGCCGATGTGCAGTACGTTTTCTCAGAAAGTGACATCCAGACACCCAGCATCTTTCTCCAGGAACTCCTCAAAGTTAATGGTGTTACCACACCCGCACCTGCTGTAACTTCTCCACCTACTGTGTAAGACTAATGATTCAAGTATAATTTTGTAAAAGTCAATAGTTTTCATCTTCTGTGTCTAAATGTCTCTAATTTCCCCTCTTTTGCAGGGTTGGGAAGGCGATTATTTACATTCGCCTTGTGTTCATCACCCTGGGTCCCATACCAAGTGAGAGTAAAGTTCTAGAGTTGGCCAACTCTTTACTCGACTCACGTCTCAGAACTAAACGATCTGTCTCATCACAAACCCTGAGTGATCCTGTGAGCTTTGTGAATGTCACCTTTCAGAGTGAGTTTTACTCTTCACTTTGGGCCCCCTGTTATATGTATACCACCCATAAATAACCACACAACTAATTCTTGTTTTATATACTTTTTAAGGAATTTCTAATACCTCTTACGCTCTCAAATTTGGATTTGAAATCAGCAATGTCACCATGACTGAGAAACTTGAACTCAGAGATGACACCTACACATTAATTCAAAACTCTATTAATAAATTGGTGAGTTGAGACACTTGAATAAAGTGCTAATTTTCACCAGCTTGCCCTGAAATTTGAATTTTCGTATTTTAATCACACTTGCCTCAATGTATTAATACTCTGTATTTATCTCTATATCAATTGCTAAATTCCTCAGCTGAATCAGATCCTAAGTTCCCCCTCAGCTACACCGTTTGTGTTCAAACGAGCCAATTTCACGTAAGATGTGACTCATTACCTTTTACTTTATTCCAAGCAGAAATATTCAATGATTTTAAAAGGATCATGATAGGCTAATTTCAGTTATTTATTTGTTTCTTATTGTACATTATAATCTCTTCTTAGGGGTAATTCCACAGTGATTCAGGCCGATGTACAGTACATTTTCTCAGAAAGCGACATCCAGACACCCAGCATCTTTCTCCAGGAACTCCTCAAAGTTAATGGTGTTACCACACCCGCACCTGCTGTAACAGCCAACACTACAGTACCCAACAACGGTACTAGTGCAGCATGGGTTGTTGCTATCATCGTCCCTTGTGCTATCGCCATTATTCTAGTACCTTGCTGGATTCTCCTTTGTGTAAGTATCACAATGACAATGTAAAATGTAGTTATAATTGGTTATATATATATATATATATATATAGTATATTGTATATTGTATATTGGTTATAAAGTGATTAAGGATAACAGGGATGTGTTATAGTAATGGTTTTAAAAAAGAACAATTTTTAAATGCAGGTTACTGGGTATAAAGTTCCAATCAGGTTATTGACTCTTATTCTATATGTCTCTGTCTTTAGTGTTTGCTCTGTGGTTGCTGTGCTGCAATTAGAAGACGTTGGCACAGAAGACGGTCATACAATGTACAGTACACCACTCGAAACAGCCTCTTCTAGAGAATTTTGAGACATTCAGTGACAAACTGTACCTTGATACTTTAAAAATACTAAAATGTAAAACATTTTCTATATATAAAATGAACACATTAATAGGGGGAAAAAATCCTGTACTGCTGGGCATACATGATCTGTGATAAAAATATGTAATAATTGTATTAAGTACTAATGAAGGATTTAATTTATTTAATAATTATATTTTATAACATTATTTTGTTGATATTGCTTTACAAATAGTTTATTTTATGTACTTTTAATTTAATAGGACAAATGTAGAATTTGTTAATGATAACTTATTTATTCACACGTTTTATGCACTTTATCTACACAACTAAAACTATTCTTGTATTCTATTCTAGCTATATATACAGTATACAGAATATATATATAGATAGATCCCTAATGAAACGTTCATGTTCAAAAGCATCAACATTAATGCAAGTTCTAAGACTGTAATTTAAAAAGTATTTTATTAAAATTATGGAATTTATCAATATAAAAAGACTTGAAATTGTTATTATATTTCTTTGTGATGTGCAACTGATTGTCAAAAAACTACCCCAAGATTTCTGGCTGTCCTGGATGGTGTGATTGTTGATGAGTCTAGATGAATGTTGATGATATGTTGTGTAGCTGGGTTTGCTGGAAGAAATTCTGTATTTGCTAGGTTGAGTTGGAGGTGGTGTTCTTTCTCCCAGCACGAGATGTCTAGCAGGCAGGCTGTCTCAGCTTACTCTGCCACAGTCCTATGTCTGCAGTGTCAGAGTTACAAAGTTTCTTGCTGGCATGGGATACTAAAAATGATATGGAAAAAATGAATGTTAAAATACATATCAGTCTCAACTCAGTCAACTTCGCCATCATCTGTGAAAAGCAACAAAATTTTGCACTTGTACAATCAATGTTAATGTAAACCGGTCCTGCTCATCCCACTCCGAGCGGGATTCGAACCAGCATCTCCGGCATGGGAGGCGGGTGCGCTTACGAGGGTTATAGCAAACATTTGTGTGAACTGTCCAATTCTATGGTGAGTTTTGTCTACCAAATCAAGTATTGTTATGGTGGAGCAACAGTTTGAAGACAATATTGCTGAACTTGTAAATTAAAATCAATGTATTTATACTTATCTGAATAATAACACATCCAGTTTTATGGCACAAACTTTTGAAGGTTACTCTATCACCCCCTTGAGAACTGAGGTTTGTTACCGCCACAGTAATGCAACAACTCACGTTATGTATGTTCAACCAGACTGCTCATAAAGCATTGGATATGCGTTTGCCAAGTGCCCCCGTAAAGTATGTTTCTGGCCTTAGACTATACTACTGCATAAAGTTTTTTTATTTTTTTTATTTATTTATTTATTTTTTTTTATTTTTACTTAAGTTTAAGAACTCCAATTAATCATATTCTAGAGATTGCAGGGATGGATGTCCATTTGTATCTTAGGAACCAATATTTGCAATTAATAGTCTTAAAATCTGAATGCGGTCCACTTTAGGATTTGGCTTTTCAGGCCAGTTAATGCCCCCTTGAAGAAGACCATGTTATTTCTCATAGAGTACAACTATTAGCCGACAGCATCTGCCACCCAATGGTGCCACCCTTAGAGTGGGGCTATCTCTAAGGGTTAGGTAGCCTTTTCCCAGTTACTGCTAGAGGTAGCAAGGTTTGGTGTTTATTTACTTTTATTTAGTTATCCTGTGGTTTCTTTTTGTATATGGTTTCATGTTACAGTGATTGTCTGCACCTGTATCTCCTCAGTAGTCTGTGTGCATATATTTACCCCAGTGTTTGCCACTACCCTTTGTCTAGTCTTTTATGTAACATGCTTGTTATATGGATGCTTTTGTGAACATCCCCCAGGATTTTTTTTTTTCAATTGTGTTCAATTGGTGACTTTAAAAGAAGCATTTTTAGATTTTCTTGAGTATGTGTAGTACTCATGAATCTATTGGCTACAAAACATTTATAAAAGACTAATTTACATTACACAGCACTATAGTTGTAGTTTCTCACAGTGACCTCTTAAAAAAGTAGCCTTTTGTTTCAATTGATTGTAGGTAAACATCCAATTCATCCAGTGCCCTCTTTGTTCACTGCATTCTAAAGTATAACGATACTGTTTTTCTGAGTGAGAAACCACTCCAAATCATTCATCATCCAATCAGTGTGATTGAGCTGTCTAAATGAATCAGACTGAAAGTCGAATCAATTCAGACCCTTTGCTAACTTGTTTGGCCAGTTCACTGACAAGAAACAGACTCAAAACCAGAGTCATCAATTGTTCTGATTCTAAACAGCTGACAGAAATATGGGACACCCATCAACATTGCTGAAATTTTCTCAGGGAAAAAAAGTTTCTCAGGTCAGTCAGAACGGTCATGGTAAACACAGTACATACAGCAGTAAGCACCACTAGCAAATAGTTGCATGGGATAGGAATTATTTCTTCTTCCACTCATCTTAACATGCAGAAATGCTTAAAGACACAGCACTCAGTAACAGACAGTTCTTATGCACCTGCTCAGTCAGTGTCAGTCAGACAGATAGCTCTCACTGAAACAAGAGGGAGCAGTATTTGCCTGAGAAAGGCAGAAAAACATCATAGTTAATTCACACTCAATAATGACAAAGCTGTTAACTGACACTTGTTGTAAATGAAATAATAATAAAAGTGAAAGTCTTAAACTTAAACTAACATCTTATGGAGTTTTGTGTTCTTTGCCCCAGTCGCCTTTGGATTGCTCACTGCGGGCCTAAAGACAAATAGTTTATTAAGGCATTATCTACTATCACATTATTCAATTAAACCACACAGTGAGGACTTTAATGAGATATAACAGACATTACAGCTTAATTTTTCTGTAACGCTGCTTTAAAACTATGTGTTGTGAAGAGCGCTACACAAAAAGATGACTTGACTTATAATTTTCAGTTGAGGGCTATAAATGTTACAATAAAATATAATAATATGCTACCAATTTTATTCTCAGAAATCGAAAAACAAAATCATTTAATAGAAGTAACAGTACTGGTATCGATATCAGCGATTTTGACCATGATAGTACTTGGTATCGATTCATTTATTACTTAATTCAAAGAAAATGTGCTCAATATTTTGTTAATATGTACATAATTAGCAACTATAAAGTAAGTGTTTTTGACTTTGTGAAATTTATGAGGCTCTGGATACTGTTGGCTTGTGTGTGAATCACACAAAAGGTGTAAATCACAAATATAGTAAATATACTATATATATATATATATATATATATATATATATATATATATATATATATATATATATATATCAATCATTGTATTTCTCTCTAAAAATACGCATGCATTACTTTCCCATTACTTTTTTTTTGGTGTCCTCTAAGAAGTCCTGTGCCCGGGGCCCAAAATGTGAGCTATGTGCCTGCTTGCCATGCCAGCACCATTGCCTTCAAGAAATGCAAATCTTGTTTTTCTTCTTCTGAGTTACACCCAGGTAACTACAGTAATTTTCCCCAATTGTAAAGAGGTCACACAGGTTCAGGTAGATTCCTATTGAAATGACTCTTTGAGGAATCAGCCAAGCAGTGTATTAAAACTGCAAAAAACACTGTGAACCAGGATTAATACTATTTCAGTAAACTTAAACCACCAATTCTTATTGTACAGCATACCTAAAATATAGACCAGGCTATAAAAATGACAGCCACTGCCCCGCTCCTTTAACAAACCCCTTCACTCTGAGCAAGATTTAAAGAACAGAAACCCTAAAAAAACTGGACCTTACCCATGGGGTCAAGGTTTGGCTGGTTAGCATGGGCAGTTAGCCCCTGCTGGCAGATGATGTAACTTTACCATTTTGGGGGGCAAAAAGCATGATTCTCTATTGATGGCCATTCAAAAGTAGAGTGTATTCTGGTGTGTATTGTATCACAAGACAACTTCATTCTTACATGTTCACATCAGCAGTGCCCTGGATGACAATTGCCTGCACTGAGAAAGTTTAATAAGCACTGAATTAACATTTCTAGCATATTGTTATTAATATAATAAAAATATGCTCTTTCCTATGGCCACTGTCATGTAACAAATTGAAAAATAATTTAGGCTGCTGGCTGATCAGAACAGCTCGGTTCTATGGTTATGACAACAGCAAATTGTCTCTGATGCAGCATTTATGCAGAACCAAAGCCATACAATTAGGCTTAAAACATAAACTCTATCTAAAATTTTACACTTTATCATAAATTTGCACTTTTAAAACTGCTGGGGTGATACCTTGCCCATTTTGAATATGTTGATCACTTTATATTTTTCATTTTCCTAAATGCACACAGCACTGATCTGAAAGCATGGGCAAGATGGATAGTCCGACTCAGCTAAACAACCAATCAGAACATTAATTTAATCCAGCAGGGAATACTGTATATCCAATTTAGTTAAGGGGACATTTGTGAAATCGTGTGAGTGCAAAAGGAGTACGTAATAACACTTACAATTTTTCACGGCTAAATGCAATTATATTTAAGCAATAAGCCACGAGAGGCTGTGCGTTACAGTGATTTTACTGTGGGCAAAGGGTGTTCTTACAGTAGGTATGACGTAAAGAAAAGCTTGTTTCTTGAACATTACATTCATTATGTTAAAACTAAACGTAGGCCTATATGACCACAGACCTCACTGCATCCGTGTTTTGTGCAGGTGGAGTGGGGTGTGCTAATATTTTACAGTATGCCCACATCTTCAGTCATGACTATATTTACTGCCACAACTGTCCTCTCCCTTTCAGTGTCTGGGCACCCTCCAGCAATTTCCACTGAATTCTAGCTGGCAGCTGCACAAACTATGTAAAGTATAAGTGGGAGGTGTTGTAAGGGAGAGGTCTCATCTCTCTCTCTTCCTCATGCATTTGTTAGCCTAGTGTTCTTACCACAATATTTACAAAATTCAATGGGACGTGGCCCTCTTTGTAGTTTTATTTTTGCAAGGGAGGTGGAGACCTTAGCTGGCTCTCGAATGCCGATAACCCCAGCAAGAATTTGTTGAATTTAAATTAAATAGATTTTTTTTTTCTGCTTTTCTTCAAATCATTATGCTGTATAAAAAATAGGAACAATAAATATTGTTAATGTGTTACAACAACAACAACAAAAATTTCCCAATGCAAATAATAAAAAATTATATAAAATTAACAAAAAAAAAAAAAGAAATAAAAAACACACATACACACACACACACACACACACAAAACACATTATAATAGAAAAAAGACATAAAAAAACATTAAACAAATAATAAAAATAAAAATAACTTCTGATGTAACATTATACAACTTACTAACCCATATAAAATACTGCATCTAAAATGGAAAACCCTTCAGAAAATGGACATGCCTTTGAAAATCAACCATTTTATATCTGCACCTTGTTGTTTCAAATTCTCACTGAAGTAGGTATCCAAGATGTCTTAAAAGCAGTTTATACCTGCTCACTTTATACCTACATAATAGGTTCATTATAAATAAACACTGGTGAGTGGATTTTCATTGACCTGAGTCAAAAATAATCTCTATTGTCTTCAGAACACTCTACAAACCTACAAACTCTAAATATTTAAGAGTATTTGTATTATCATATGAAAAGCTAAGTATAGCAATATCATTGGGATCTGTGCTTGAGCACTCTTTCATGTACAATGTGAAAAGAATAGGCGAGGCTAACACAACCCAGTGGGACTCCTGTATTAATTGTTCTCAGTTCTGATGTGGTATGGTTAACTTTAACCTGCTAAGTCCAATTAGTTAAAGAAAAGAGAGGTTCCAAAAGGTTAGCCCTCAATATCTTAATTCAGCTCAATTCTTAATTCAGCTTTTATCTTATTAAAACCTTAACTAAATGTAACAAATACTGAAAAGCATGCAAAGCATTTCATTACAACAGACATCAAAGCTACTGGCCTGTAGCCATTGTTACCAATCTGACAGGTTATTATTATTATTTTTATTATTATGGCAAAAGAACAATAAGATTTTTTTTTTTTTTTTTCCAGAGAGCAGAAGTGTGGGGGGTAGAGGCTGGGACAGTTCTAAGAGCCCTGGACAGACAAAGGCCTAGGTGAACCCCCAACGTTTTCCTGCATGATTTTGTTTTATGCAGTAGTTGCTAACCACCATGCAATCCACACAATTGCATGGGGCCCCGTACGTCGACAAAGGTGACAGCGTTTAACCAGATTTGTATTGAGGAACATTGTAAACTGTGAAATACATACATCATTGTTCCTTCCAAATAAAAAACTCCAGGTGAAGGTGAAGTCAATATGACAGAAATATATTGCTATTGTATAAAACAAGCCTTCAAAATTATAATACTTATTCAGTATTATATTATAATAATAAACTTGACTGGACAATAATAAATCCTATTCAGCTAGGATCCAAAATATAAGTGAATTAAGTTTTAGTTTTTGCACACACTGTTCATTCACAAAAAGTTATATATATATATATATATATATATTCACAAAGTTTCATATTTAATCTGTGGTTTATCTATCTATGTCTGAACACATCTTGCACTGATGAAGTAACCCGCTTCAATTCCGGGTGTATTCCGAGTCTTACAATCATTTTATTTGAAGAACAAACCTAACTGTATGTTTTTAGTCACCGATCACGGTCACCTGGCATCCTCCGTAACACATCCTGCACAAGTTTCATTATAACACATTCAAAATTTGCCGCCTCAAGCATAATGACACGGGTTTGACGTCAGAGACTCAGCGATTATGCCATTGGTTCTCGAGAGTCTTGTGACCGATTGTCACAAGCTCAAGTATTTACCATTGGCTCTCGCGTGTCTTGATACCGATTACAAAGACCTCAGTTCGGATGTACATGTATTTTTTTGAATGAGACGTAAGGATGGGCGAAACCACTTATTTTATTTTTGATCCGATACCAATAATTTCAAGTCCAATATCGTTGATACTGATACTTCTATTAATGAATTATTATAATTTTTTTTGTGATAAAATGTTTTTATTTTTTATTTTTATTTTTATTTTTTTATTTATTTATTTTTTTTACATTTGGGAGCCTAAACAGAATATTATTAGACTTCTGTTTTGTTTACGCTTACAAAACTTAACCATGGTTTCACTACAGTATTTTTATTTTTTATTTTTGATCCCATACCAATAATTTCAAGTCCAATATCGTTGATACTGATACTTCTATTAATTAATTATTATTATTTTTTTGGGGATAAAATGTGTTTTTTTTTTGTTTGTTTTTTATTATTATTATTTTTTTTTTTTTTTACATTTGGGAGCCTAAACAGAAATTTATTAGACTTCTGTTTTGTTTACCCTTACAAAAATTAACCATGGTTTCACTACAGTAACTATACTTTAATCATGGTATTTAGTTAAACCACAGTTTCCACACAATTAACCATGGTTACTACAATATTACTTTAGTAAAACCATGGTTAACTATTTTATTTAATTATTTATTAGCAATAATTACCCACAAACTCATTATAAGAAATGTCACCTTTAGATATGTTGTTATTTTAGTGTGAATTTACTCCAGAAGCTGTTTCTCTGATTTTCTATCATTACCTCTACAAGGCACTGATCCCTTATTTGATCGAGCATTGTGACGGTGCAAGCGCTTGTCTGCTTGTGTCTTTCAGCATGCATGTTAAGATGAGAGGAAGAAGAAATAGTTCCCATCCTGCACAAGTGTTTGCTAATATAGCCTAATCCTTTTTATTTCACTTTGAAGCTTATGATTACTGTTCATGTTCACTGTAACCAAATAATAATATCCCTAGTTTAAAAAAAATGTTTTTTTAGAATAAATATTTTTGTGTGAAGACAAATATTTTTGATACAACATCAGTATCGGAAGTATCGATACTTTAGGATCGATCTGCCCATCCCTAATTTGACATGACGGTAGAATCAGGATGACAGTGCCTTCACGGAGGGGTAATATTTTTTACTGATTAAAACCTTCAGTTTCACTCTGCTACTTAAACAATACCAGTGTATGGTTTGGAATATTATTATAGTGCATTTAAAAATAATAATAATAATAATAATAAAAGTAAAAAAAATGATCGTGACTACTTTATCTGCTTTTTACCTCTTTTGTTGAGAACTGGTTAGGTTTAGGCATAAATGTGCGGTTGGGTGCTTAAAAATATCTATAAATAGTATAATGTATATCAAATTATGAAGATCTAAGTGTCTCTTTTAGGGATGTGCCCGAAGCGGAATACCACATTCGGAAAGGCATGAATAATTAATTAAAAACAGATAAGGGATTCATCCGAATAATATAAAAAAAAATATTCGTTTAACTGATTATCCAAAAACATTTTAAATAAACATATCCAAAATGACAACAAATTTATGAATCTGTGCAGCTAATATTTCTAAAGTGTAAACCTTATGAATGAAAATGCGCTGATGTCGGACTGGATGGGTGCGGTCTCGACTCCCTTTGCGGTCTCTGTTAATTATGCGCATGTGGAGCTTGTCAAGTGTACTATTAACTAAGATACAACATAATGTACACTTTTCTCTTCTTGAAATGTCTATCTGTGTCTCCTTTGGAAGGATGCGCCCTGCGGAGGTCGCATCTGTCGGCCGCATACGTCATCGAGGCTGTCTCGTTTCAGAAAAGCGAGTAGGACACTTCCAATGCAGTCTTCGAATGTGACCTTCTTTCACGGGAATTCGGAGGATGCATGAGGTGTATCCTTCATAGGCACTCACAACCCACAATTCTTTGCTTCAACGGAAATGTCTAAAAAAAATAAATAAATAAAAAAAAAAAAAGTACCTCAGTAGATGGATGCAGAGTATATAATATGTATAATTATATTAATATATAATTAAATACTAAAAGTACAACTGTAAAATCTATTTTCTTTTCTCTTTACATCATTATAACTCTCCTAAAATGTACCTCATGCATTCCCTTGCAGAGGGACTTTGTTCCCTTCTCACTCAAAGAGCTCGCTCGTTAAAGAATGGCATGCTGTCATAACAACCATGTTAGTTCTGTTTCCGTTTGGCCGGAAGGCCGTCTCGTTTAAACGAGCCTTGTTTAAAGGAGGATGCTCGGTATACTGCAGCCTTCAAAGGACGCGTCCTACCTAGCATGCAGCTTTCCATACGAGACACAGCCTATGTTAATGTATCACACGATTCACACATGATTCTCACGTGTTCATTTATAGCCTAAACCCCATTTCCCGGGCAGGCCTATTCGGCGACACCGTCGAGGACTTTGCCCAACAGTTCTCGATGGTGGAGCAGTAGACGGATGTTAGCCGAAATATCCTGCCCCGGCGCGGCTCGAGATCCCACACCCCGTCTACTCATCGCCAAGGGCGTCCCCCTGCGGTGACTGCACCGGCTCCGCCGCAGCCCACCCCTTTGGCCCGGCCCCGGCGTGGAGCCCACCGCAGCAAACCAGACGCCACCCGTCTCGCGGCCGCCCAGAATCCGTGAAAGGCTTCAAAGCGCCCTTGAGACGGGCGACCCAGGGACAATGAAACCCCCTGCTCTGGAGCTGGTAAGCAGATCTCTCCATCTTTTTGTTACCTTTTGCATTTAATTGCGCTGCATGCCAAAGTGGCTGCAGTACTCAAGAGCCCAGCAAGAGCGGTTTCCTTGTTCCCTGGATCACGTATCCGGTGTGCACGGCCGTCATCACGACCACCGTCCACCACTCTATTTGGCAGGTTTGGCGCACCCTGAGCACCCAGCTGTGGCACAAATCCACCCCCGATGTGACAGTCTCCACAGGTCACGAGGACAGGCCTCTTCCTCCCCCGTCCCAGGCTGTTCCGGGGGTGGTCACAAGGAGCCAGGTAAGTGCTTCAGAGCATCTCTTTTCTCGGTTTGGAGTTGGACTCAGTCTCCTTGATGGCGCGCCTTACGAACGAGCGTGCCCAGTTGGTGCTGGCCTGTTTGAAGGTGTTCAAACAGAAAACAGTGGTTCCACTGAAACATTTTCAGAGGCTCCTGGGGCATATGGCATCCTCGGCGGTGGCCACCCCGCTCGTGTTGATGCATATGAGGCTGCTTCAGCACTGGCTCCAGACTCGAGTCCCGAGATGGGCATGGCACCACGGGACATTTAGCGTGGTCATCACGCCGGTCTGTCACTGTCTTTTCAGCCCTTGGACCGACCTCTCATTTCTACGGGCAGGCATTCCTCTAGAACTGGTCTCCAGGCACGTCGTGGTCATGACAGACACCTCCAAAACGGGCTGGGGCACTGTTTGCAATGGGCATGCAGCTGCTAGCCTCTGGACGGGTCCGCGACTGCATTGGCACATCAACTGCCTCGAGTTGTTGGCAATTCTGCTCGCCTTGCGGAGGTTTCGGCCGTTGATCCAGGGCAAGCACGTGTTAGTTCAGACAGACAGCATGACAACGGTAGCATATGTCAACTGCCAAGGTGGTCTGCGCTCTCGTTGTATATCACAACTCGCCCGCCGTCTCCTCCTCTGGAGTCAGCAGCACTTTAAGTCGCTGCAAGCCACTCACATCGTGGGCAACCTCGGCACTACAGCGGACACGCTGTCACGACAGGTTACCCTCAGGGGAGAGTGGAGACTCCACCCTCAGGTGGTCCAGCTGACTTGGAGTCGATTCGACAGGCACAGGTCCACCTGTTTGCCTCCCAAGAATCCTCCCCACTGCCCGATCTGATACGCCCTGACCGAGACCCCCTCGGCATAAACACGCTGGCACACATCTGGCCCCTTGGCATGCGCAAATATGCGTTTTCCCCCAGTGAGCCTACTTGCACAGACCCTGTGCAAGGTCAGGGAGGACGAGGAGCAGGTCGTCCTGGTAGCACCCTACTGGCCCGCCCAGGCGTGGTTCTCGGACCTCACGCTCCTCGCGACAGCCCCCCCCCGGCGAATTCCCCTGAGGAAGGATCTTCTTTCTCAGGGACGGGGCACCATCTGGAACCCGCGCCCAGACCTCTGGAATCTCCGTGTCTGGCCCCTGGATGGGACGCGGAAGACCTAAGCGGTCTACCACCTGTGGTGGTAGACACGATCACTCAGGCTAGGGCCCACTCTATGAGGCGCCTGTATGCCTTTAAGTGGCGTCTGTTCGCTAAGAGGTGTTCTTCCCATCGGGAAGTCCCCCAGGGATGCACAGTCGGATCAGTGCTTTCCTACCTGCAGGAGAGGTTGGAAGGGAGACTGTCCCCCTCCACCTTGAAGGTGTACATTGCCGCCATAGCAGCACACCACGACGCAGTCGACGGTAAGTCCTTAGGGAAGCACGACCTGATCATCAGGTTCCTAAGAGGCACCAGGAGGCTGAATCCCTCCAGATCATGCCTCGTTCCCTCATCGGACCTCTCTGTAGTTCTTCAGGGTCTATGGAGAGCCCCCTTTGAGCCTTTGCAGTCAGCCGAGCTTAAGGCACTCTTCTTGAAGACTGCCCTCCTGACTGCGCTCACTTCCATCAACGGGGTACGTGACCTGCAAGTGTTCTCTGTCAGCGAAACATGCCTGGAGTTCGGTCCGGGTTACTCTCACATAATCCTGAGACCCTGACCGGGCTATGTGCCCAAGGTTCCCACCACCCCTTTAGGGACCAGGTGGTGAACCAGCAAGCGCTGCCCCAGGAGGAGGCAGACCCAGCCCTGTTGTCGCTGTGTCCGGTGCACGCTTTACGCATCTATTTGGATCACACGCAGAGCTTTAGAATCTCTGAGCAGCTCTTTGTCTGCTTTGGTGCACAGCGGAAAGGAAGTGCTGTCTCCAAGCAGAGGATTTCCCACTGGCTCATTGACGCCATAACTATGGCATATGTCGCCCAGAACATGCCGCCCCCGGTAGGGCTACAAGCCCATTCTACCAGGGGTGTAGCGGCTCCCTGGGCCCTGGCTAGGGGTGCCTCTCTAACAAACATTTGCAGAGCAGTGGGCTGGGCAACACCCAACACCTGTGCAAGGTTCTACAACATCCGGGTGGAACCAGTTTCGTCCCAGGTAGTGGCACACAACACAAGTGGATAAGCCCGGGATAGCTGGCTGGTTGTATCGCTTGCACATAGCGCTTTCCACCTCCCTTGGAGCCAAAGACGTGTGCTATTAATTCCCAGTAGTGTTCACAAACTTTTTCCCTGGTTGACTTCCTCCGAGCCCTGTGGCAGTCGAGTTTTTGAAGAGATTCGCTGCCAGCCCAGTACACACGCTAACTAAGAGCCCTGTCCTGGGGTAGGTGCTCCGCATGTGACGGTTCCCTGTAAGGCTAACCCCATGCAATTATATATGTTCCGCTAATTCGTTTCCCTGTTGGCAAACTGTGTCTTCCTTGGGCAGATCCTCTCTGCCCCAGTCTCCATGTTTGTAGTAACTCCTCCCCCATTGGGCAGGATCTACCTTGAAGACTCTCCACATGGTTGGAAAGACCATGTGACGTATTTGTCCACTTAAATATCCCCCCCTCTCTTTGGGTGAGGTGTGGTCTCCGCTGTGTCTTCCCCTTGGGAGGGACACCCCCCGACTAGACCTAGCGGCCCAGTCGGATAATCCCCCTTCTTTTTTAGGGAGCGGAAAAAAAGAAGTGAAAAGAGGCCACGACTGGGTTAAGCCTGTCTCTATCTTTTGGGTAGTCGACTTGTCCCCAAAAAGGGCTGTTCGACACTCATAACTATGTTGGGGGAGGTTACGTGTCTACCTGGTGTGCTGGCAATGAGGCACACAGTAGTCTGCCCACCACACACTGCCAGTTCACGTAACACAGTTCAGCCAATTGTGGCGTTTCGTATAGGGAACCCTAGTGTCACTACATCGACACCACGTTGAGTGAGTGACAGATAGGGAACGTCATGGTTACTTGTGTAACCTCCGTTCCCTGATGGAGGGAACGAGACATTGTCTCCCTCCTGCCACAACGCTGAACTACCCGCTGAAATGGCTGGACCTTATATCGGCTCCTCAGCATAAAACCTGAATGAGTGGTTGCATACCAGCTCCTTTTATACCCGTATGTCCGGGGGAGTGGCATGCAAATACCACTCGCCAATTTTCATTGGCCTTTTATCAAAGACCAGAGGTGTCTTGGGCTCCCAAGAGTGACCCCTAGTGTCACTACATTGACACAATGTCTTGTTCCCTCCATCAGGGAACGGAGGTTACACAAGTAACCATGACGATTCCTTAGGTCAAGCCAAGTTCTATGATAACACATTTGTCATGGTTGGCCAAACTTCCTGTCGGAAGTTGAAAACCAACTTTTTCTAACTCCTCCCACAGCGATAATTGAATTTTCACCAAATTTTGCTCAAATCATTTTGAGCTTGCGGTCTAAACTGAATGTAACAACACCAAAAACCGTACCACCAAATAATACCAAAAAACACTTTGTTCTTGTTGTTGTTTTCACTCATTCCACTAAATTTACTCAAATTCCAAAAATTTCTCTATAGCATCACCTATTTAAATAATTCACTCTTACTCACAAACTTGCATGTTGATTCAGTCTGATAAATCGTCCAACTGAATGAATGGAATCACCCAGAGTTGTGTTAACCAAAAGCATTGTTTGCCAAAGTTGCTCGTAAAGATCATTGGTGCCTGTGGTACCTACGATCAACTTACACTAACAATACTTTTGGGAGACACATCACAGAATAGTTAATAAATGAACATCTGACTCACTGCACTGCATTTCTTTACTCTCAGTCATTTCTGACTTCAAAATAACAAATGTTCAGTATACTATCCCCTTAACTGGCACTCCCCTTTTTTAGCATTTACCAGAAAATTAATTTTCAACTTTAAATGATTGTTACTCTTGAATGCTTGAATGCTAGAGACCTAATTTTGGTCTGATTCTGAATGAAATCAGTTATTTATGTTAATTTAAAAAAGTTATAGAAGTTAAAGTTTATTGAAATGAAAATGCAATGCACTTAACTTTTATTTCATTTAATAAAAAATATATAAAAAAATATATGTGGCACCCAAAAAAATTACAGAAAATTAAAGCCATACATCAAACCAAATTGTGTCCCATATTTCAAGTAAATAAATTCTAAAATACTATATTTATCAAACATTTACTAGGTGCAGTACCAAAAGTGGAATCAGAACTCCATTGGTGCAAGAGTGAATAAAAGTAATTTCAGAATTTTTCTGAAAAACACATTTCAGAAACACCACTCAAACCACTTATGAGGACATACTATTTTATTGCAAAACATTATATAAAATTAATTACAGATTATAATTATTATAATTACATTTATAATGCATGGTTACAGTGTAAGTATTGTTACCAGTGGAAGCCAGTAATTATTCAAATTTCTAACAGAAATATCATATTTTTCTGCCATAAATTATATAATATTTCGTTTACACCACTAAATAAAATAATAAATGATCCAAAGAGCCCATTCATTCACACTGATCAGCACATGTGCATGTAGCCTTAGCCCTATAGCTGCTATGATTCCAAACAAAGAATATGCACTCCTGCTGGTTTAGCATTTATTCCTCCTCAAAACTGCGTGAAACTTATTCCAAAGTACTCAAACCTAGCTAGATTGTAGTGTTTTTGCATAGATCCATTGAAAGAAGCAGCTAAAATGTTAAATTTCGGCTCTGATCAGTCATCAGAAATGGAAGAAAGCTCAGAGCTTAATGGAGGCCTTAGGTTCTCTATCCAAACAAACACTAGGATAATGTCACTGTTCTGGAATGAGCAAGGCCAACCCCTGTAACCATAGAAACATAATAATAATCTTGACTAGCGATCCATTGGCTGGATATATTCACTGAAAGAGCCAATGCACATTTTGGAGAAGCCATAGATCCTTTGAACTGGTTTGATTGACAACTTCGGCTATGAATCACAGAGAGACTCGTGGGTGGGCTCAAACATGTAGAAGTTTCACCAGAATAGCGGAGACCTCAAGACCTTGATGCCGATTGATACAATATGTTTTATAATCAATATTTTATTGATAATAGACATTTTAATGTACGTGATGACGCAAGCAAAAGATGATCAGTTGGGTTTTTTCCTCAATTTTCACTGTTTTGGATTAAATGGTCGAGTCTACTTTCAATCGTGGACATTTACCATGGATTGTATGCTTGAATTTCCTGCCATCATCCGATCAGGTCGTGACCAGAAGATATAAAAGATAAGTAATACTGCTCGCATGTTGCATGTTTTAAAACCCACTCTTTCAGTATATTAATGCATTACTGTAAAGACATCATTGAGATCGCAAAACAGAGGGCATACTGTATTTCGAAGCTAGAGAATTGAAGCTTTCAAACGATATAATGTTTGTCACAATTAAAGTCTTATATGAAGGTAATATATTCCAATATATATAAAAACACTAAAAACGTCCCATATATGGGATGGTGCCAGTTAATGGGCTAAACTAGCTCTTCAGTATACTTACAGTCTGATTGTTCATATGACAACTAAAAAAGAAAACATTTGCAACATTTTGTAAGGAATTTATTTCAATTTTAATTTATTGTATTTAAATGTTTTTATAAATTTTATTATGAAATTAAAAAAGAGTTTACATCTATCTGAGAGTGTATTTTGATAAAATAATTGAAATACGATAAGATGTATCATGCTGCATCAAGACTTATTTTGTAATCAAATCATAATGATATTTCTAAAAATGCTAATAACTTTTGATAATTTTAGTCTATTGTCATTGATAGACTCCTTGGCTGATGCCAAGAACAATGTATATTACATTACAAGTGATTTTATTCATTGCTTTTCAAGCAGTTTGCCTAGAATCTTCACAAACATGCTATTTTCAAAAAATGTTGCCATTCCTGTGCTTTGCCCCGATAATTGCTTCTTGCAGCTATATTTATTATTATTATTATTTAACTAAATAATGCTGTCCTATCCTAAAAATTCCTGATAGGCTTATGGGACTTTCACCTGTTTGTAGGCTATACTGATTTATTTTCATTTCTATTAATGGATAAATTTGTATTTATTATTCACTGCAAAATGTGTCCTTGACATTTCACATTTTGCTCGACACCTCCTGCCTCCAGAATAATGTTGTTGTAAACATACACAGGCAAACGGAAATACCAGGAGGAACCACAGTTAAAAACATATTCCACAGTTAATGTAGCCTACAAGTTCAGCTTCATCTAGTAAGAAAATAATAATAATAATAATAATAATAATAATTTAATTAAGTAATAATTGTATAATAATAATTATTATTATTATTATTATTAGGCTATTATCATGAAAAGGCATATACAAGGTATATTTTATTAATAGAAACTACACTGGTGGCCAAACATTTGGAATAATGTACAGATTTTGCTCTTATGGAAAGAAATGGGTACTTTTATTCACCAAAGTGGCATTCAACTGATCACAATGTAGAGTCAGGACATTAATAACATGAAAAATTACTATTACAATTTGAAATTTTTTTTCAGAACTTCTTAAACTACAGTGCATCCGGAAAGTATTCACAGCGCTTCACTTTTTCCACATTTTGTTATGTTACAGCCTTATTCCAAAATGGATTACATTCATTATTTTCCTCAAAATTCTACAAACAGTACCCCATAATGTCAATGTGAAAGAAGTTTGTTTGAAATCTTTGCAAATTTATTAAAAATAAAAAACGAAAAAGAAAAAAAAAAAATCACATGTACATATGTATTCACAGCCTTTGCTCAATACTTTGTTGAAGCACCTTTGGCACCAATTACAGCCTCAAGTCTTTTTGAGTATGATGCTACAAGCTTGGCACATCTATTTTTGGGGAGTTTCACCCATTCTTCTTTGCAGGACCTCTCAAGCTCCATCAGGTTGGATGGGGAGCGTCGGTGCACAGCCATTTTCAGATCTCTCCAGAGATGTTTAATCGGGTTTAAGTCTGGGCTCTGGCTGGGCCACTCAAGAACATTCACAGAGTTGTCCCATAGCCACTCCTTTGTTGTCTTGGCTGTGTGCTTAGGGTCGTTGTCCTGTTAGAAGATGAACCTTCGCACCACTCTGAGGTCCAGAGCGCTCTTGAGCAGGTTTTTATCAAGGATGTCTCTGTACGCTGCTGCATTCATCTTTCCCTTGATCCTGACTAGTCTCCCAGTTCCTGCCGCTGAAAAACATCCCCACAGTATGATGCTACCACCACCATGCTTCACTGTAGGGATGGTATTGGCCAGGTGATGAGCGGTGCCTGGTTTCCTCCAGACATGACCCTTGCCATTCAGGCCAAAGAGTTCAATCTTTGTTTCATCAGACCAGAGAATTTTGTTTCTCATGGTCTAAGAGTCCTTCAGGTGCCTTTTGGCAAACTCCAGGCGGGTTGTCATGTGCCTTTTACTGAGGAGTGGCTTCCGTCTGGAAACTCTACCATACAGGCCTGATTGGTGGAGTGCTGCAGAGATGGTTGTTCTTCTGGAAGGTTCTCCTCTCTCCACAGAGAAACGCTGGAGCTCTGTCAGAGTGACCATCGGGTTCTTGGTCACCTCCCTGACTAAGGCCCTTCTCCCCCGATCACTCAGTTTGGCCGGGCGGCCAGCTCTAGGAAGAGTCCTGGTGGTTCCAAACGTCTTCCATTTACAGATGATGGAGGCCACTGTGCTCATTGGGACCTTCAATATTGCAGAAATTTTTCTGTACCCTTCCCCAGATCTGTGCCTCGATACAATCCTGTCTCGGAGGTCTACAGACAATTCCTTGGACTTCATGGCTTGGTTTGTGCTCTGACATGCACTGTTAACTGTGGGACCTTATATAGACAGGTGTGTGCCTTTCCAAATCATGTCCAATCAACTGAATTTACCACAGGTGGACTCTAATCAAGTTGTAGAAACATCTCAAGGATGATCAGTGGAAACAGGATGCACCTGAGCTCAATTTTGAGTGTCATGGCAAAGGCTGTGAATACTTATGTACATGTGATTTTTTTTGTTTTTTATTTTTAATAAATTTGCAAAGATTTCAAACAAAATTCTTTCATGTTGTCATTATGGGGTATTGTTTGTAGAATTTTGAGGAAAATAATTAATTTAATCCATTTTGGAATAAAGCTGTAACATAACAAAATGTGGAAAAAGTGAAGCGCTGTGAATACTTTCCAGATGCACTGTACTTCAAAGTGTTCTCATCACAAAATCTTCCAAGTATGGCAATGATAGCTTTGCAGATCCTTGGCATTCCAGCTGTTAGTTTGTCCAGATACTCGGGTGACATTTCACCCCACGCTTCCTGTAGCACTTGCCATAGATGTGGCACAGATGTCTTGTCGGGCACTTCTCATGCACCTTACAGTTTAGCTGATCCTACAAAAGCTCAGTTGGGTTAAGATCCATAAAATTCTTTTTCAATTATCTGTTGTCCAATGTCTGTATTTCTTTGCCCACTCTATCCTCTTCTTTTTGTTTTTCTGCTTCAAAAGTGGCTTTTTCTTTGCAATTCTTCCCATAAGGCCTGCACCCCTGAGTCTTCTCTTTACTGTTGTACATGAAACTGGTGTTGAGCGGGTAGAGTTCAATGAAGCTGTCAGCTGAGGACATGTGAGGCATCTATTTCTCAAACTTATGACTCTGATGTACTAATCCTCTTGTTTAGTTGTACATCTGGGCTTCCACATCTCTTTCTGACCTTGTTAGAGCCAGTTGTCCTTTGTCTTTGAAGACTGTAGTGTATGGTTTTTTGGCAATTTCAAGCATTGTATAGCCTTCATTCCTCAAAACAATGATTGACTGTCGAGTTTCTAGAGAAAGCTGTTTCTTTTTAGCCATTTTTGACCTAATATTGACCTTAAGACATGCCAGTCTATTGCATACTGTGGCAACTCAAAAACAAACAAAAAGACAATGTTAAACTTAATTTAACAAACCAAATAGCTTTCAGCTTTGTTTGATATAATGGCAAGTGATTTTCTAGTACCAAATTAGCAATTTAGCATGATTACTCAAGGATAAGGTGTTGGAGTGATGGCTGCTGGAAATAGGACCTGTCTAAATTTGATCAGAAATTACTTTTTCAAATAGTGATGGTGCTGTTTTTTACATCAGTAATGTCCTGACTATACTTTGTGATCAGATGAATGCCACTTTGGTGAATTAAAGTACCAATTTCCTTACGAAACAGCAAAATATGTAATTTTTTCCAAACGTTTGGCCGCCAGTGTATAAATGTAAGTGTAACATTTAAAAATGGGTGTTTCATTTAGTTTTGATGCATTTCTGGTTTAAGCCCTGCCCACACTCGGTTCAATCCGAATACAGGGACCGATACAGATAATTTTGTCATATGAACAGATACAGATACAAATACAGATAATGGCTTCCCTGCACACCTCTAGTCTCTTTCATGTTTTATATTGTTGATTATCGATTAGGTTTAGAAATGGGGTTGGGTTAGGGGATCTAAAATATGATATATGATTGTATAATGTAATATCACACTAATATATTTATAAGTATTATAAAACATTGAAGTTAAGCAAACAAAGTAATATTCAAAGATTGATAACTGAGGACAAAGGGGTTTCTCACCATGTCAGTGAGAGGATGCCAAGGGGCACTTTTGGCGTCATCATGCAGACGCGGACGGCTTCTGCACAAGCGTAAAATTAGATGCTTAAGGAATGAGGGTTGGGGTTGGGAATACAGGAGTTCCTCCCGAAACTGCGATGACTGACAAGTGATAACCATAGCAAAGATTCAGTGTCTCATGCCTGTGAACAAGAAACATGGACACCACCAGTTTAACCTGTTTTTTGTTTGCTGTTTTTGAGCAAAGGGATTATTCACAGACATATTATCCTCTGGCATTTTTGTTTTTGTTTTTTTGCTCTGAGAGTAGCCGTATTTTTTTTGTGCTGTTTAAGCAGTGACTGTTAAACAGCTCGGTCTCTCTAGACTGTAATGTATGGGTTACCCCAAAACTGCAAACATTGTTTTGGCCAACAAATGCTATCATTGATTAATGGTATAAATTAATGACATTTAATAAATAAAATGTCCTGATAAAAATTACCTGACTTTAATAAAAAATATAATTGTCCTAATAACACATTTAAAACTTTTGGTAAAAATCTGCCTTCAAAATATAGTTGGCCCTTGCCTTGATGTATCTTATGCAAGTGTGGTTTGATTACGTTCACTTCCCAGACAGCAAACCGATACAGAATCAACGTAGAATCATGTCTCTCGTGGCATTGAAATGACGTTGATCTCCGACGTTGATTCCGCATCTTTTTGTCACGTTGAATCTACGTCGATCAAGCCACTGAAAACAAACATAAAATCAATCAAATTGGTTTGCTACCTGACGTTGAAACAATATTGATTTCAGTTGGGTGAAATGGCGTCATGGGATCAACATATTTACTGCTATTGTTTTTAAAATCCCAAATACTTAAAAATGAATAAATCAGCCTATACAGTGCATCCGAAAAGTTTTCACAGCGCTTCACTTTTTCCACATTTTGTTATGTTACAACCTTATTCCAAAATGGATTAAAGTAATTATTTTCCTCAAAATTCTACAAACAATACCCCATAATGACAATGTGAAAGAAGTTTGTTTGAAATCTTTGCAAATTTATTAAAAATAAAAAACGAAACAAAAATCACATGTACATAAGTATTCACAGTCTTGCTCAATACTTTGTTGAAGCACCTTTGGCACCAATTACAGCCTCAAGTATTTTTGAGTATGATGCTATGTTGGGCCTCATGTATTCAGATAGAAGACAAAGGCAGGCCTAACAGTCATAAAAAACATTCCTCAAGCCCCCTCCTTCTAAGTCGTAAATTTTACTGATAAAAATCGCGCCAAAATCAAACAAAGGGAGTCCAAAACAGACTACAGATCCATGAAGCCTTGCCCTCTAAAGGATCGAGCTCTCAACTCCTATTGGATGAGGCACACCACAGAACCTCCCTCAAACATGACATCATCAGGACTTAAAATAATTCTGAAACGCTTCCAAAGTGGCTTCCAGCGACTTCGTTCACCGAATACGGACGTAGCTTTTTGCTGCTCTCCGGTGCAACCTCGTGGCTTAAGGAAGTAATGTCCGACTTGAAACTGTAGCCATACAATCTCCATCTCGCTGGACGAGTTGAGATCATTCTGTGTTCAACCGAACACTCTAACGGATCCGAAGGAGACCGCCGAGCAATTCGCATCCGTTGGCCTACAGAAGTGAAGAGATTAAAGATTTCTCTTCCATCTTCAATCAAGTCGACATTTCTGAGTTCTCCGCCAGCCTGCCGAGAATCAACAGCCGTACCGCCCGCCCACAGCGCGAGAAAACGCCCCCCCCCGTCATCACCCGAGCCTCAAGGAACCGGGTCAAAGTTAAAGGACAGAGGAAAACACATTCTACCTGTGTCCTCATGCGATTCAAGTAAGAGGTTTACGTCTGGGCAGAGATAGAATATTATAGTGTGTTATTCTTGTGTTTCAAGGTTTTTGCTTGTACAGTTTACGGACCGCCATATCCGCTCATTAATAATACCCAGGGTATTAATTATCACGAATTTGTTTTGCTGTATTGTGGTCCAACCAAATTGGATTGTTGTGCATTTTCGCCATCGCGGGTGAGACAGCAACTGAGTTCATCCATTAGAGTCAAATAATACAGGACTTTTACGAGCCGCTCGTAAAACCGCGTCTCTGAGTGATGAACACGGCTGCTTTATCTCCAGCTATCGCGAAATCAGCTTTCGGGCTGTCACTTAATAATCTGTCTCTCTCTCTCACTAACCACACTGACGCGCGCACACACACACACACACACACACACACACACACACACACACACACACCCCTTATGTGTTATAGGATTATTTTTATTTCCATATCTAATCATATCACTGTGTTTAGTTTGTAGTTGTAAGTCGGAAGTTTATTGACTGCATTGTATTAATTATTAATTGATATTACTGCATAAATAAACTTTGTTTATATTACAAAGAGAAGTGTTTTGGTTTGTTTTGCATACGCCTGTGTCATGCTGACGGGATGTCAGTGCTCGGATTCAAACCTTCATTCATTGTTTTTTTTCCCCCGAAAATCGATATTCTTCGGATGCCGATTTTCCTAAGAAAACAATCTAATATTGAGACTGTTTTAATATTCGGTTATTAGTCCCTGATTTCAGGGTGGTGCCCCGTCAATGTTAATCCTTATTAATATTCTATTGATTTGATAATTGATAATTATCTTTGATTGAATTTGAATGATCAATAAGCTAGTGTTAATTTTAATTAATGTTTCATCGACGTTAACAAATAACGATTATCTTTGATAACTGTTGATTTAAAGGATTAAAAAAAGCTAACATTGATTCTCATCAATGTTCTATTGATTTTAATAATTAATAACTATCTTTGATAATTATTAATTATTGCTAATAACCAAACTTGCTCCTAAACGTAGCACACTACATTTACTGGAGTCCCATATGAGGTTTTAATGAGTTAGATCCAATTAATTAATTTAAATATTGATTAATAACTACAGAAATAATTATTAATTATTTCTGATAGTAACACTGATCTAAACAACCAGTAAAGCCCTACATAATAATTGGTGCCCCATGTGAGGAATCCTACGTGCCAGTTCTGTCACAGTGTGTATGCATAAGAATCCAAAGTAATAACTTGAAATCCTTACTTCAAAGTTTGGTTCTGTTTGACAATTTACTTCTCAAAACTTGCCAAACATAAGCCAGTGTGGTGTGAAAGTGCTCTTAAGAGTGAATTAGGGGTTGGAAAATTTACTATAGTCTGCTTAAAATCTGCTGTTGTTATTATTTAACTCCTAACGCTTTCATCTAAATGTTACAGAGAGGTGCCAAGTCACTTCATTTACATCCACCAAAGAGAGAACGCAGTGAAATTTGCACATTACATAACAGTAGACCGTAAGCCACAGGTCGAAGCCTCTCAACTGTGCTTTCGTGTTAGCATTATATCAACTGTAAAACAACAAGCTGTCAGAGCCACTATCACAAGAATTTTTACGGCCCCAGTAAAATGAGTCACCAATCGCCCTGTGTGACTGGAGCTGAAGCTCCACAGAGGTTAGTCGACCCAGCACTGCAAGATGTAGTTGCTGCTGTCCTCCGTCTCTCCATAGAGGAGAGAAATAACCTTAACGGCTACAATGTTAGTCGTTGTGATGAAGCATTGCAGGAACTAGTTGATTATGCCAACAACCTGGTCGGGAAGCCAATGCGCACAATCCTGGACCTTGTGGGCCAAATGTTCCTTCTTCATCACTGCAAAACCCAACTGCAAACCGCCGAGCACCAGGCCCAGCTCGCACAGCTGCAGAGCAGCTACCAAGCGGTGCAGAGGGAAAATCTCAGCCTGCACCAAGAAATTAGGTGCACTCAAGCTGAGAAAGTCCAGGCACAGAAAGATAATGCCCGGATGCAGGAGGAAAACAAAGCCCTGCACAGGCAGCTTCAAGCTGCCCAGCTAAGAGTAGAGTCAGATCAGGTAAGTGCAGCTGAAACGCACAGCACAACATCTGACATAGAAGAGGGCTCCCTTTTTAGCGATACGCGTAGAAATGTGCCCCTGAGAAACCCAGGAACACACGCTAGGAGCCGAGCTGCCCCTAGTGGTACAGTCTCTGACTTCGTCCTCCAAGACACCTTTCAAAATCCTCCAGCAGCCCGCTGGTTGGATGCAGGTGCCCCTCCTTATAGTTGCCCTCCTCAGTCATTTTTCAGTCACGCCACTGTGCGTTTCAAACCGACTGATTCCACACCACGAAGGGGGGACAATTATTTTCAAGTCCAGAGTGGTGTAAGCGGCTCAAAGATCCCATTAGCCAGGGAGCTGTACGCAACCCGGGGTCCACCCCCACGCGTCGACTGGACTCCTTCCCCACCACGAAGGGGAGGAAGTCGTCCTCATCGCTATAGTGATCCGAGTGACTATGATGTTTCGGATGACTCGGACGACCCGTGGTCATACCGACACCAGCGCTTGCGCATCTGACAACTCGAGTCCCTCGCAGGGGACATAGAACGCTTTGACTCAAATAATCGAGATTCAAACATCGACAATTATCTTAGGGAAATTGAGCACTGCCTGATTGATTTGACTTACGCTTCATCGCGCGAAAAACTCAAGCTCATATGGAAGACCATGGTAAGGAGTGTCCATGCATTCATGGAAACGCTACTGACTGGTACAAGAAACCGCTACTCAGCTCTGTGTAAAGCCCTACGCGAGGAGTATTCGCTGTATATTGATGAAGCCTCCGCTACCATAGCTGCTTTCGCCATCACCCAGAAGAGGCACCGCGTGAGTATTATAGACGCCTGAGAACCACGTACTTCCAAGGAAGTAATGCACCAGGTCTGGAGGAGGAACGAGCTTTCAAGTCTCTTTTCCTTCACAACCTCCACGAGTGCGTGCGATCTGACGTCACAATGCACTGCAGAATGGGCAACCCCACCATGCAGGAAATCAGAAAGTATGCGCAACTGGCATGGGAGACACGTGCGCCCTGCCCGAGGGCATGAAGGCGACGCCAGAGCCCTGGGGATCCAAGCCTCATATGCAGATTTAGTGCTTGAAGGCAACGAAATGCCTCGATCTGTGCGATCTGTACCATAAGGGCAACGCCTGACACATGGGTCATTCAACTCCCACACACTACTCAACACCGGTTCCGAAATAGTCTAATGGGTTCCAACACCTTCGCAGAGGTGGCTAGAGCAAAGCTCTCCCTTGGCAAACCGTTATAGACAGAGACCTGCAACGTAAGCATCACAAGCTACACGCAAGATAGGTCGTCTATCACAAAACGGGCCTGGATTGACACCTTTCAAGGGATGATGCTAACAGACCCTGTTTACATATGTCCCATTAATACGGAACCACTGTTAGTTGGCCAGGACCTACTGAACCGATTGGCTCCGCTCATTGACTGCCGTCGTGGGCTCAGGTTGACATACTGAGACCACTTGGTCCAGAAAACAGTTCGCCAGCTTCAGATACACACGTCGCCATCGTCCAAAAATCCAGCAGAGACGACGACTCCAATAAGAACAATTACAGGGCCTGAATAAAACCCTTCAGGGTACTATAGTCACTGTAAATTCGCAATCCGTTCTTATCAATAACACTTTGCACTCTTTAGGGATTTTGTCAGAGAAAACAACTTATGCGTGTATCGTTAGAGATCTAATGCAGGACCTCAAGGAAATTAGCTCCTCAGTCAACAGTCTGAGTGATGGAAGGATTCCAGCTTACCTGGTCTCCTTAAACCTTGTCAAACAAATCCTTAGATCTGCAACTATCTCCATTGTGCAACCTTCACAGATACACATGGCATATAGTTTTGGCATTGAAATTCCAATCCATGTAAATCCTCAGAACCTCAAAATAGAATTTATCCTCAATCTACCGTCATAGGCAGAATATATATATAGACTAAAATCTGTATTTAATGTTGGTTTTCAGAGAGGTAATGCACACATTCACCTCAAAACACCACCAACACTCGCCTACCATGATGAGGACCCCTCGCTCTACCTTATCTCTAACCTAAACATGTGTACCAAGACAAAGTACATTCATTGGGTTTGTCAAAACGCAACCCCTTTATTAGAGAGGTGACTAACTACCTCTGCGGCCAAATAGCCGAATTCCATGAACAAGTGTCATGATAGCATGTCCATCAAAGATGAAGGAACAGAGACAAAGGTAGAGCGAGCAGGCAGTCGCTGGCTTGTTAACACACCAGCCACCGAAGTCATACGACTGCCATGATACAGCCACTAAGCTAAGGCCACTAAACTAAGGCTACCAAACCAAACGGTGTTCTTAATGGTTCCCCAAAGAGCCATCGTGCACACTGACAATATTGTCCTCCATCATCTCAACGTCAACAAACATGACGCAGAAATTGAGATCATGGACGCATTTAGAGGTCACAGCATCACCGTTGATGACACCCTTCAACAGCAGCTTCAGGCTGAAGGGATGGAATTAGTGAAGTTCAGTCTCAAACCGACTGGCTTGACCACTATGTTTCATAGTCACATAAGCAGATCGTCATCTTACCAAGAACACCCTATCAGTTTGGTTGCCCTCTGGCTCCTCCTTAGTGGTTGGATCATCGCAATTATTGCACATGCCATGTACAGGTACATTCAACACCTACAGGCCAGACTGGACTCACTTCTCATACAGCCGCGTTTTACACACCAGTCTGAGCCCATCACACAGGTTAACTCCATCATTTCCAAGGATAAGCCTTTTAACCTTAGCATTTTGTTCCTAGTAACCAATGTCAGATTCTACTTTGATTTTGTGTTATGACCAAAGAACAACAAAGGATTGTGTTATGGTTAATGCTGTGCCTTCCAATAACTTGAAATGTTTATGTGTGATGAATGTAGTTTTAGAATTAGCTAGAAGTTCTATGCCCAGATGTGCCTCAATCTCTGTGCAGACGATAAAACCTCTGTGAACTCTAATGAACTGTATGGACTGTGCAACCATTTCTCTTTCCTATCAGGAATACATGGATGGCGTAACCCACAGGTTACTGTGAACTGACAAGAACTGTTCGGCCCTTCAGTTGCTCTAAAGATGCTGGACAACAACCAACTCTTCAGAACAAAGGGGGGAATGTTGGGCCTCATGTATTCAGATAGAAGACAAAGGCAGGCCTAACAGTCATAAAAAACATTCCTCAAGCCCCCTCCTTCTAAGTCGTAAATTTTACTGATAAAAATCGCGCCAAAATCAAACAAAGGGAGTCCAAAACAGACTACAGATCCATGAAGCCTTGCCCTCTAAAGGATCGAGCTCTCAACTCCTATTGGATGAGGCACACCACAGAACGTCCCTCAAACATGAGGACATCATCAGGACTTAAAATAATTCTGAAATGCTTCCAAAGTGGCTTCCAGCGACTTCGTTCACCGAATACGGACGTAGCTTTTTGCTGCTCTCCGGTGCAACCTCGTGGCTTAAGGAAGTAATGTCCGACTTGAAATTGTAGCCATACAATCTCCATCTCGCTGGACGAGTTGAGATTACTCTGTGTTCAACCGAACACTCTAACGGATCTGAAGGAGACCGCCGAGCAATTCGCATCTTCATCCGTTGGCCTACAGAAGTGAAGAGATTAAAGATTTCTCTTCCATCTTCAATCAAGTCGACATTTCTGAGTTCTCCGCCAGCCTGCCAAGAATCAACAGCCGTACCGCCCGCCTACAGCGCGAGAAAACGGCCCCCCCCCCCCGTCATCACCCGAGCCTCAAGGAACCGGGTCAAAGTTAAAGGACGGAGGAAAACGCATTCTACCTGTGTCCTCATGCGATTCAAGTAAGAGGTTTACGTCTGGGCAGAGATAGAATATTATAGTGTGTTATTCTTGTGTTTCAAGGTTTTTGCTTGTACAGTTTACGGACCGCCATGTCCGCTCATTATTAATACCCAGGGTATTAATTATCACAAATTTGTTTTGCTGTATTGTGGTCCAACCAAATTGGATTGTTGTGCATTTTCGCCATCGCGGGTGAGACAGCAACTGAGTTCATCCATTAGAGTCAAATAACACAGGACTTTTACGAGCCCCGCTCGTAAAACCGCGTCTCTGAGTGATGAACACGGCTGCTTTATCTCCAGCTATTGCGAAATCAGCTTTCGGGCTGTCACTTAATAATCTGTCTCTCTCTCTCACTAACCACACTGACACACACACACACAGTCACACACACACACCTTATGTGTTATAGGATTATTTTTATTTCCATATCTAATCATATCACTGTTTAGTTTGTAGTTGTAAGTCGGAAGTTTATTGACTGCATTGTATTAATTATTAATTGATATTACTGCATAAATAAACTTTGTTTATATTACAAAGAGAAATGTTTTGGTTTGTTTTGCATACGCCTGTGTCATGCTGACGGGATGTCAGTGCTCGGATTCAAGCCTTCATTCATTGTTTTTTTTCCCGAAAATCGATATTCTTCGGATGTCGATTTTCCTAAGAAAACAATCTAATATTGAGACTGTTTTAATATTCGGTTATTAGTCCCTGATTTCAGGGTGGTGCCCCGTCAATGTTAATCCTTATTAATATTCTATTGATTTTTGATAATTGATAATTATCTTTGATTGAATTTGAATGATCAATAAGCTAGTGTTAATTTTAATTAATGTTTCATCGACGTTAACAGATAACGATTATCTTTGATAACTGTTGATTTAAAGGATTAAAAAAAGCTAACATTGATTCTCATCAATGTTCTATTGATTTTAATAATTAATAATTATCTTTGATAATTATTAATTATTGCTAATAACCAAACTTGCTCCTAAACGTAGCGCACTACATTTACTGGAGTCCCATATGAGGTTTTAATGAGTTAGATACAATTAATTAATTTAAATATTGATTAATAACTACAGAAATAATTATTAATTATTTCTGATAGTAACACTGATCTAAACAACCAGTAAAGCCCTACAGCTACAAGCTTGGCTCAGCTATTTTTGGGCAGTTTCTCCCATTCTTCTTTGCAGGACCTCTCAAGCTCCATCAGGTTGGATGGGGAGCGTCGGTGCACAGCCATTTGCAGATCTCTCCAGAGATGTTCAATCGAGTTCAAGTCTGGGCTCTGGCTGGGCCACTCAAGAACATTCACAGAGTTGTCCCATAGCCACTCCTTTGTTATCTTGGCTGTGTGCTTAGGGTCGTTGTCCTGTTGGAAGATGAACCTTCGCCCCAGTCTGAGGTCCAGAGTGCTCTGGAGCAGGTTTTCATCAAGGATATCTCTGTACATTGCTGCATTCATCTTTCCCTTGATCCTGACTAGTCTCCCAGTTCCTGCCGCTGAAAAACATCCCCACAGCATGATGCTGCCACCACCATGCTTCACTGTAGGGATGGTATTGGCCAGGTGATGAGCGGTGCCTGGTTTCCTCCAGACATGATGCTTGCCATTCAGGCCAAAGAGTTCAATCTTTGTTTCATCAGACCTGATGTGACATTGCGTCTGCTATGGTGTTGAGGTGGCCCGGGATGTGAGTGGCTTATAGTGACATGAGGTGCTTCTGACTCCAGAGGAGGTGACGGCGGGCGAGTTGTGACATGCAACGGGAGCGTAGACTGCCTTGACGGTTGATGTACGCTACCATTGCTGTGTTGTCTGTCCAGACCAACACGTGCTTGCCCTGGATCAATGGCCGAAACCTTCACAGTACTCGAAGGTCCAGGATTGGTTGCAACCCACCGCCTTTCTTTGGTATGATGAAGTAAGGGCTGTAGAACCCTTTCTTTATCTCGACTGGAGGGACTGGCTCTATCTCGCCCTTGGGCAGAAGGGTAGTGATCTCCGCACACAAGGTAGTGGTGTTCTTGCCCTTCACCAAGGTGAAGCGGACACAACTGAACCTGGGCAGGCACCTGGTGAACTGAATCGCATAGCCGAGTCGGACGGTCCGGGTCAGCCAACGCGACGGGTTGGAAAGTGCGAGCTGCGCACCCAAACTCCAGGCAAGGGGGACCAAGGGAATGATCACGTCGGACATACCGGCGGGTGGGACCTCGCGGCAGGGTGGAGCTCGAGGTGCCACGTCGAGGGGACTCGAGCCCCGTGGCCGTGCTGAGTCCAAGGACATCAAAGCACTTACCTGGCTCCTGCCGCCCACCATAAGATTGGCTGAGGAGGGGGGAGGAGGAATCTCGTCCCCGTAGTCCACCGGAACCAATCCTGTGTGGGCGTGTTTGTGCCAGAGCTGGGCACACAGGGGCGGGGGGGGTCTGCCGCTGGAGCGCCATACCTGCAAAAATGGGACGGTGGACAGTGGTCGTGACGACGGCTGTGTGCACCAGACATGTGACCCAGGAGACGAGGAAACCAATCTTCTGTCAGGCTTCTGGGCATGCGGCGACAAAAGATTCTCCTCCCGGCCCTCCACCTGGGGATGGAATGGTCTGTCGACCAGCTCCATTGAAGCGGGTCTCCTCGCCCCTGGGTTGCCCATCTTGGGGGTGCTTCGAAGCCGTCCTCGGGTTCTTAGCGGCCGGCCGCGAGACGGGTGGTGTCTGCTTCCTGTGGAGGTCTCCACGCCGGAGCCGGGCCACAGGGGCGGGCTGCGGCGGAGCTGGTGTTGTTGCTACAGGAGGATGCCCTTGGTGACGAGCAGACAGGGTGCGGGGTCTTAAGCTGCGCCGGGGCAGGATATGTTGTAAGGCCTCCATCTGCTTCTTCACCGCCTAGAAATGCTGGGCAAAGTCCTCGACGGCGTCGCCAAACAGGCCAACCTGGGAAATGGGGGCGTCAAGGAACCGTGCCTTGTCCGCCTCTCCCATCTTGACCAAGTTGAGCCAAAGGTGGCGCTCCTGGACCACCAGGGTGGACATCGCCTGCCCGAGAGACCGCACCATGACCTTCGTCGCCCGCCTTATCCACCTGGGTGATCACTGAATACCCCCTGGCCGCTCCACCATTGAGGGTGGTGAGAGCTGGGGAGCTGAAAGACCGGGACCGGGCAGTAAAAGGTGCCTCCCACAATCTTGTCAGCTCTTCATGCACTTCCGGAAAGAAAGGGAACAGGCGGGGCGTGGCTGTGGGCAGCGCCCTGAGCCTAGGAACCAATCGTTGAGCCGTGAGGGTTCAGGGGAAATTGGAGGGTTCCACTCTAGCCCAACGCTCACGGCCACCCGGGAAAGCATGTCCTTCATTTCAGCGTCAGCCTGAGACTGGTTGACCATTCCCGAAGGTGGAAGCCCAGCCAAAGCCTCTGCATCAGACTGGATGAGCCTGCTCTCCAATGCTGCGCTCGATAACTCATTGTCTTCCCGAGCTCCGAACGAGAAGTCGAACTCGCCCTGAGACGAGCTGGCGGTCTCGTCCGAGAGCCCGACCGGGGCAAGCGAGCGTGCTGGGGAATGGGAGGTCCGTGGGGGGATACCCGTCGGAGGTGGTCCCATTGATGTCCCCAAATCGCCCCCAGTGCTAACCGACGCGGCCTCAAACCCGTAGGTAGAAGGACCGGTGTGGGGAGCCGCTGGGGTGGCTTTCTTACAAAAGCAAGCCGTGACTGCAACGTTGCCATGGTCATGTTCTCGTAATGAGGACATGACTCATCCATGAACGATGTCTCCGCGTGGGCCGTCAGAAGCGGAGAGATAACGACCGCAACCAGGAATAACACGCAAACGGAAAGGCATTTTTAAAAAGACGTTCCGTGTGTGCCACTCTTTTTGTGAATGAAAATATATTCTTTTAGAATATACTCTCTTATATTCGCTCTGCCGAAGCTCACAGGGGCATTCTCTGCACTCCACGGGTGCAGAGGGGGAGAAACCGCTGAAATGCGCCGTAAATCTAGCAGTTTTGAGGTGCGTCTTTGGAGGGAATTGAAATCAGTGCACTGAATGCAACCACTCGGCTCCGAAGAGAAAATCTGAATGAGTGATTGCATACCAGCTCCTTTTATACCCGTATGTCCAGGGGAGTGGCATGCAAATTCCAATTCTCATTGGCCTTTATTCAAAAAAGCAGAGGTGTTTTGGGCTCCCAAGAGTGAGATATTATGACCATAAAAACGACATGTTAAACAACTTTACACCTCAAATAATACACATTTTAACAGAATAATGAATGTACTTTAAGTGCTTTAAGCTTCACGTTTTTGCCTTTAAATCCTCCAAAAATTGTCCCTATTCACCTCTGTTGTAAGTGCCTCACTGTAAACCTCGTTTTGTTTGTGTGTGTGTGTGTGTGTGTGTGTGTGTGTGTGTGTGTGCTTTTTTTTTTTTTTTTTTTTAAGAAAATGAGGGATGTGTTAAAATTATTTTTAGTGGTTATCAACAATATGCCACAAAAGCTGTCGATTGAGGTTAACTTGTAGTGATCCCGAAATATTTCTTTAATAATCTGTTTTATGTGTTTCATTTATTTCTTAGTCACTGACAATAACATTTTTCCATTTCAATAGTAATTATTTTTAAAAACGTTTTGTCATTAATTTGTGACCCAGAAAAATGGTAAATGGGAGTCAAATAAAAAGGCTGATAAGCACAAAAGTAACTCAACCATGGAGATAGTAAACAATTAAACAAGGTTTTTGAGAGAGCTCCAGTAGAAAAGTTCAGAGCAAAATAGACTTTGTTGTGCTGAATCCCTGATATTGGGTCAACATCAACATTTTTTTGATGCTTAAACAATTCCAGTGTTCGATTTATTAGGCTAAAACTTGCCTTGTTCTGTATTCAAGCTGAAAATAGCAGCCCCACCTAAAATTAAAAAAAGACAAGAAGTTGTATCACACAAATTTCAGTCATCCTGATTCTTTGTACATTTAAGCTCATGCCACATTATATCTTTGTGTAGTCAACACCCTCTGGGTCTCTCACAGAGTTATGAAAAAGCAAAGTCACAAGGACACAGAAACAAATATGTATCTTATATAAAAGTTTGAATCTGTATAGAAATCAAGGAACAATAAGATAAAAAAAAGGATCAAAAACAGAACTTTAACTAAAGATGAGAGAAGTGTTGCCCCTCATGTGTTCAGATAGAAGACAAAGGCAGGCCTAACAGTCATAAAAACATAACTCAAGCCCCCACCTTCTAAGTCGTAAATTTTACTGATAAAAATCGCGCCAAAATCAAACAAAGGGAGTCCAAAACAGACTACAGATCCATGAAGCCTTGCTCACTAAAGGATCGAGCGCTCAACTCCTATTGGATGAGGCACACCACAGAATGTCCCTCAAACATGACATAATCAGGACTTCATATAATTCTGAAATGCTTCCAGAGTTGCTTCCAGCCACTTCGTTCACCGAATACGGACGTAGCTTTTTGCTGCTCTCAGGTGCAACCTCGTGGCTTAAGTCGGACTTGAAATTGTAGCCACACAATCTCCATCTCGCTGGACGAGTTGTGATTACTCTGTGTTCAACCGAACACTCTAACGGATCCGAAGGAGACCGCCGAGCAATTCGCATCTTCATCCGTTTGCCTACAGAAGTGAAGAGATTAAAAGATTTCTCTTCCATCTTCAATCAAGTCGACATTTCTGAGTTCTCCGCCAACCCGCCGAGAATCAACAGCCGTACCGCCCGCCAACAATCAACAGCCGTACCACCTGCTGAGAATCAACAGCCGTACCGCCCGCCGACAGCGCGAGGAAACGGCCTCCCGTCATCACACGAGCCTCAAGGAACCGGGTCAAAGTTAAAGGATGGAGGAAAACACATTCTACCTGTGTCCTCATGCCATTCAAGTAAGAGGTTTACGTCTGGGCAGAGATAGAATATTATAGTGTGTTATTCTTGTGTTTCAAGGTTTTTGCTTGTACAGTTTACGGGCCGCCATGTCCGCTCATTATTAATACTCAGGGTATTAATTATCACGAATTTGTTTTGCTGTATTGTGGTCCAACCAGATTGGACTGTTGTGCATTTTCGCCATTGCGGGTGAGACAGCAACTGAGTTCATCCATTAAAGAGTCAAATAACAAGGGACCTTTACGAGCCCCGCTCATAAAACCGCGTCTCTGAGTGATGAACACGGCTGCTTTATCTCCAGCCATCGCGAAATCAGCTTTCGGGCTGTCACTTAATAATCTCTCTCTCTCTCTCTCTCTCACTAACCACACTGACACACACACACACACACACACACACACACACTGTCACACACACACCTTATGTGTTATAGGATTATTTTATTTCCATATCTAATCATATCACTGTTTAGTTTGTAGTTGTAAGTCGGAAGTTTATTGACTGCATTGTATTAATTATTAATTGATATTACTGTATAAATAAACTTTTGTTTATATTACAAAGAGAAGTGTTTTGGTTTGTTTTGCATACGCCTGTGTCATGCTGACGGGATGTCAGTGCTCGGATTCAAACCTTCATTCATTGTTTTTTTTTTTCCCGAAAATCGATATTCTTCGGATGCCGATTTTCCTAAGAAAACAATCTAATATTGAGACTGTTTCAATATTCGGTTATTAGTCCCTGATTTAAGGGTGGTGCCCCGTCAATGTTAATCCTTATTAATATTCTATTGATTTTTGATAATTGATAATTATCTTTGATTGAATTTGAATGATCAATAAGCTAGTGTTAATTTTAATGTTTCATCGATGTTAACAATTAACGATTATCTTTGATAAGTGTTGATTTAAAGGATTAAAAAAAGCTAACATTGATTCTCATCAATGTTCTATTGATTTTTATAATTAATAATTATCTTTGATAATTATTAATTATTGCTAATAACCAAACTTGCTCCTAAACATAGCACACTACATTTACTGGAGTCCCATATGAGGTTTTAATGAGTTAGATCCAATTAATTAATTTAAATATTGATTAATAACTACAGAAATAATTATTAATTATTTCTGACAGTAACACTGATCTAAACAACCAGTAAAGCCCTACATAATAATTGGTGCCCCGTGTGAGGCATCCTACGTGCCAGTTCTGTCACAGTGTGTATGCATAAGAATCCAAAGTAATAACTTGAAATCCTTACTTCAAAGTTTGGTTCTGTTTGACAATTTACTTCTCACAACTTGCCAAACATAAGCCAGTGTGGTGTGAAAGTGCTCTTAAGAGTGAATTAGGGGTTGGTAAATTTACTATAGTCTGCTTAAAACCTGCTGTTGTTGTTATTTAACTCCTAACGCTTTTCATCTAAATGTCACAGAGAGGTGCCAAGTCACTTCATTGACATCCACCAAAGAGAGAACGCAGTGAAATTTGCACATTACATAACAGTAGACCGTAAGCCACAGGTCGAAGCCTCTCAACTGTTCTTTCGTGTTAGCCTTATATCAACTGTAAAACAACAAGCTGTCAGAGCCACTATCACAAGAATTTTTACGGCCCCAATAAAATGAGTCACCAATCGCCCTGCGTGATTGGAGCTAAAGCTCCACAGAGGTTAGTCGACCCAGCATTGCAAGATGTAGTTGCTGCTGTCCTCCGTCTCTCCATAGAGGAGAGAAATAACCTTAACGGCTACAATATTAGTCGTTGTGATGAAGCATTGCAGGAACTAGTTGATTATGTCAACAACCCGGTCGGGAAACCAATGCGCACAATCCTGGACCTTGTGGGCCAAATGTTCCTTCTTCATCACCGCAAAACCCAACTGCAAACCGCCGAGCACCAGGTCCAGCTCGCACAGCTGCAGAGCAGCTATCAAGCGGTGCAGAATGAAAATCTCAGCCTGCACCAAGAAATTAGGTGCACTCAAGCTGAGAAAGTCCAGGCACAAGAAGATAATGCCTGGATGCGGGAGGAAAACGAAGCCCTGCGCAGGCAGCTTCAAGCTGCCCAGCTAAGAGTACAGTCAGATCAGGTAAGTGCAGCTGAAATGCACCGCACGACATCTGACATAGAAGAGGGCTCCCTTTTTAGTGATACGCGTAGAAATGTGCCCCTGAGAAACCCAGGAACACGCGCTAGGAGCCGAGCTGCCCCTAGTGGTACAGTCTCTGACTTCGTCCTCCAAGACACCTTTCAAAATCCTCCAGCGGCCCGCTGGTTGGATGCAGGTGCCCCCCCTTATAGTTGCCCTCCTCAGTCATTTTTCAGTCACGACACCGTGCGTTTCAAACCGACTGATTCCACACCACGAAGGGGGGACAATTATTTTCAAGCCCAGAGTGGTGTAAGCGGCTCAAAGATCCCATTAGCCAGGGAGCTGTACGCAACCCGGGGTCCACCCCCACACGTCGACTGGACTCCTTCCCCACCACGAAGGGGAGGGAGTCGTCCTCATCGCTATAGCGATCAGAGTGACTATGATGTTTCGGATGACTCGGACGACCCGTGGTCATACCGACACCAATGCTTGTGCATCCGACAACTCGAGTCCCTCGCAGGGGACATAGAACGCTTTGACCCAAGTAATCGAGATTTAAACATCGACAGTTATCTTAGGGAAATTGAGCACTGCCTGATTGATTTGCTTTACGCTTCGTCTCGCGAAAAACTCAAGCTCATATGGAAGACCACGGTAAGGAGTGTCCATGCGTTCATGGAAACGCTACTGACTGGTACACAAACTGCTACTCAGCTCTGTGTAAAGCCCTACGCGAGGAGTATTCGCTGTACATCGACGAAGCCTCCGCTACCATAACTGCTTTCGCCATCACCCAGAAGAGGCACGAGCCTCCGCGTGAGTATTATAGATGCCTGAGAACCACGTACTTCCAAGGAAGTAATGCACCAGGTCTGGAGGAGGAACGAGCTTTCAAGTCTCTTTTCCTTCACAACCTCCACGAGTGCGTGCGATCTGACGTCACAATGCACTGCAGAATGGGCAACCCCACCATGCAGGAAATCAGAAAGTACGCGCAACTGGCATGGGAGACACGCGTGCGCCCTGCCCGAGGGCACGAACGCGACGCCAGAGCCCTGGGGATCCAAGCCTCATATGCAGACCTAGCGCTTGAAGGCAACGAAATGCCTCGCGTTAAGGTGAATGCTAGAACCGGACCCCAGAGGCGCCGATCACCCCGCCAGCAGGGTAAGCAACAGAACCAGGGGGGTGGTAACCAGACACACCCCCAGGGTCACGGCAGGCCTAAACAACAAAACGTTCGCCGGCCGAAAGGAAATGCGTGTTTCGAACGAAAACCCAAACAAGAAGGTGAGTGGGTAGGAAAGGTTTCAAATCCCCTCAGAGAACAAGATTTGAGAGAGGAAATGGAGGATATTAGGAGATGCTTAACTGAGTTAGTAACTAAGCTTGACGTGCTCCGTTGTTCACCAGGTCCGTCGACCTCCTCAAAGGAACACGGCACTGAAACCCCGTTAGTATGACTAGACGATGTACCCCCTCCCGTTAATGCCAAAGTTTACTTTGTAGGTCGGGAAAAGGGGAACAGTGTCCAAGTTGCTCCCCCAAACAGTCACTCCTAACATGCCACACCCTCTTTTCTGACCTTCTTGGGCGATCTGTACCATAAGGGCAACGCCTGACACATGGGTCATTCAACTCCCACACACTACTCAACACCGGTTCCGAAATAGTCTAATGGGTTCCAACACCTTCGCAGAGGTGGCTAGAGCAAAGCTCTCCCTTGGCAAACCGTTATAGACGGAGACCTGCAACGTAAGCGTCACAAGCTACATGCAAGATAGGTCGTCTATCACAAAACGGGCCTGGATTGACACCTTTCAAGGGATGATGCTAACAGACCCTGTTTACATATGTCCCATTAATACGGAACCACCGTTAGTTGGCCAGGACCTACTGAACCGATTGGCTCCGCTCATTGACTGCCGTCATGGACACGTGGGCTCAGGTTGACATACCGAGACCACTTGGTCCAGAAAACAGTTCGCCAGCTTCAGATGCACACGTCGCCATCGTCCAAAAATCCAGCAGAGACGACGACTCCAATAAGAACAATTACAGGGCCTGGGTAAAACCCTTCAGGGTACTATAGTCACTGTAAATTTGCAATCCGTTCTTATCAATACCACTTTGCACACTTTAGGGATTTTGTCAGAGAAAACAACTTATGCATGTATCGTTAGAGATCTAATGCAGGACCTCAGGGAAATTAGCTCCTCAGTCAACAGTCTGAGTGGTGGAAGGATTCCAGCTTACCTGGTATCCCTAGACCTTTTCGAACAAATCCTTAGATCTGCTACTATCTCCATTGTGCAACCTTCACAGATACACATGGCATATAGTTTTGGCATTGAAATTCCAATCCATGTAAATCCTCAGAACCTCAAAATAGAATTTATCCTCAATCTACCGTCATAGGCAGAATATACATAGACTAAAATCTGTATTTAATGTTGGTTTTCAGAGAGGTAATGCACACATTCACCTCAAAACACCACCAACACTCGCCTACCATGATGAGGACCCCTCGCTCTACCTTATCTCTAACCTAAACATGTGTATCAAGACAAAGTACATTCATTGGGTTTGTCAAAACGCAACCCCTTTATTAGAGAGGTGACTAACTACCTCTGCGGCCAAAGAGCCGAATTCCATGAACAAGTGTCATGATAGCATGTCCATCAAAGATGAAGGAACAGAGACAAAGGTAGAGCGAGCAGGCAGTCGCTGGCTCGTTAACACCAGCCACCGAAGTCATACGACTGCCATTATACAGCCACTAAGCTAAGGCCACTAAACTAAGGCTACCAAACCAAACAGTATTCTTAATGGTTCCCCAAGGAGCCATCGTGCACATTGACAATATTGTCCTCCATCATCTCAAAGTCGACAGGCATGACGCAGAAATTGAGATCATGGATGCATTTAGAGGTCACAGCCTTACCGTTGATGACACCCTTCAACAGCTGCTTCAGGCTGAAGGGATGGAATTAGTGAAGTTCAGTCTCAAACCGACTGGCTTGACCACTATATTTCATAGTCACATAAGCAGATCGTCATCTTACCGAGAACACCCTATCAGTTTGGCTACCCTCTGGCTCCTCCTTAGTGGTTGGATCATCATCGCAATTATTACACACGCCATGTACAGGTACATTCAACACCTACAGACCAGACTGGACTCACTTCTCATACAGCCGTGTTTTACACATCAGTCTGAGCCCATCCCACAGGTTAACCCCATCATTTCCAAGGATAAGCCTTTTAACCTTTAACCCTCCTTTCTTCTAACATTTTGTTTCTAGTAACCAATGTCAGGTTCTACTTTGATTTTGTGTTATGACCAAAGAACAACAAAGGATTGTGTTATGGTTAATGCTGTGCCTTCCAATAACTTGAAATGTTTATGTGTGATGAATGTAGTTTTAGAATTAGCTAGAAGTTCTATGCCCAGATGTGCCTCACTCTCTGTCCAGACGATAAAACCTCTGTGAACTCTAATGAACTGTAACTCAAGCCCCCACCTTCTAAGTCGTAAATTTTACTGATAAAAATCGCGCCAAAATCAAACTAAGGGAGTCCAAAACAGACTACAGATCCATGAAGCCTTGCTCACTAAAGGATCGAGCGCTCAACTCCTATTGGATGAGGCACACCACAGAACGTCCCTCAAACATGACATCATCAGGACTTCATATAATTCTGAAATGCTTCCAGAGTTGCTTCCAGCCACTTCGTTCACCGAATACGGACGTAGCTTTTTGCTGCTCTCAGGTGCAACCTTGTGGCTTAAGGAAGTAATGTCCGACTTGAAACTGTAGCCACACAAGCTCCATCTCGCTGGACGAGTTGAGATTACTCTGTGTTCAACCGAACACTCTATTCGCCGAGCAATTCGCATCTTCATCCATTTGCCTACAGAAGTGAAGAGATTAAAAGATTTCTCTTCCATCTTCAATCAAGTCGACATTTCTGAGTTCTCCGCCAGCCCGCCGACAATCAACAGCCGTACCGCCCGCCGACAATCAACAGCCGTACTGCCCGCCGACAGCGCAAGGAAACGGCCTCCCGTCATCACACCAGCCTCAAGGAATCGGGTCAAAGTTAAAGGACGGAGGAAAACACATTCTACCTGTGTCCTCATGCGATTCAAGTAAGAGGTTTACGTCTGGGCAGAGATAGAATATTATAGTGTGTTATTCTTGTGTTTCAAGGTTTTTGCTTGTACAGTTTATGGGCCGCCATGTCCGCTCATTATTAATACTCAGGGTATTAATTATCACATTTGTTTTGCTGTATTGTGGTCCAATCAAATTGGACTGTTGTGCATTTTCGCCATCGCGGGTGAGACAGGTAAACTGAGTTCATCCATTAAAGAGTCAAATAACAAGGGACTTTTACGAGCCCCGCTCATAAAACCGCGTCTCTGAGTGATGAACACGGCTGCTTTATCTCCAGCTATCGCGAAATCAGCTTTCGGGCTGTCACTTAATAATCTCTCTCTCTCTCTCTCACTAACCACACTGACACACACACACACACACACACACACACACACACACACTGTCACACACACACCTTATGTGTTATAGGATTATTTTATTTCCATATCTAATCATATCACTGTTTAGTTTGTAGTTGTAAGTCGGAAGTTTATTGACTGCATTGTATTAATTATTAATTGATATTACTGTATAAATAAACTTTTGTTTATATTACAAAGAGAAGTGTTTTGGTTTGTTTTGCATACGCCTGTGTCATGCTGACGGGATGTCAGTGCTCGGATTCAAACCTTCATTCATTGTTTTTTTTCCCCGAAAATCGATATTCTTCAGATGCCGATTTTCCTAAGAAAACAATCTAATATTGAGACTGTTTTAATATTCGGTTATTAGTCCCTGATTTCAGGGTGGTGCCCTGTCAATGTTAATCCTTATTAATATTCTATTGATTTTTGATAATTGATAATTATCTTTGATTGAATTTGAATGATCAATAAGCTAGTGTTAATTTTAATGTTTCATCGATGTTAACAATTAACGATTATCTTTGATAAGTGTTGATTTTAAAGGATTAAAAAAAGCTAACATTGATTCTCATCAATGTTCTATTGATTTTTATAATTAATAATTATCTTTGATAATTATTAATTATTGCTAATAACCAAACTTGCACCTAAACGTAGCACACTACATTTACTGGAGTCCCGTATGAGGTTTTAATGAGTTAGATTCAATTAATTAATTTAAATATTGATTAATAACTACAGAAATAATTATTAATTATTTCTGACAGTAACACTGATCTAAACAACCAGTAAAGCCCTACAGAAGTACAGAGAAGGAAAAAAGTACTGAGCACTGAAGGGGAAAATAATTACCCAGGGTGACATATCAGGTTTGATAACTCAATCAACAAAAATGAGGGCAAAAGGGTGGGTCTTTTTAGACTTAAAAAACAAAAGCTTAAAAACCAGCCATCAATTAAAACAGTCAGGTGCATAGATAAAGTATGTCAGGCCAATTATAGGCTGTGCTAATGCTTTTGTAATTCCATGAGTCTGAGTGTATGAGAGTGTCTGTCACTTTAAATATCCGCTGAGTACATTATACCTATGACAGCCCTCTTACAACAGAAGTTTCAAACAACCTTATATTAACTGAAGCAACTAACATACCAACAGTTTGATAAAAATATTAATAACATTATGAAGACGAACACAACTAATTTTGTCAATGTTTACTGTACACCTTTTTGCATTCATAAATAATATTGATGACATCCTACACCCATGTGGTGTCTGAAGCACATTAGGTTGCTTTTTTAATACCCTACCAGGTCCAACAAGAATATATCACACTTTGTCTGTGAGATTCACAAACGCTGGGCAAATATATGTTAGCATTGCTCTGTTCTGCTTTTGTGAGGCTTTCAAACTTTCTACATAACAGAGCACCTTTGGTTTGATAAGGTAAAGTATCAGTTTATGTATTGTTTTGTGGAAATTAATTGACAATTATTCATGGACAAATTATCCAAATAAAACATGTCAATTGAGATACAGTTGTGTATTGTCAGATACCTGATAATAAATGTGTGTCTGCGTCTGTCAGGGAAAGAGAGAGAGATGTTGATGTGATAAGAGTTGTGCGTCTGTTTTTTTTTTTTTTTTTTTTTTTAAGGTACGTTTGTTTTTAACAATCCACACCCAAGAGGAAACAGACTGACAATACAGTATGTTTGTGAAAGTGACTGTTTGATAGAGGACCTTGTGTATTATTTTCCGAGTTTCTGAGTTTTGCACTACATGTTCTAAATGTGCTCGCACTCAGAAAGAAAGGAACAACCCAAAATAACTCTAAGAAAGGTTAAGAGAGGAGAGATGAGGATTGTATTTATTTATTTAGTTGTTGCTTGTTTGTTTGTGTGTTTGTTTCGTTCGTTTCTTTGTTTGTTTGAATGATTGTTATTGACAGCATATTTGTGTCAAACATTTCCTGTATTTGGCTAACCAGAAATCATGTGATGACTTATGGTTGAATAGATCTGTGGGAATAAACTAACAATTCTGAAAAACATGAACACATAAAATAGCTGTTATGTGGGCTTGTCATCCGTGGGGTAAAAGGCTCCTTTGATTTTATTTTCTTCCAAAACACTAAATACAAACTATATAGTGATATGTAGATACAGGGACAATAGTGCAAAATTTGTCAACTAATACAAATCATTTTGAGACAGGAAGATGCTTTTTTGAGTAACAAATTAAGATAATGTTTAGTTAGAATAACTACTTCAGAAAAGGGTGCACAATTTCCTGTTAATTTCAAACACATTTGGCATTTTATAACATATTGTGATTGGATCTGTCAATGTGGGGGGGCCAAATACCATTTTTAAAATACCAAAAATGGCCCAAATACCATTTTTACCAGTTGTTAAAAAACTTTTGATTTAATTACCTTGAACAGAACTGAAAATGATGTTAATTTCAGGGATTTTCATTAGCTACATACATTTGCAACATTTACATTTTGTTTATTACAAATTCGATTCAGTTGCCTCAGAATCAACATTTAGACACCACATGCAAAGATCTCATGAATCAGGAAAATTTTGCAGTACATAGTGACAAACAAGTATTTAGTAAATTGTTATGGCAGTTTTTAATGCAATTTAGTGTTTTGGGAGACAATAAAATCAAAGAAGCCTTTTGCCCCATTGTACCCTATTTTATTTATTTATTTATTTCACTAGGCATTTTACCTATTAATAAATGTAATAGATAAAAGAAGGAAAACATAGACAATTTGACATTTTTATCCCATAGGCTAACCAAAATTAGAGAAGGCCTAAGGTGCAAAAAAAAAAAAAAAAAAGGAAAAAAAGAAGCTAATATCCAACTTAGCCGATGGCTTTTTTATTTGTAGATTTCAAAATAAAAATGTGAGAGGTTCCTTACCGATCTTACCCTTAAAACGACCCTTAATTTGAAAGATCTCATTTCTTCAATACTCTTAGACCACTTAGGTAGTCTGGATAGGACAGTGTATAACCAAATTATTCTGAAATGACCTTTTATGTTATAAACGTCCTAACCGTAAAATATGTCATAACCGAAGCATATTCTGTCATCTTCACCGAATCATATCTTGGCATTCATGTAAGCAGAGGGAGGTGATCTGATGCTGTATTGCGAGCTAGAGAGATTCGTCACCAAATTACACCTGTTACCACACCTTACAAACGTCAACACACCTTTGATATTTGATGGCTCAAAACTTTTCTTGTCAGTCTGTTAACTCTGAAATAAGCCTCGTAGATTATTGCAAGGACTATAATATCGTTTGACTTAAATGGTTATGACTTTGAAGAGCGAGAGAAGGTAGGACATTGAATGCATTGCGAATGTATTTATATTTATGGTAAAATCTAGCCTGTAATGAAGAAAAGGAAATTTATGTTTTTTAATTGCATATTTGAATGACTGACAGTGCCACATTTAAAAATGAGCCTGTTGAGGAAATTCATTCTACTATTCATTCAACATTCTACCTTTTCAGGCTATTGCACAGGCTAATTTATAGTAGCTTGACCGCTAAACACATTAAATAGCCTAGTAGCAACATTAGGTTATAGCTATCACATTTTAAATCATTTCAAATTGTTGTTTATTTATTTTTTTTATTTCACTGCGTGAGTTCGACACTGTATAAAATAGACAAATGCATTTTAATGTCAGCAACTGCAGTATTCATTCATTTTCTTTTTTCTTTAATTTTTTTTTTTTTTTTTTTTTTTTTCCATTTAGGCTATTTATTCATAATACATGGAGCAAATATGACTGAGAAAATATTTGAAGCACTATGTAGTAACTCCTTAAATGCGTGGCTATCAATCTCTTCGTAAATTAGCAAGAGCTTAGACCAGTCATACTGTAAGTCCATTGCGTTCAACTTCAACGGATATTTTCGCCTTCTTCTCCAGTTTATATAGCAAAGTAGATGTTGTTTTTAGGTACTTAAGTTTGCTTGAAAAGAAAAATAATTGAAGAAAAAAGAATAATTGTAGACATACATGCAAATGATTTTGACCCCCCCATATTTGTTTCTGCCGTGCAAAGCAAATATAAGCCATGCAGCTCACAGTAAATATCAGGAATTCGACGCAGGACGATTAAGGCTATATTATTTCTGTGATATTTTTAGCCAATATACTGTATATGTCAAAATAAATAAACAAATGAGAGGCTATAAATAATATAAAACAAACTTTTGCAATATTTAAATATAAATTCAATTTAAATTATATATATATATATATATATATATATATATATATATATATATATATATATATATATCACACACACACACACACACACACACACACAGTGCCTTGCAAAAGTATTCAGACCCCTGACCAATTATCTCATATTATTTAATTACAAATGGTGCAATGAACTTTCATTCTGTTTGATATTTTATTTTAAAACACTGGAACTCAAAATCAGTTATTTTTAGGTGACATTGGTTTTATGTTGAAAAAAAAAAAAAAAGAAAAACTGAAATATCTTGCTTGCATAAGTATTCAACCCCTGTGTTGTGGAAGCTGCCAGGTTACACCGATGAAAGAAATTGTCCTAAGGAGGACACAATTACTTGACCATTGGCATCCACCTGTGAGTCATTAAAGTTGCAATCACATTTTCTGGATAAAGAACCCATTGTTGAAGGACCCATTGGTCAGGCTGTGAATCTGAAGGAAAATGAAGACCAAAGAGCATTCCACAGAAGTTAGAGATAAAGTAATAAAAATTCATAGATTAGGGAAAGGGTACAAAATAATATCCAAATGTTTGGAAATCCCAGTGAGCACAGTTGGATCAAAAATCAGGAAGTGGAAGCTGCACCACACCACCCAGGCAGTGCCAAGAAAAGGCCGTCCCTCAAAACTCAGCGCTCTAACAAAAAGGAGACTTGTGAAAGAAGCCACAGAGAGGCCAACAATCACTTTGAAGGAGCTACAGAGTTCAGTGGCTGGGAGTGGAGTAATGGTGCACCAGTCAACCATATGAAGAGCACTGTATAACGCTGGCCTGTATGGGAGGGTGGAAAGAAAGAAGCCGTTACTCAAAAATTACCATCTGAAAGCACATCTGGAGTTTGCCAGAAAGCATGTGAGTGACCCAGCTGCAATGTGGGAAAAGGTTTTGTGGTCATATGAGACCAAGATAGAGCTTTTCATCCGAAACTCAAAGCGCTATGTGTGGCGCAAACCTAACACTTCCTATGCCTCAAGACACACCATCCCTACACTGAAGAATGGTGGTGGCAGCATCATGCTGTGGAGATGCTTCTAATCAGCAGGGACTGGGCATCTTGTTAGAATTGAAGGAAGAATGGATTGAGCAAAATATAGGGAAATACTGCAAGAGAACCTGCTTCAGTCGGCTAAAAAACTGAAGCTTGGGAGGAAATTCACCTTTCAGCAGGACAATGATCCCAAGGCCAAAGAAACATTGGAGTGGCTCAAGAACAAAAAGATAAATGTCCTGCAGTGGCCCAGTCAAAGTCCTGATCTCAATCCTATTGAGAATCTGTGGCACTATTTGACAATTGCAGTCTACAAGCATCAACCAACCAACCTGAACAAATCTGAGAAGAATGGGCCAAAATCACTTCGTCACTGTGTGCAAAGCTGGTACATATGTACCCCAAAAGACTTAAAGCAGTTATTGGTGGCTCGACTAAATATTAATGTGTGGGGGTTGAATACTTATGCAAGCAAGATATTTCAGTTTTTTTATTTTTCATAAAAAATATTTCCCAACAAAAAAACAATGTCACCTTACAATAACTGATTTTGAGTTTCAGTGTTTTAAAATAAAATATCAATCAGAATGAAATTTCAGTGTACTATTTGTAATTCGGTAACATGAGAGAATTGGTCATGGGTCTGAATACTTTTGCAAGGCAATGTGTGTGTGATATATATATATATATATATATATATATATATATATATATATATATATATATATATATTAGTACTGTGCAAAAGTTTTAGGCACTTGTGAAAAATGTTGCATAGTGAGGATGTCTTCAAAAATAATGACATATTTTAATTTATCACATAATGTCATACAAAGTCCAGTAAACATAAAAAAGCTAAATCAATATTTGGTGTGACCACCTTTGCCTTTAAAACAGCACCAAATCTCCTAGGTACACCTTGACACAGTTTTTCTTGGTTGTTGGCAGATAGGATGTTCCAAGCTTCTTGGAAAATTTGCCACAGTTCTTCTATCTATTTAGGCTGTCTCAATTGCTTCTGTCTCTTTATGTAATCTCAGACTGACACAATGTTCAGTGGGGGACTTTGTGGGGGCCATGACATCTGTTGCAGGGCTCCCTGTTCTTCTATTCTAATCATTTCTATTTACAAAAGTAATGTTTGGGAGTCTAACATTTATATTTCCTATTGACACACTAAAGCTGAAGATATAAATAACCATCTTAAGACAAATGCTTTTGTGAAACATCTTATGTGCCTAAGACTTTTGCACAGTAATGTGTATATACTGTATGTGTGTGTGTATATATATATATATATATATATATATATATATATATATATATATATATATATATATATATATATATATATATATGTTTCTTTATTATACATTTATATTTCTATTATTAATATATTAATTATATTTTATATAGAGTGTCTCCTGTTATTTATTTAGATCTCTTTTTCCGATAAGAGCCTCCTTGGACTGGAATAGCTGTACAACATTTTTGAACGATGGGCAAATGGTAGTCAAAGGTGAATTACAGACCAGTGCCCAGGGGCGCTTGACTACCTTCTATACAAGGCCCCTTCAATAGGGCCCTCTGACTATTAGGTCCATGTGGCCTTTCTGTAGGACTCCGTGAGAGCCCCCAGTCTCTTATACAGTAGGACCTTTTGCCTTCCTGGTTCTAAATATATATATATATATATATATATATATATATATATATATATATATATATATATATATATATATGTTTTTTTTTTTAACCACTCTTTAAGCTTTATTCTTTGTATAAAAAGTGCTATTGAGAACAGAATATATATATATATATATATATATATATATATATATATATATATATATATATATATATATATATATACACACACACACTATTATTATAACTACATGTTTGCCCTACATTACAAAACAAGTGCAAAACTTGGCTTAGATAAGATACACAGATAGTCACTCTGTTTATTTTATTACAAAAGTACCAATTAATCTAGATAGGTAAAGTTTGTCAAGACAAACTATAATGCTGGCTTGAAAAAAGTCTTGTCTGAAAGTTTAAAATAGTTTTAAAAGTTTGAAGGTTAAGTTAGAAGGTTCTAAATTAGTTCACTAAAAGGTTGTAACGTCTAACTAAAACTGCTATTTTTGAGCCCCATATCTTTCAGCCCTCTGAAGCTCTCACAATGGAGGGTGAAGTCTTTAAGGGAATAGATGTTGTATATTTGGGAAAACAAAAATGAAAATAATATCCCCTTTGTAAATATACAATATTGTATTATACAATATACATATTGTATTATAATTCTTTTTTTTAATTATTATTATTATTTTAATTGTATTTGTACAGCACTTTGGTATACACTTGTTGTTTTAAATGAGCTTTAGAAATAAATTGACCTTGACAGTATTGTTTATTTACAAAGGGAGTATAATTTTCATTTTTGTGTTCCAAATAAATGACACAAGGCATGAGAATGCAGTTCCTTGTGTCTCTCGTTATTTGAGCTCCACAAGATAAATTGAGTTACACAAAGCATTTTTCGTTTTACTTTAAGGCACTATTTGTTCAAAAGGAAGGATGGCAGGATTATATTAAAATTATTTAAAAAAAAAACACGTTACTATTAATATTTTATTGTGTGGTAAACATTTTATGAAAGCAATAAGGCACTCAAGCCATGCAATATTGTAGATTAAGTCATGCGTAAATTCACAATATAGCACGGCCTCTCATACCATATTGCTTAAACTGTAGTATAATCAACCCCACCAACTACTAAAACCAACCGTAGGGGTAATAGGGGTACTTGACTCCAGGATTGGATGGATTGGGAGACTAAATTTTAACAGGAATTTCAGGATTCTTGTGGCCTACTAGACTTAGCTTTCATCATAGATATTGACCTTATTTAACAATTATTTTTATATTGATTTATATATGGGTTGTATAAGCTACTGTATGTTGCAGGTACAGTACGATTACTAATCACATGCTATTCTCTGATTGGTATACACACAATAGAGGTACACTCATACCAGTTGTTGTTGTTTTTATTTTTAGGGTTATTTTAGTGTATCTTTCTAAAATTGGTCAAATTGACCCCAAACAGAAACAACATAAATATTCTGGATAACAGTTACTTTTTTGAAAATTCACGCCTACTTTATAAAGAACAGATAATCGTCAATGCTTCAAGAATATCTGGCACTGGGTTTTGATTGTGTCCTCTTATTTGTCCTGATCAGAAGAAATATTTGTAGATATTGCAGTCTTTATCTTTAGAAGGGTAATAGTGTACTCTTTCTAGAACAATTAAACTAATAACTGAATATCTTTCTCATTTTAGCGGTTTGTTTCTTTCTAAGCATGATGGCACAAGGAAATTTAAACTCAGCCTCTGTAAGTACAAAAAAATTGAGTAGAGTACATATTTATATATGTGTCATAAATATATATTTGATGATATATTTGAGTGGTCCAATGAGGTAATTGCTTTCTAAAGAAATGTAACATTAACAGAAACCAAAATAATAAACCATTATAAAGCATGGTGTTTCTCTTCACAGTATGTTTGTGCTGTACCATTCTTTCTGCAACTGGAGCAATGTAAGTAAAATTATGTTTGATAATTTGTATTTTCAATTATGTAAAGTAAAAGTTTGTTCTTGATACAATAAGTCTTGCATACTGTTCTGTTGTGAGGTCAGTTAACTTTAAAAAATACAAATTGGTAAATTTGTAATATCACAAATGGGCATTGAAGTCAGAGCTCTGTTTTGGATATAAAGGTTAGGGCTAGAGATAGGTTTAATATATATATATATATATATATATATATATATATATATATATATATATATATATATATATATACTGCCTGGCCAAAAAAAAAAAAAAAAAAAAAAAAAATCATTGTTTGGATTTAAATACGTTGATACTGAAGAGCCTATGATTGGATCATTATTGCATTGATTAATATGTTTCAGCTGGCAACAATTCTTTTAACCCTTACTGATACAGTGTGTAGCTTATCCCGTGGTCGTGGAAAAGATGTTACTGTGTTTCAGAAATGGCCTGCATCCAGCAAAGGAAACAAGGATATTGCTGAAATCACTGGAATTGGGTTAAGAACTGCTCAACGCATTATTAAAAACTGGAAGGATAGTGGTGAACCGAAAAAAATCTTGAATGATTGTGATCGGAGATCACTAAAATGCTTGGTGAAGTCGCATCGTAAACAATCGACAGTAGAACTCACGGATATGTTTAATAGTGAAAGTAAGAGCTTTTCCACACACACAATGCGACGAGAATTTACAGGATTGGGACTTAACAGCTGTGTGACCACAAGAAAGTCACTTGTTAGTGAGGCTAATTTAATAATCAATTTGCCTGGGAGCATAAAGATTAGACTATGGAGCAATGAAAAAAGGTAATGTGGTCTGATGAGTCCAGATTTACCTTATCCCAAAGCTATGAGCGTGTCAAGGTAAGAAGGGAAGCGCATGAAGCGATGCACCCGTCTTGCATAGTGCCCACTATACAAGAATCTGAAGGCAGTGTTATGATCTGGGGTTGCTTCAATTGGTCAGGCCTAGGCTCAGCAAAGTTATGCTGCAATAAAATGAAGTCAGCTGACTACCTGAATGTACTGAATGACCAGGTTATCACATCAATGGATGTTTTCTTCCTTGACGGCATGGGCATGTTCCAGGATGATAATGCCAAGATTCCTTAGGCTCAAATTGTGAAAGAGTAGTTCAGGGAGCATGATGAATAATTTTCATACATGAATTGGCCATCACAGAGTCCTGACCTTAACCTTATTGAAAGTCATTGGGATGTGCTGGAGAAGACTTTACAGAGTGGTTCGACTCTCACGTCATCAATACAAGATCTTGGCCAAAAATGAATGCAACTCTGGACAGAAATAAATGTTGTGATGTTGCATAAGGTTGTCAAAACAATGCCACGATGAATGCGCACCGTAATCAAAGCTAAAGGCAGTCCAACAACATATTTGAGTATGCAACTTTTTTTTTGGCCAGGCAATGTGTATATATATATATACAGTTGTGCTCAAATGTTTGCATACCCTGGCAGAAATTGTGAAATTTTGGCATTGATTTTGAAAATATGAATGATCATGCAAAAAAACTGTCTTTTATTTAAGGATAGTGATCATATGAAGCCATTTATTATCACATAGTTCTTTGGCTCCTTTTTAAATAATAATGATAACAGAAATCACCCAGATGGCCCTGATCAAAAGTTTACATACCCTTGAATGTTTGGCCTTGTTACAGACACACAAGGTGACACACACAGGTTTAAATGGCAATTAAAGGTTAATTTCCCACACCTGTGGCTTTTAAAATTAAAATTAGTGTCTGTGTATAAATAGTCAATGAGTTTGTTAGCTCTCACGTGGATGCACTGAGCAGGCTAGATACTAAGCCATGGGGAGGAGAAAAGAACTGTCAAAAGACGTGCGTAACAAGGTAATGGAACTTTATAAAGATGGAAAAGGATATAAAAAGATATCCAAAGCCTTGAAAATGCAATCACTTATTAAGAAGTGGAAAATTCGGGGATCTGATACCAAGTCAAGGTCAGGTGGACCAAGAAAGATTTCAGTCACAACTGCCAGAAGAATTGTTTGGGATACAAAGAAAAACCCACAGATAACCTCAAGAGAAATACAGGCTGCTCTGGAAAAAGACGGTGTGGTTGTTTCAAGCAGCACAATATGAACTGTAATTTGGAGTGACGAGACCAAAATAGAGCTTTATGGTCATAGCCATAAGTGCTATGTTTGGAGAGGGGTCAACAAGGCCTATAGTGAAAAGAATACCATCCCCACTGTGAAGCATGGTGGTGGCTCACTGATGTTTTGGGGGTGTGTGAGCTCTAAAGGCACGGGGAATCTTGTGAAAATTGATGGCAAGATGAATGCAGCATGTTATCAGAAAATACTGGCATACAATTTGCATTCTTCTGCTCAAAAGCTGCGCATGGGATGCTCTTGGACTTTCCAGCATGACAATGACCCTAAGCACAAGGCCAAGTTGACCCTCCAGTGGTTACAGCAGAAAAAGGTGAAGGTTCTGGATTGGCCATCACAGTCTCCTGACCTTAATATCATCGAGCCACTCTGGGGAGATCTCAAACGTGCAGTTCATGCAAGACGACCAAAGACTTTGCATGACCTGGAGGCATTTTGCCAAGATGAATGGGCAGCTATACCACCTGCAAGAATTTGGGGCCTCATAGACAACTATTACAAAAGACTGCACGCTGTCATTGATGCTAAAAGGGGCAATACACAGTATTAAGAACTAAGGGTATTCAGACTTTTGAACAGGGGTCATTTCATTTTTTTTCTTTGTTGCCATGTTTTGTTTTATGATTGTGCCATTCTATTATAACCCACAGTTGAATATGAATCCCATAAGAAATAAAAGAAATGTGTTTTACCTGCTCACTCATGTTTTCTTTAAAAATGGTACATATATTACCAATTCTACAAGGGTATGCAAACCTTTGAGCACAACTGTATATATATACAGGGTTGGGGAGTAACGGAATACATGTAACGGGAATACGTATTTAAAATACTAAATATTAGTAATTGTATTCCACTACAGATACAATTTAATACAGAATACAGTTACATTAAAAAAGTATTTTGATTATTGAAAAGATTACTTTGCCTTTTATTATAATTTGTCTCATTTAATATTTAGTCTATTCAGTTGAAAAACATTTAGCCATATGAATAATGCACTCCCAAGGAGCTTTTGAACAGCGGTGAAAGACTTTCTTATGATTTGTTTCATTCATATGAGCACTTTCACACTGTTGTGAGTGAAAAGGTGGAACTTTCCCTTGGGAGCTTAATAGAGTAGCTACATCATGTTTCTACAGCTTAACAAAAAAACTGTTAGAAACGCTTTGACAGATGAAACATAAATCCAATAAATACCCAATTACATGCCTTGTCAATATTTGTTATGCTGTTAGGGTATTTTTTCCAAGAAATGCTAACCATTGTAGCCTTCAACACTGCATAGAAAGCTACAAATAACATACTGTCTGCCTCATTCTATGAACAGAATTCACATACGAACAGAAAAGGATGTTGTTGTGTACAGTCTTTGGGGTGTTCAAATTTGGAGCAGCAAAAATAAACTTGTGTAAATTTATATGTAAAACATTAAGCTTTATGCTAAGCTAAAATGCTATTTCTTGCCTTAACATGCATCTGTTAACAGGTGTGATTATATTTAATAATGAGTTCTATGAAGAAAATTCATGTTAGAGCATAACTTTTTTTTCACTAGTAAGACTTTTGATATTAGGGCAAAGATGTAAAGCAAAATGTTATACTTAATGAGAATTTAAATATTTTTCTTGTAAAAATATTTTAAAAACCTTAAAAAACAAGATAGGTTTATTCGAGTGGCAAACTGCATCAGATATTTAGGCTTTTTACAGTGACTTTCTTACTTAATTTACTTGTTAATAATCGAAACAAGTGAAAAAATCTGCCAGTGCATAAGAAGTCATTTAAAGAGTTTAGATTACGTTACTGACCTTAAGTAATGTAATAGAATATGTTACAAATTACATTTTACTGCATGTATTATGTAATCTGTAGCGGAATAATTTTTCACATAATTTTCATTATGGGATTTTATTTTATTATGACAGGTCAACAACTACGATTCAATCAATTGCATCACAACAATCCGCTGCCAGCAGTTCAGCTCAAACCACATCGACACTTGCTTCCACAACTACAGCTGTAACTAAAGAAACCACAAATCCAAAAACTATGTCAACAATTTCACAAAGTACAACTGCAAGAGCAACAACTACAACACCTTCCACAACCGTGACAGTGCCTACTTCATCTCCAGGTAAAACAACAGCTGCAGTGACAATTCTTGCACCCACAACTGAAGCTCCCACAACAACAGTTGTAACTAAAGAAACAACAAATCCAACAACTATGTCTACAATTTCACAAAGAACAACTGCAAGTGCAACAACTACAACACCTTCCACAACCGTGACAGTGCTTCCCTCTACTACAACAGTTCCTACTGTGTCTACAGGTGTAACAACATCTTCAACAACAACCCTTGCACCCACAACTGAAACTCCCAAAACCACAGTTGTAACTCAAGAAACAACAAATTCAACAACTATGTCAACGATTTCACAAAGTACAGCTGCACCTGCAAAAACTACATCTATAACTTCCACAACAGTGCTTCCTTCTACTACAACAGTTCCTACTTCATCTCCGGGTACAACAACAGCTGCGACGACAACTCTTGCACCCACAACTGAAGCTCCCACAACAACAGTTGTAACTAAGGAAACAACAACTCCAACAACTATGTCAACAATTTCACAAAGTACAACTGCACCTGCAACAGCTACATCTACACCTTCCCCAACAACGACAGTGCCTCTTTCTACTACAACAGTTCCTACTTCTTCTCCGGGTACAACAACAGCTGCAATGACAACTCTTGCACCCACAACTGAAGCTCCCACATCAACAGTTGTAACTAAGGAAACAACAAATTCAACAACTATGTCAACAATTTCACAAAGTACAACTGCAAGTGCAACAACAACAATGCCTTCCACAACCGTGACAGTGCCTACTTCATCTCCAGGTACAACAACAGCTGCAATGACAACTCTTGCACCCACAATTGAAACTCCCACAACAACAGTTGTAACCAAAGAAACAACAAATCCAACAACTATGTTTACAATTTCACAAAGTACAACTGCAAGTGCAACAACTACAACACCTTCCACAACTGTGACAGTGCTTCCCTCTACTACAACAGTTCCTACTGTGTCTACAGGTGTAACAACATCTTCAACAACAACTCTTGCACCCACAACTGAAACTCCCGCAACAACAGCTGAAACTAAAGAAACAACAAATCCAACAACTATGTCTACAATTTCACAAAGTACAACTGCAAGTGCAACAACTACAACACCTTCCACAACAATGACAGTGCTTCCCTCTACTACAACAGTTCCTACTGTGTCTACAGGTGTAACAACATCTTCAACAACAAATGTTGCACCCACAACTGAAACTCCCACAACAACAGCTGTAACTAAAGAAACAACAATTCCAACAACAATGTCTGTAATTTCACAAAGTATAACTGCACCTGCAACAGCTACATCTACATATTCCCCAACCACAACAGTGCCTCTTTCTACTACAACAGTTCCTACTTCATCTCCGGGTACAACAACAGCTGCAATGACAACTCTTGCACCCACAACTGAAGCTCCCATAACAACAGTTGTAACTAAGGATACAACAACTCCAACAACTATGTCAACAATTTCACAAAATACAACTGCAAGTGCAACAACTACAACACCTTCCACAACCGTGACAGAGCCTACTTCATCTCCAGGTACAACAACAGCTGCAATGACAACTCTTGCACCCACAACTGAAGCTCCCACAACAAAAGTTGTAACTAAGGAAACAACAACTCCAACAACTATGTCAACAATTTCACAAAGTACAACTGCACCTGCAACAGCTACATCTACACCTTCCCCAACCACGACAGTGCCTCTTTCTACTACAACATTTCCTACTTCATCTCCGGGTGCAACAACAGCTGCAATGACAACTCTTGCACCCACAACTGAAGCTCCCACAACAACAGTTGTAACTAAGGAAACAACAAATTCAACAACTATGTCAACAATTTCACAAAGTACAACTGCAAGTGCAACAACAACAATGCCTTCCACAACCGTGACAGTGCCTACTTCATCTCCAGGTACAACAACAGCTGCAATGACAACTCTTGCACCCACAATTGAAACTCCCACAACAACAGTTGTAACCAAAGAAACAACAAATCCAACAACTATATTTACAATTTCACAAAGTACAACTGCAAGTGCAACAACTACAACACCTTCCACAACCGTGACAGTGCTTCCCTCTACTACAACAGTTCCTACTGTGTCTACAGGTGTAACAACATCTTCAACAACAACTCTTGCACCCACAACTGAAACTCCCGCAACAACAGCTGAAACTAAAGAAACAACAAATCCAACAACTATGTCTACAATTTCACAAAGTACAACTGCACCTGCAACAGCTACATCTACATATTCCCCAACCACAACAGTGCCTATTTCTACTACAACCATTCCTACTTCATCTCCGGGTACAACAACAGCTGCAACGACAACTCTTGCACCCACAACTGAAACTCCCGCAACAACAGCTGAAACTAAAGAAACAACAAATCCAACAACTATGTCTACAATTTCACAAAGTACAACTTCACCTGCAACAGCTACATCTACACCTTCCCCAGCCATGACAGTGCCTCTTTCTACTACAACAGTTCCTACTTCATCTCCGGGTACAACAACAGCTGCAATGACAACTCTTGCACCCACAACTGAAGCTCCCACAACAACAGTTGTAACTAAGGAAACAACAACTCCAACAACTATGTCAACAATTTCACAAAGTACAACTGCAAGTGCAACAACTACATCTACACCTTCCCCAACCACGACAGTGCCTACTTCATCTCCAGGTACAACAACAGCTGCAATGACAACTCTTGCACCCACAACTGAAGCTCCCACAACAACAGTTGTAACTAAGGATACAACAAATCCAACAACTATGTCAACAATTTCACAAAGTACAACTTCACCTGCAACAGCTACATCTACACCTTCCCCAGCCATGACAGTGCCTCTTTCTACTACAACAGTTCCTACTTCATCTCCGGGTACAACAACAGCTGCAATGACAACTCTTGCACCCACAACTGAAGCTCCCACAACAACAGTTGTAACTAAGGAAACAACAACTCCAACAACTATGTCAACAATTTCACAAAGTACAACTGCAAGTGCAACAACTACATCTACACCTTCCCCAACCACGACAGTGCCTACTTCATCTCCAGGTACAACAACAGCTGCAATGACAACTCTTGCACCCACAACTGAAGCTCCCACAACAACAGTTGTAACTAAGGATACAACAACTCCAACAACTATGTCAACAATTTCACAAAGTACAACTGCACCTGCAACAGCTACATCTACACCTTCCCCAGCCATGACAGTGCCTCTTTCTACTACAACAGTTCCTACTTCATCTCCGGGTACAACAACAGCTGCAATGACAACTCTTGCACCCACAACTGAAGCTCCCACAACAACAGTTGTAACTAAGGAAACAACAACTCCAACAACTATGTCAACAATTTCACAAAGTACAACTGCAAGTGCAACAACTACATCTACACCTTCCCCAACCACGACAGTGCCTACTTCATCTCCAGGTACAACAACAGCTGCAATGACAACTCTTGCACCCACAACTGAAGCTCCCACAACAACAGTTGTAACTAAGGATACAACAACTCCAACAACTATGTCAACAATTTCACAAAGTACAACTGCACCTGCAACAGCTACATCTACACATTCCCCAACCACGACAGTGCCTCTTTCTACTACAACCATTCCTACTTCATCTCCGGGTACAAGAACATCTGCAATGACAACTCTTGCACCCACAACTGAAGCTCCCACAACAACAGTTGTAACTAAGGAAACAACAGCTCCAACAGCTATGTCAACAATTTCACAAAGTACAACTGCACCTGCAACAGCTACATTTACACCTTCCCCAACCACGACAGTGCCTTTTTCTACTACAACAGTTCCTACCTCTTCTCCGGGTACAACATCAGCTGCAATGACAACTCTTGCACCCACAACTGAAGCTCCCACATCAACAGTTGTAACTAAGGAAACAACAAATCCAACAACTATGTCAACAATTTCACAAAGTACAACTGCAAGTGCAACAACTACAACACCTTCCACAACCGTGACAGAGCCTACTTCATCTCCAGGTACAACAACAGCTGCAATGACAACTCTTGCACCCACAACTGAAGCTCCCACAACAACAGTTGTAACTAAAGAAACAACAAATCCAACAACTATGTCTACAATTTCACAAAGTACAACTGCAAGTGCAACAACTACAACATCTTTCACAACCGTGACAGTGCTTCCCTCTACTACAACAGTTCCTACTGTGTCTACAGGTGTAACAACATCTTCAACAACAACTCTTGCACCCACAACTGAAACTCCCAGAACCACTGTTGTAACTCAAGAAACAACAAATCCAACAACTATGTCAACAATTTCACAAAGTACAGCTGCACCTGCAAAAGCTACATCTACAACTTCCACAACAGTGCTTCCTTCTACTACAACAGTTTCTACTTCATCTCCGGGTACAACAACAGCTGCAATGACAACTCATGCACCCACAACTGAAGCTCCCACATCAACAGTTGTAATTAGGGAAACAACAAATCCAACAACTATGTTAACAATTTCACAAAGTACAACTGCAACAGTTACATCTACACCTTCCCCAACCACGACAGTGCCTCTTTCTACTACAACAGTTCCTACTTTATCTCCGGGTACAACAACATCTGTGATGACAACTCTTGCACCAACAACTGAGGATCCCACAACAACAGTTGTAACTAAGGAAACAACAAATCCAACAACTTTGTCAACAATTTCACAAAGTACAACTGCACCTGCAACAGCTACATCTACACCTTCCTCATCCATGACAGTGCCTCTCTCTACTACAATAGTTACGACTTTGTCTGCATCTCCAGGTACAACAACAGCTCCAACCACAACTCTTGCACCCACAACAACTGAAGCTCCCACAACCACAGTTGTAACTCAAGAAAAAACAACTCCAACAACTGGATCTAAAATTTCATCAAGTGCAACTTCACCTGCAACATCTACACCTCACACAACCACAACAGTGCTTCCCTTAACTGTAACAGCTCCAATGATGACTCTTGCAATCAAAACTGAAGCTTCCACAACTACAGTTGTATCTCCAGTAACATCAACGCCAACAACTATGTCCACAATTTCACAAATTACAACTGCACTTTCAACAACTACAACTACACCTTCTAAAACCACAACAGTGCCTCCCTATACTACAGAATCTCCTACTTCACCTGTATCTCCAGGTACAACAACAGGTACAGTGACAAGTCTTACACCCACTACTGAATCTCCCACAACCACAGTTGTGACTCATGAAACCACAACTCCAACTATTATGTCTACAATTTCACAAAGTACAACTGCACCTGCAACAACACCTTCCACAACCACTATAGTGCCTTCTTCTACTCCAATAGTTCCTACTTCATCTGCATATCCAGGTATAACAACAGCTCTAATGACAACTCTTGCACCCAGAACTGAAGCTCCCACTACCACAGTAATCACTCAGGAAACCAAAACTCCAACATCTATGTCTACAATTTCACAAAGTACAACTGTACCTGCAACAACAACATCTACACCTCCCACAAACACGACAGTGCCTTTCTCTACTACAACAGTTCTTACTTTACCTGCATTTCCATTTACAACAAAAGCTCCAACGATGACTCTTCCACCCACAACTGAAGCTCCCACAACCACAATTCTAACTACAGAAAAAACAAATCCAACAACTCTGTCTACAATTTCACAAAGTACAACTGCACCTGCAACAACTACACCTTCCACAAACAGGACAGTTCCTTCTTCTACTACAACAGCTTCTACTTCATCTGCATCTCCAAGTATAACAATAGCTCCCACTATGTCAACTGCACCCACAACTGAAGCTCCCACAACCACAGTTGTGACTCATGAAACTAAAACTCCCAAAAATGTGTCTACAATTTCACAAATTGAAATTGCACCTGCAACAACTACAACAGTTCCTGTCTCTACAACATCAGCTTCTACCTCATCTGTATCTTCAGGTAGAACGAAAGCAAGTCCAAAAACAACACTTGCACCAACAACAACTGAAACTCCCACAACGACAGTCTTAACTAAAAAAATCACAACTCCATTAACCATGTCAACAATTTCACAAAGTACAACTTCACCTGCAACAAACACAACTACACATTCCACAACCATGACAGGACCTCTCACTACTACAACAGCACCTACTTCATCTGCATCTCCAGGTACAACAACTGCTCCAACCATGACACTTGCACCCATAACTATAGTTGTGGCTCAAGAAACCACAACTCTGGCTTCCACATCAGTGCTTACAACTTCAGAAATTTCTACTGCATCTGCATCAATCACAACTACACCTGCCACAACCACAACTGTACCTCCAGCTACTACATCAGCTTCAACCTCATCTGCATCACCAAGTACAATGGCAACAGCATCAGCCACAATAACTTTTGCATCCACAACAGCTATGACTCCAGAAACCAGAAGTCTTGCATCAAAAATCCCTACAACATCAGAAACTACAACTGCAACTGAAACAACCACAACTGTACTCCCTACTACTACATCAGTTTCAACATCATCTAATGCTCTGGGTACAACAACATCTCAAACCACATTTCCATTTATAACTATAACTACAGAAGCCACCACAACTCTTACTTCAACAATGATGTCTACTGCTTCAGAAAGCACAATTGCACCTGCAACAACCACAACTACACCATCTACAACCACGATATTACCTCCCACTACTACAACATCAGCTTCTAACTTTCCCTCAGTTGTCACTTCAAAAACCACGACTTTTGCTTCAACAAAAATGCCTACAACTTCAGAAAGTATGATTTCACTTGCAACAATCACATCTTTACTTCCCACTACAACTACATCTGCTTCAGCCTCATCTGCATCTCCAAGTAAAACACCAGTAGGTACATCCACAACTGTTGCTTCAACAACAATACCTCCAACATCAGGAACTATAACTGCTCCTACTACAACTGCAATAACCACAACTATGCCTTCCACTATTACAACAACAGCCTCAACCATAATTCCATTTTCAACAACAACTGCTGAAGTTGTCAAATCCACAGATGTAACTCTAGAAACTACAACATCAACAACAATGCCTTCAACTACAGAAACTCCAACTTCAAAAACCACAACTACAACTGCACCTTCCACAACTAAAACAACAGCTTCAACCATAAAGCCTCTTGCAACTACAAATACCGAAGCTCTTGAAACAACAGCTGTATCTTTATATATCACATCTTCCACAAAGATGACTAAAACTTCAGAAAATATCACTTCACTAACCACAACTGTACCTCAGATTGCAGTAACATCTGCTCAAACTTCGTCTACAGCTCCAAGTACAACCATTTCAACTCCAAGAACAATTCTTGTTATGTCTACATTATCAGAAAATACAACGGCACCTTCACCAACAATAACAAAAACTGTTGCTCCAATCATTTCAACTGCAGTGACAACATCTGGACATGCAGTAACCACAATGTCAAAAAGTTCAACTACCACTCCAACAACAGCTATTGTTTCATCCACCACACATTCAATAAAAACAACTGAATCACCAACAACCATAGCTTCATCAACAACAACAACAACAACTGCATATCCAATCATACCAACTGATGCTCAAACAACCACAGCATTTGGAAAAACTACAGCAGGACTAACAAGTACAACTGCAACTTCCACTGCAGTCTCTGCAGCTTCAACAACTTCGACTCCAGGTTCAGATTTCACAACAAGAATGGTCAAGACCACAACTTCTATTGCAACAGAAACAACTACGTCTCCAGCAACTTCTGCAATAACAACAAAAAATGAATATCCCACAACTAAAACTCCATCTCAAACCTCAGCTTTAGCTCTAGACACAAACACACCTACAGCTAAAAGTACAACTATAGCTCAAACAACTGCATTCCATTTCACTTACACAGCTCAAGCTCCAAGCCAAGTTGCACTTCATACCACAACAACTTCACCTCCAATAACCCCAAGTGTGTCTCCAGCAAACATAACTGTAGCTGTTAAAATGATGTCTACATCTTCATCTCTTGCAACTATTCATCCAAGAAGAACAGCAATAACTCTAACAAAAACAACTGAACCTCCAAACACCACAACTGCATCCACGATACCCATGATTGTAATTCCCACCATTATAAAACCAACTCAAATATCAACTACAGCTCCTAGCACAGCAACAAGCACAAATGCAGCTTTTACCAGCACAGCTCCAGCTCAGACCACACTGGCACTATCAGCTAAAACAAATTTAGGTCCAACAACCAACACCAAGTTTTGGGCAACAATGAATTCAGAAACTGCAACTGCATCAACAACCACGACTAACAGTCAAACCATCATAGCTCTTACCAGAAAAACTGAATTTCTAATACCAAAAATTACATCTCTGGCAACCTCAACTGTTCCACAAACCAGAATAACTCAGACCTCTGTAGTAGCCGCTAACACAGTTGAATTTCAAACAGAAGCAACAAATCAAACAAGCACAACTGTGGCTAAAGCTCCAACAACAATACTTGCAACATACAAATCTCAACCACAAAACTTAACCAATTTGACTGGTGCAGCTGTAGTCAAAACCAAATTAGTTTTTACATCTGCATCAACAGTCCCAAGTGAAGCTCTTGTCCTGAATGCTATCAGTACTCTCCGGAACTCCAGAGAGTCACAACTAAACAAATCTGTGAATCTGGTGAATATCACCTATCAGAGTAAGTATTCTCATCTTGAATTGGAAAGCTTTTGAAATGTTAATGTGTAAACCAGTGATAAATGCAAAAGCTGTCTATAAAACAAATGTACATTTCTTTTCCAACAGAAATCACAGAAACCTCCTATGCCCTCATCTTTACATTTAATCTGAGTAATATCAGCATTCCAGAGGACCCAGCGCTAATAAGCAACACATACCAGCAAGTGCAGTATATCATTAACAGTGCGGTAAGCATTCAAAAACAGCTGAAGAAAAGAGTTTGCGTCCAGTGCAGATTTTATCAGGGTTTGATTGTTGTTTTAATTTTCACCACCAGCTGAACACTCTTCTGAATGACCCTGGTAGTAATGTTTTGGAACCCAAGTCCTCCAACTTCATGTAAGATGCAAACTGACTTTTATCTCTGAAACATATTTATTCATAATCTTTTTTTCATACTCCATTGTTTGCCATTAAAAAACAAAAACATATATCTAAAAATAAATTTGCTTGAAAATCTAAATACATTTTATTTGCAAATATGTATTGAAGCTCTTTACAAATATTTTTTTTCTTCTGCTTTTCTTGCAGGAGCTCATCAAACCAAATTGAGGGCACTATTGAATACACCTTCCAGAATGGAGATGTTATGCAACCAATCAGTTTCCTAAATGAGCTTCGTTTTCTGATGGGTAAGCATCAATATTGTAAAGCCATTCTAATGCTTGAATATCTTGAAAGTCAAGAAACATTCTTTTTGCTCAAAATCATGACAGTCATATTGGTCTCAATTGACTTGGATTGCAGGATTGAATACTACAACGGTGTCTCCTCTAACAACAAGCAGCTCCTCTGTGAGCCCTCCAAACCTAGTGTAAGTGTTCATTTCCTATATTAAGAAATTAAATCAGATATTGAGTCATAATAGTTGTTCTAAAACAGTAAACTGTATAAAACAGAAGTGTCGCTCTTTACAGATCTGGTTCAGCAGTGGTGAAAAGCAAGCTGCTGTTTAACTCCTCATCTCCAGTCCCCAGTGAAGCTCTTGTCCTAAATGCTATCAGTACTCTCCGGAACTCCAGAGAGTCACAACTAAACAAATCTGTGAATCTGGTGAATATCACCTATCAGAGTAAGTATTCTCGTCTTGAATTGGAAAGCTTTTGAAATGTTAATGTGTAAACCAGTGATAAATGCAAAAGCTGTCTATAAAACAAATGTACATTTCTTTTCCAACAGAAATCACAGAAACCTCCTATGCCCTCATCTTTACATTTAATCTGAGTAATATCAGCATTCCAGAGGACCCAGCGCTAATAAGCAACACATACCAGCAAGTGCAGTATATCATTAACAGTGCGGTAAGCATTCAAAAACAGCTGAAGAAAAGAGTTTGCGTCCAGTGCAGATTTTATCAGGGTTTGATTGTTGTTTTAATTTTCACCACCAGCTGAACACTCTTCTGAATGACCCTGGTAGTCCCGTTTTGGACCCCAAGTCCTCCAACTTCACGTAAGATGCAAACTGAATTTCATCTCTGAACCATATTTATTCATAATCTTCATTTCAGACTCCAGGTTGAGTCATTGAAAAACGTATATCTAAACATTTATTTTCTTTAAAATCTCAGTAAAACTGTTTTTGATATATTTATTGAAGCTATTTACAAATATATTTTCTGATTTTCCTGCAGGAGCTCATCAAACCAAATTGAGGGCATCATGGAATACACCTTCCAGGATGGAGATGTTATACAACCAGTGAGCTTCCTAAATGAGCTTCGTTTACTGATGGGTATGCATTAATCTTTTTGAAGCCATTCTTATGCTTGAAATTTTTAGTCAAGAAAGCTTCTTTTTGCTTAAAATCATTACAGTCAGTTTGGTCTGATTTGATTTGATTTGGATTGCAGGATTGACTACTACAACAATGTCTCTACTAACAACAAGTAGCTCTCCTCTGAGCCCTATAGTCCTTGTGTAAGTTTGCATTTCCCATCTTAAGAAATTTCAATTAGCCATTCAATCATAATAGTTGTTCCAAATCAGTAAACTGTATTAAACAAAAGTGTCGCTCTTTACAGATCTGGTTCAGCAGTGGTGAAAAGCAAGCTGCTGTTTAACTCCTCATCTCCAGTCCCCAGTGAAGCTCTGGTTCTCAGTGCTATCAGTACACTCAGGAACTTCAGAGAGTCACAACTAAATGAATCAGTGAAGCTGGTGAATGTCACCTATGAGAGTAAGTTTGATCATTTTGATTTGGAAAGCTTTTGAAATGTTCAAGTGTAAACAACTGATAAATGTAAAACTTTGAGTGAACAAAAATGGACATTCTGATGCCAACAGAAATCTCGGAAACCTCCTATGCCCTCATCTTTACCTTTAATCTGAGTAATATCAGCATTCCAGAGGACCCAGCGCTAATAAGCAACACATACCAGCAAGTGCAGTATATCATTAACAGTGCGGTAAGCATTCAAAAACAGCTGAAGAAAAGAGTTTGCATCCAGTGCAGATTTTATCAGGGTTTGATTGTTGTTTTAATTTTCACCACCAGCTGAACACTCTTCTGAATGACCCTGGTAGTAATGTTTTGGAACCCAAGTCCTCCAACTTCATGTAAGATGCAAACTGACTTTTATCTCTGAAACATATTTATTCATAATCTTTTTTTCATACTCCATTGTTTGCCATTAAAAAACAAAAACATATATCTAAAAATAAATTTGCTTGAAAATCTAAATACATTTTATTTGCAAATATGTATTGAAGCTCTTTACAAATATTTTTTTTCTTCTGCTTTTCTTGCAGGAGCTCATCAAACCAAATTGAGGGCACTATTGAATACACCTTCCAGAATGGAGATGTTATGCAACCAATCAGTTTCCTAAATGAGCTTCGTTTTCTGATGGGTAAGCATCAATATTGTAAAGCCATTCTAATGCTTGAATATCTTGAAAGTCAAGAAACATTCTTTTTGCTCAAAATCATGACAGTCATATTGGTCTCAATTGACTTGGATTGCAGGATTGAATACTACAACGGTGTCTCCTCTAACAACAAGCAGCTCCTCTGTGAGCCCTCCAAACCTAGTGTAAGTGTTCATTTCCTATATTAAGAAATTAAATCAGATATTGAGTCATAATAGTTGTTCTAAAACAGTAAACTGTATAAAACAGAAGTGTCGCTCTTTACAGATCTGGTTCAGCAGTGGTGAAAAGCAAGCTGCTGTTTAACTCCTCATCTCCAGTCCCCAGTGAAGCTCTTGTCCTAAATGCTATCAGTACTCTCCGGAACTCCAGAGAGTCACAACTAAACAAATCTGTGAATCTGGTGAATATCACCTATCAGAGTAAGTATTCTCGTCTTGAATTGGAAAGCTTTTGAAATGTTAATGTGTAAACCAGTGATAAATGCAAAAGCTGTCTATAAAACAAATGTACATTTCTTTTCCAACAGAAATCACAGAAACCTCCTATGCCCTCATCTTTACATTTAATCTGAGTAATATCAGCATTCCAGAGGACCCAGCGCTAATAAGCAACACATACCAGCAAGTGCAGTATATCATTAACAGTGCGGTAAGCATTCAAAAACAGCTGAAGAAAAGAGTTTGCGTCCAGTGCAGATTTTATCAGGGTTTGATTGTTGTTTTAATTTTCACCACCAGCTGAACACTCTTCTGAATGACCCTGGTAGTCCCGTTTTGGACCCCAAGTCCTCCAACTTCACGTAAGATGCAAACTGAATTTCATCTCTGAACCATATTTATTCATAATCTTCATTTCAGACTCCAGGTTGAGTCATTGAAAAACGTATATCTAAACATTTATTTTCTTTAAAATCTCAGTAAAACTGTTTTTGATATATTTATTGAAGCTATTTACAAATATATTTTCTGATTTTCCTGCAGGAGCTCATCAAACCAAATTGAGGGCATCATGGAATACACCTTCCAGGATGGAGATGTTATACAACCAGTGAGCTTCCTAAATGAGCTTCGTTTACTGATGGGTATGCATTAATCTTTTTGAAGCCATTCTTATGCTTGAAATTTTTAGTCAAGAAAGCTTCTTTTTGCTTAAAATCATTACAGTCAGTTTGGTCTGATTTGATTTGATTTGGATTGCAGGATTGACTACTACAACAATGTCTCTACTAACAACAAGTAGCTCTCCTCTGAGCCCTATAGTCCTTGTGTAAGTTTGCATTTCCCATCTTAAGAAATTTCAATTAGCCATTCAATCATAATAGTTGTTCCAAATCAGTAAACTGTATTAAACAAAAGTGTCGCTCTTTACAGATCTGGTTCAGCAGTGGTGAAAAGCAAGCTGCTGTTTAACTCCTCATCTCCAGTCCCCAGTGAAGCTCTGGTTCTCAGTGCTATCAGTACACTCAGGAACTCCAGAGAGTCACAACTAAATGAATCAGTGAAGCTGGTGAATGTCACCTATGAGAGTAAGTTTGATCATTTTGATTTGGAAAGCTTTTGAAATGTTCAAGTGTAAACAACTGATAAATGTAAAACTTTGAGTGAACAAAAATGGACATTCTGATGCCAACAGAAATCTCGGAAACCTCCTATGCCCTCATCTTTACCTTTAATCTGAGTAATATCAGCATTCCAGAGGACCCAGCGCTAATAAGCAACACATACCAGCAAGTGCAGTATATCATTAACAGTGCGGTAAGCATTCAAAAACAGCTGAAGAAACGAGTTTGCGTCCAGTGCAGATTTTATCAGGGTTTGATTGTTGTTTTAATTTTCACCACCAGCTGAACACTCTTCTGAATGACCCTGGTAGTAATGTTTTGGAACCCAAGTCCTCCAACTTCATGTAAGATGCAAACTGACTTTTATCTCTGAAACATATTTATTCATAATCTTTTTTTCATACTCCATTGTTTGCCATTAAAAAACAAAAACATATATCTAAAAATAAATTTGCTTGAAAATCTAAATACATTTTATTTGCAAATATGTATTGAAGCTCTTTACAAATATTTTTTTTCTTCTGCTTTTCTTGCAGGAGCTCATCAAACCAAATTGAGGGCACTATTGAATACACCTTCCAGAATGGAGATGTTATGCAACCAATCAGTTTCCTAAATGAGCTTCGTTTTCTGATGGGTAAGCATCAATATTGTAAAGCCATTCTAATGCTTGAATATCTTGAAAGTCAAGAAACATTCTTTTTGCTCAAAATCATGACAGTCATATTGGTCTCAATTGACTTGGATTGCAGGATTGAATACTACAACGGTGTCTCCTCTAACAACAAGCAGCTCCTCTGTGAGCCCTCCAAACCTAGTGTAAGTGTTCATTTCCTATATTAAGAAATTAAATCAGATATTGAGTCATAATAGTTGTTCTAAAACAGTGAACTGTATAAAACAGAAGTGTCGCTCTTTACAGATCTGGTTCAGCAGTGGTGAAAAGCAAGCTGCTGTTTAACTCCTCATCTCCAGTCCTCAGTGAAACTCTGGTCCTCAGTGCTATCAGTACTCTCCGGAACTCCAGAGAGTCACAACTAAATGAATCATTAAAGCTGGTGAATGTCACCTATGAGAGTAAGTTTTATCATCTTAAATTTAAATGTTTTAAAATGTTTAAGGGTAAACCAGTGATAAATGCCAGATTTTAAGTGATTAAAACTGACATTTTTATGCCAACAGAAATCTCAGAATCCTCCTATGCCATCATCCTTACATTTAATCTGAGTAAAATTAGCATGTCAGAGGAACCAGCACTAAGAAACGACACGTACAAGCAATTGCAGGATATAGTCAATAATGCTGTAAGCATTGTGAAGTAGCCCAAGAAATTAGTTTGGGTCCAATACAAATCAAATTTTTTTTTTTTTAATGGTTTGGTTTTTTCACTTGCAGCTGAACACTCTTTTGAATGAGCCTGGCAGTCAGGCTTTCAAACTCAAGTCCTCCGAATTCATGTAAGATGCAAACTGACTTTATATATATATAAATATACAAATGTACAAAACAAAGCAAATTTATGTTTTATGTTCTAACTTAAATGCTAGAAAAAAGTATATATATAAATATATATAATTATTTATAGCATTTAAGCTCATCAGAACAATTCAACATAAAACATATATTTTCTTTGTTTTGTAAATATGGAATGAAGTATGATAACAGATATCTTCTTTGTTTTAACTGTAGGAGCACATTAAATCAGATTGAGGGCACTATGTTATACAGCTTCCAGGATGGAGATGTTATACAACCAGTCAGCTTCCTAAATGAGCTTCGTTTACAGACAGGTGTGTACAATCAAACATAACATTTTCCATCATGTCATATTTTAAATGTCTACTCCACAAACATCAAATATTTACAAAATGATTATTCTTTCATCTTAACTTTACGTTACAGGCCTAACCACAACCAAAACTCCGACGACATACACAACTTCCCCACCGACTGTGTAAGGCTGATGAATTAAGTATAATTTTGTAAAAGGCAAACGTTTACATTTTCTGTCCCTACATTCCACATAATTTCCCTCTTTTGCAGGGTTGGGAAGGCGATTATTTACATTCGCCTTGTGTTCATCACGCTGGGTCCCATACCAAGTGAGAGTAAAGTTCTAGAGTTGGCCAACTCTCTACTCGACTCACGTCTCAGAACTAAACGTTCTGTCCCAACACAAACCCTGAGTGATCCTGTGAGCTTTGCGAGTGTCACCTATCAGAGTGAGTCTAACACTTCATTTCGGGCTCCCTATTATAAATATACCACTCACACAGACCACACAACTAATTCTTGCTTCATATACTTTAAAAGGAATTTCTGACAACTCCTATGCTCTCAACTTTGGATTTAAAATCAACAATGTCACCATGACTGAGAAACTTGAACTCAGAGATGACACCTACACAATAATTCAAAACTCCATTAATAAATTGGTGAGTTTGAGATACTTTAATAATGTGCTCATTTTCAGCAGCTTTCTGTGAAATTGAAATTGTCTTATTTTAATCACATTAGACTCAACGTTTTAATACTCTATATTAATCTCTGTATTAATTATTAAATTCTTCAGCTGAACCAGATCCTAAGTTCCCCCTCAGCTACTCCGTTTGTGTTCAAACAAGCTAATTTCAAGTAAGTTGTTACTCTGTACCATGTACTTTGTTTCAAGAACAAATTTCCATTTCCAATGATTTTAAAAGGAGCATTATAGGATAATTTCAGTTATTTGTGTTTCTTATTGTACATTATATTCTCCTCTAAGGGGCAATTCCACTGTGATTGAGGCCAGTGTACAGTATGTTTTCTCAGAAAGTGACATCCAAACACCCAGCATCTTTCTCCAGGAACTTCTCAAAGTTAATGGTGTTACCACACCTGCACCTGCTGTAACTTCTCCACCTACTGTGTAAGACTAATGATTCAAGTATATTTTTGTGAAAGGCAATAGTATTCATCATTTGTTTCTAAATGTCTCTTATTTACCCACTTTTGCAGGGTTGGGAAGGTGATTATTTACATTCGCCTCGTGTTCATCACACTGGGTCCCATACCAAGTGAGAGTAAAGTTCTAGAGTTGGCTAACTCTCTACTCGACTCACGTCTCAGAACTAAACGTTCTGTCCCAACACAAACCCTGAGTGATCCTGTGAGCTTTGTGAATGTCACCTTTCAGAGTGAGTTTTACTCTTCACTTCGGACTCCATGATACTGTACTACTCACATATGTACACACAACTAATTCTTGTTTTATATACTTTTTTAAGGAATTTCTGATAACTCCTATGCTCTCGTCTTTGGATTTGAAATCAACAATGTCACCATGAATGAGACACTTGAACTCAGAAATGAAACCTATAAATTAATTCAAAACTCCATTAATAAATTGGTGAGTTTGAGACACTTAAAAAAGTGCTCATTTTCAGCAGCTTGCAAATATAAATTGGCTTATTTTAATCACATTAGCCTCAACATATTAATACTCTATATTAATCTTTATATTAATTGTGAAATTCTTCAGCTAAACCAGATCCTAAGTTCCCCGACAGCTACTCCGTTTGTGTTCAATCAAGCCAGTTTTACGTAAGATGTGACTCAGTACCTTTTGCTTTATTTCAAGCAGAAATATCCAATGATTTTAAAAGGATAATTTCAGGTATTTACTTGTGTTTCTTATTGTACATTTTATTCTCCTCTTAGGGGTAATTCCACTGTGATTCAGGCCAATATACAGTATGTTTTCTCAGAAAGTGACATCAAGAATCCCAGCATCTTTCTCCTGGAACTTCTCAAAGTTAATGGTGTTACCACACCTGCACCTGCTGTAACTCCCAACACTACAGTCCCCAACAATGGTACTAGTGCAGCATGGGTTGTGGCTATCATCGTCCCTTGTGCTATCATCATTATGCTGGTACCTTGCTGGATTCTCCTTTGTGTAAGTATCATGATGATTGACTGTAAATGTGTATTGGTTATGAAGTGAGTAATGACAGCGGAAATGTGTTATACTAATGATTTAGATCTGCTTTTTAAATGTTGTTTACAATTTTTAAGTACAGGTTACCTTGTATAAAGTTCCATTCAGGACATTGACACTCACATTATCTGTTCTATCTTTAGTGTTTGCTCTGTGGTTGCTGTGCAGCAGTCAGAAGACGCTGGCACAGAAGACGGTCATACAATGTACAGTACACCTCTCGAAACAGCCTCTTCTAGAGAATTCAGAGATACTCAATGAGAAAAACTAAAATGGGCAATATGCAATGATATGGGTTGATTTTAATTTTCTTTATTCATTAATGCCAAAGTTGGATATTAGCAATTGAATAGTTCCTTTATATTATATATATCATGATGAATTTACTATGTTGATGCTTCTTTTATAAATTATTTATTTTATTGTACCTGTGTTGCTGGACATACAAGATCTGCATACAAAATATGTTTTCAAGCTTTCTCTGTAGAATACTTTACCATGATTTTTAATATACATATTTATTTGTTTTTATAATTATTATTTAGAATAATATAAAAATATTATATTCATTTATTTGACATGAAACAAGTCATGAAAGGGACAATGGCAGAATATTTTAGTTACAGTTTTTATTTATTTAAACTTAATGCACTTTATCTATATACTGTGCACCTGCAGCAAATATATGTTCTACAAGTTATAAACAAACATTTTTAACTGTAAAAACTTCAATAATAATAAAAAAATGTATTAATATTATTAATAAAAAAGAATGTTTATGTCGTTATTCTGTTTCTCAATGTAATTTGAAGATGAAGGTTAATGGTTATAGGCCTTAGACTATTCACATCAAAGCAGTTTATACTGTAAATCTGACCCATTGGATCTGACACAGTTACTTTAACTAAAGATGAAAACTAAAGATGAGAGAAGTTTTGAGTAGGAATTATAAACAACTGAAATTATAAAGGGTGACATATCAGGTTTGGTGTCTTTTTTTTTATCCAAAATGTGGACAAAAGGGCTTTTTTAGACTTAAAAATTCAAAGCTTCAAGATCAACTATCATTAAAAAAGTCAGGTGAATATATAAAGTATGACAGGCCAATTATATGCTGTGCTTATGTTTTTGTCATTTCATTGGTCTAAGTCTATGAGAGTATGCGTCACTTTGAATACCCGCTGAGTACGTTATACCTATGACAGCCCTGTTACAACAAAAGTTTCAAACAACCTTTTATATAATTGAATTGTGTGTGTGTGTATATATATATATATATATATATATATATATATATATATATATATATATATATATATATATATATATATACTGATCAGCCACAACATTAAAACCACCTGCCTAATATTGTGTAGGTCCCCCTCATGCCTCCAAAACAGCGCAAACCCACACCTCAGAATAGCATTCTTCTTACCACAATTATACGGTTATTTGAGTCACCATAGACTTTGTCAGTTCGAACCAGTCTGGCCATTCTCTGTTGACCTCTCTCATCAACAAGGCATTTCAGTCCACAGAACTGCAGCTCACTGGATGTTTTTTGTTTTGGCACCATTCGGAATAAATTCTAGAGACTATTGTTCGTGAAAATCCCAGGAGATCAGTAGTTACAGAAATACTCCAACCAGCCCGCCTGACACCAACAATCATGCCATGGTCCAAATCACTGAGATCACATTTTTCCCCATTGTAATGGTTGATGTGAACATTAACTGAAGCTCCTGACCCATATCTGAATTATTTTATGCACTGTACTGCTGCCACACGATTTACTGATTAGATAATCGCATGGATGATTGTTGGTGCCAGATGGGCTGATTTGAGTATTTCTGTAACTGCTGATCTCCTGGGATTTTCACACACAGCAGTCTCTAGAATTTACTCAAAATAGTGCCAAAACAAAAAACATCAAGTGAGTGGCAGTTCTGTGGACGGAAATGCCTTGTTGATGAGAGAGGTCAACAGAGAATAACCAGACTGGTTCAAACTGACAAAGTCTACAGTAACTCAGATAACCGCTCCGTAAAATTGTGGTGAGAAGAATATCATCTCAGAATGCTATTCTGAGATGCGGTTTGGCGCAGTTTTGGTGGCACGATTAGGACCTACACAATATTAGGCAGGTGGTTTTAATGTTGTGGATGATCGGTGTATGTGTATATATATATATATATATATATATATATATATCAGAATAAGAATGAGCTTTTTTGCCAAGTATGCTTACACATACAAGGAATTTGTCTTGGTGTCAGAAGCTTCCAGTGCACAAACAATACAACAAGTAAAATACAAAGTGAATAGAGAATATAAGTATTTATATAAAATACACAATAAGACTATATATATATATATATATATATATATATATATATATATATATATATATATATATATATGAATGTATGGCAGAAGAGGTAGGGTATGTTGGATAAATATATATAGACTAAGCTGTGTATTGCACATTATTATTGCTCAATGGGGCAGTTATAACTGTTCATGAGATGGATAGCCTGAGGGAAAAAAACTGTTCCTGTTCCTGTGCCTGACGGTTCTGGTGCTCAGTGCTCTGTAGTGCCTGCCAGAAAGGCAACAGTTCAAAAAGGTATTGGGCTGGGTGAGTTGTGTCCAGAGTGATTATTCCAGCCCTTTTCCTCACTCTTCACTTCTAATGTCCAATTTCGTAGCTGAACCAAACCAGACAGTTATTGAAGTGCAGAGGACAGACTAGATGACTGCTGAGTAGAACTGTATCAGCCGCCCCTGTGGCAGCTTGAACTTCCTCAGCTGGCGAAGATAGACGTGGAAACAGAGAGTTGGTGTAATTTAGTCCAGAGTATAGCTGGGATGATGGTGTTGAAAGCTGAACTGAAGTCCACAAAAAGGATCCTTGCATATGTCCCTGGTCTGTCCAGATGTTGCAGGATATGATGCAATCCCATTTTGACTGCATCATCCACAGACCTGTTTGCTCGATAAGCAAATTGAAGGGGATCTAGAAAGGGTCCAGTGATGTCCTTCAGGTGGGCCAACAACAGTCTCTCAAATGACTTCATGACCACAGACGTCAGAGCGACGGGTCTGTAGTCATTAAGTCCTGTGATTTTGGGTTTCTTTGGGACAGAAATGATGGTGGAGCATTTGAAGCAGCAGGGAACTACACACTGCTCCAGTGATCTGTTGAAGATCTGTGTGAAGATGGGGGCCAGCTGGTTAGCACAGGATTTTAAACAAGTGGGTGAAACACTGTCTGGGCCCTGTGCTTTACTTGTCTTTTGTTTCCAGAAGACATGGCACACCTCCTCTTCACAGATCTTAAGTGCAGATTGAGTAGCAGGAGGGGGGAGGAAGGGGGTTTCAGGATGTGTTGATGTTTGTATGAAGTGAAGGTCAGAGTGGGTGTGGGGTGTGAGACTGGGCCTTTCAAATCTATAGTAAAACACATTCAAGTTGCAGCCAATTGTTGGTTCCCTACAGTGTTGGTGGATGGTGTCTTGAAGTTAGTAAAGTCTTTCAGGACTCTCCACATTGATGCAGGGTCGTTAGTTGAAAACTTGTTTTTTAGCTTATCAGAATAGCTTCTTTTAGCCACTCTGATTTCCATATTCAGTGTGTTCCTGGCCTGATTGTACAAGATTTTATCCCCAATTCTGTAAGCATCCTCTTTGGCCTGACAAAGCTGCCTGAGTTTTGCTGTAAACCATGGTTTGTCATTGTTGTATGTTAAATAAGTCCTAGTAGGAATGCACATATCCTCACAGAAACTGATATATGATGTCACAGTATCTGTAAGCTCTTCCAGATTGGTGTCTGCAACTTCAAATACACTCCAATCAGTGCAGTCAAAGCAGGCTTGTAGTTTCAGCTCTGCTTCATTGGTCCATCTCTTTACAGTCTTTACTACAGGTTAGCTGATTTTAATTTCTGCCTGTAGGTTGGAAGAAGATGAACCAGGAAGTGATCAGAGAGTCCCAAAGCTTCTCTAGGGACAGAGCGATATAAATCCTTTATTGTGGTGTAGCAATGATCCAGTGTATTTCTGTCTCTGGTGGGGCATGTGATGTGCTGTCTGTATTTTGGCAGTTCACGGGTGAGGTTGGCTTTGTTAAAATCACAGAGAATAATAATAAGTGAGTCTGTGTATTGTTGTTCCATGTCTGTGATCTGTTCAGCCAGCTGTTGTAGCGCTGCGTTCACGCACATGTGTGGAGGAAAATAAACACTCAACAGAATAAATGAGGAAAACTCCCAAAGCAAGTAGAAAGACTTACAGTTGATAAAGAGCACTTCCAAATTAGGACAGCACATCTTCTTTAATGTTGTTACATCTGTACACCAACTTTCATTGATGTAAAAGTATGTTCCACTGTCTCTCGTTTTCCCCGTTAACTCTGCAATGCAATCCACTCTGAACAGCTGAAAACCCGGCAGATGTAACACACTGTCTAGAATGGCTTCACTCAGCCAGGTTTCTGTGAAGCACAAGGCAGCCGAGTTTGAAAAGTCGTTGTTTGAACGGTGAGGAGATGTAGTTCGTCTGTTTTGTTAGGGAGAGTGTGGAGATTGGCTAGATGAATACTCGACAGTGTTGTTCGAACACCATGCTGTCGGAGCTTGACCAGCACACCAGCTCGCTTCCCTCGCCTGCGTCTCATGCCATGCTTACACAACACAGCTGCATCTCCAACTAAAATGTCCAGCAAAACGTCCCAATAGTCCAAAACTGTGGTAAAACTGGTAAAACTGATTGTAAAAAAATGACTAAACACAGGACAAACAAACAAAAACAACAAAAGTATTGGATTGCCATCCGTGGCGCCATCTTGAGAAGATATATATACAATACATTTTTGAATCATAAATATGTTTATCATAAAAGAGGTGTATTTAAGTCATTTTTTTATGAATTGCATTTTTATGTTCTAATCTAAACTGTAGAGGGCCAAAAGTTACATAGTGAAGCTTTAAGGTTTAGACTTGTGGTTGCGAAATGGACCCTAGACCAGCAGTTAAGAGCAGCGTCATCCCTTAGTGGCAGTCATAACTGTTATAACATAACGTAACATAACATAACATAATTATATATACACACATTCATTAATTGTATTAATATACACATGCCACTACCGTGGCCAAGGAGAAGCTAAGCCTTCCTCAGCCTAAAACAAGCTCTGCCTGTGCATATGAATAACAAAATTAAAATAACAAAATAAGCCCTCAGAACATTTGCATTGAAAATTAGCGCCCCCCCAGAGGTAATGGGGTAGAAATATTTATATAAAAATAAAAGACCTTCACATAGGACTTAAATGGACAAGTCATATATCAAATGAAAGCTCTCATTCTCAGGTAATTGACTGTACAGGTAGCTGTGTTGCCCTATACCACAGTTAGAAAGATTTTCAAAATAATCACAAAGTGAAATATGATTTCTGTAAATCATCAAATACTCTTTTCTCATGTAAACTCCAATAACTGCTGCTGTAAGCCCCAAATACCTTTTCTTTTAATTGTTTGTGAGCTTGCTTGGCTGAATAATCCAATGTTATATCTTAGATGTCCAGAACAAAATATGCAATCCAGAAGGAAAAGCATACAAAAGAAATCATAAGAAAATATGTTTTCGACTATTGATGATAGCATATATTATTGCAAAGGGGAGAATCTCAGCTTTCTAATGACACCTAGATTAAGCTTCTAGTCCACACAGAGGCTAAGATATTCAATGAAACAACGAGGGTGGTGCTTGAACTGAAAATTAGACTCAATATCTATAGATTTCTAGTGTTTACTTCCATCTAGTGGAATTAAATGGGACTTTTCAAAGTGCGGTAGAGTGAACAGAACCAGAATCATATGTTTACAAACAAAGGACAAAAAATAAATAAATAAATAAATATATATATATATATATATATATATATATATATATATATATATATATATATATATATATATATATATATTTCTGAAAAGGTGCCTTGAGAGGATCAAATTGAGACATTTAGTGGCAATATTGCACAAACAAACAAAAAACAACAACATCATAATGTCATATATTTTAAGTTAATTCTTGTAGGCTACAAGTGGGTGGGGTGGCAAGGGGCCCCATCAAGATTTTTTGCACTGGAGCCCACAAGATCCAAGTTATGCCACTGATTACTCTGTGTCTCAGGGGGCTGGGTGCTCTGACATCACAGTTCATGAGTGCTTTCTGCCATGCAATTATTCATAGTGTGACTGTGGCAACATTTTTGCAAAATAAAATTATGTGGTTCATTACCAGCCTTCACCACACAGTCCACCCTCAGCATCCTTGCACTGACAGAAACATGGATACGTCCAGAGGATACAGCAACACCCGCTGTTCTCTCCAACAACTTCTCCTACTCTCACACCCCTAACACACTGGTAGGCGTGGGGGAATAGGTTTGCTTATTCAAAACAACTGAATATTTTCACCACACTCCTCTCTATGAAACAATAGTTATTTTGAATTCCATGCTATTACTAGAGTGCAACCCACAAAAATCCATATTGTTGTCATCTAGCGCCCTCCAGGCCAGCTGGTAAGCTAACTTTCTTGAGGAGCTGGATGTCCTGCTGTCCTCCTTCCCTGAAGATGGTAGGCCACTTGTGGTTCTTGGAGATTTCAACATACACCAAGACAAGCCCCAGGCCATTGAACTTCATGCTCTTCTGGCCTCGTTTGACTTGGAAAGACTAGCTGGACCTCATTTGTACACATAACTGTACCAACTCAAATATTTTTGTTACTCCTTTACATGTCTCTGATCACTACTTTGTTCAATTCAACATGAATCTCCCATCTATACTAAAACAGAAATCTATCTTTCCACTGCTGTCTCTACCTCTCTTCCCACACAAAACTTATTTTCCACCCTGGATGTAAATACTGCCACAGACACATTAAACTCTCCTATAACAACCTGTCTAGACAGCATCTGTCCTCTCACTTCTAGGCCAACGCGTATGACACCAATCTGCCCCTGGCTCCCTTATGTCCTTCGTGAACATTGGACTGACCTCAGGGTGGCTGAGAGGAGATGGTGGAACTCTAAAGATCCAGCAGATCTGGGTAAGTATCAGTCTCTGCTTGCAACTTTTTCAGACAACGTTAAATCTGCAAAAACTTTACCAGAACAAAATCAACAGCACCACAGACACTCGCAGCTTGTTTAGAACATTCAACACACTTTTCTGTCCGTCCCCTCCACCGCCTGACACATCACTGGCAGCAGATGTCTTCACCACATTTTTTTACTAATAGGTTACAGCCATCAGCAATACAATCTCAGCACCTCACCCTCTCAAACACCCACCTCATGTATGCAGCTCTTCTGTCTCTATGTTCTCTCCTCTGACTGACACTGTGGTCTCTAAACTCCACCTCTCCAACCAGCCCACCACCTGTTCCCTTGACCCCATTCCTTCCCACCTTCTCCAGGCCATCTCTCCATCCATCCTACCTGCACTCACACACATAATTAACACATCTCTACTTACAAGCATTTTTCCAACTACATTTAAGCAGGCTTGAGTAACCCCGCTGCTGAAAAAAACCTGCCCTTAACCCCACACAAGTAGAACACTACAGACCAGTCTCTCTCATCCCATTCATGTCAAAAACACTTGAAAGGGCACTTTTCAATCAGATCTCTGCTTATCTCTCGCAGAACAAGCTGCTGGATGACAATCGGTCAGGCTTCAAAAGTGGACACTCCACCGAGACTGCCCTGCTGTCTGTCACTGAGTCGCTGAGACAGGCAAGAGCTGGATCCAGATAATCTGTCCTGATTCTACTGGACCTTTCTGCAGCCTTTGACACAGTCAACCATCAGATCCTACTCTCCACCCTCTGTACTCTGGGCATCACAGGAACTGTGCTTGACTGGTTTAATTCCTATCTCTCAGGTAGGTCTTTCAAGGTAGCCTGGAGAGGTGAGGTGTCTAAGCCACATCAGCTACTTACTGGGGTACCTCATGGCTCAGTGCTTGGGCCACTCTCTTCTGTATATACACAACATCACTGGGGACAATCATTCAGGCACATGGTTTCTCTTACCACTGCTATGCCAATGACACACAGCTCTACTTGTCTTTCCAGCCCAACGACACCACGGTGACTGCTCGAATCTCTACCTGTTTGGCAGACATCTCGGCCTGGATGAAGGAACACCACCTGCAACTTAACTCAGCCAAGACTTAGCTCCTTGTCTTTCCAGCCAACCCTGCTGTTGAACACAACATCACTGTGCAGCTGGGTTCAACTACAGTAACGCCTTCCAAAACGGTCAGAAATCTAGGGGTAACCATTGATAACCAACAAAATTTCACAGACCACATCTCAAAGACAGCAAGATCATGTAGATTTACCCTCTACAATATCAGGAAGATAAGACTCTTCGTCTCTAAACATGCCACACAACTTCTTGTTTAGCCACTAGACTGGACTACTGTAACACTCTCATTGCAGGCCTCCCTGCATTTGCAATTAGACCCCTGCAAATTATCCAGAATGCAGCAGCACGTCTGGTCTTTAATGAACCTAAGAGAGCGCATGTTACATCACTCCTTACATCACATCATTTTGTGTTGCTTCTATGACACTTTCGGCTCACGTGTGGACTCACATGCTCTTCAGGACTCCTACCCCGGTCCTTTACATCACAAGTGCAACACTCTATCAGTTGAGCTACTGCACAATTTGATCACACTTAAAAAAGCTTGTAAATGTTGTTGCTATCATAAGACAGCACTGTGTGAATATCAGAGCGAAAAGTAAGCGATTATGAAGTGATAATCTGCCGTTTTACTCGCAATTAGAGTGAAAGTGTATAAAAGTCATGGTTGTTGTAGCGCCTCTAGTGTTCATTTCACCAGGAAATTGCTGTGTTACCTACAACAGGCCTCATAAAAAAATATTTTGCAAAAAATATAGTTATTGTAAGAATATTATATGACCAGGTTGCAGATGCCACTGGGGGAGAAATATGACAGTCATCAGAGACAGTAAAAAGGTGACTTAACAAACCAGTAGAATTTAACAACATCCTCTCTCACACAATCTCCTCTCTTGATTTCATTCTAGCTAGGGAATAACTTACTTCTTAATTTTTAATAGTTAAGTACAATTTAATGTGAATACTTTTTTACTTTCACTCAAGTATGTTTTTTGCTAGATACTTGGACTTTTATTTGAATAAAATTTTCACTCAGTATCCATATTTTCACTTAAGTATAATTTCTGAGTACTTTTTACACTCCTGTCAGACAATGAATGATTATAGTATGATTCCACAGGCAGTGATTTAGAAGGGTGTTGCATACATAAATTGATCCGGTTATCAGATTATTAAGTCTGGTTAATGAGTCCGGTTAAAGAACACAGAGGCACAATGTCATGCTTCTCTGATGCATTTTCATGTTGACAATATAAACATAATTGTTCACATTTTAGACACTGGATTTTAAGGAGTTAATATTGTGATGAGTAATAAATTAGTAGTTAATATTAAATTAGCAATAGTTAGTTAATAGCGCTCAATGAGGCAAATAAAATTCAGTAATTATTGATTAGTTAACAGTAAACTAGTCATCAGTTGGCTATTATTTACTGATTAGTTAATTGTGTTTCCATATTAGTTAATAGAAGTTACTAAATTAATAATGTAGTACTACTCCTGTAATAGTTCCTGCATAGTAATCTATTAATATGAAACAGTATTCTAAAGTGTTACCTACTTTGTATCTGAAATTCACAATGAAGGGCAAATATGTTAGCATTTCTCATTATTGCTTGTGTGTTTTTTATTGTTTTATTTATTATTTATTTATTACTTCTAATATAACAGGGCACATTTGGTTTGATAAAGTAAATTTCAGTTCACGTATTCTTTTGAGGAAATAAACTGACAGTTATTCATGGAGAAATTATCCAAATAAAACACGTCAACTGAGATACAGTGGTGTATTGTTAGATACATGATAATAAAGAAGGTGTGTCTGTGTCTGTCAGGGAAAGAGAGAGATGTTGATGTGATAAGAGTTGTGCGTGAGTGATTTTTTTCTTTTCTTTTCTTTTTTTTTTACGTGCGTTTGTTTTTAACAATCCACACCCAAGATGAAAAAGATTGACAATACAATATGATTGTGAAAGAGTGTGTTTGATAGAGAACTGAATATGTGTTCAACATGTTCTAAATATGCTCACACCCAAAAAGAAAGAACCCAAAATAACTCCAAAGAAAGGTAAAGAAAGGAGAGATGAGAATTGTATTTATTTATTTATTTGTTTATTTATTCATGTATTTTTTGTTGTTGTTTGTTTGTTTGTTTTTTCATTCGTTTCATTGTTTTTTTGATTGATTGTCAACATATTTGCGTAAAACATTTCTGGTATTTGGCTGACCAGAAATCATGTGATGACTTGTAGTTGAATAGATCTGAGGGAATAAACTAACAATTCTGAAAAACATGAACACATAAAATAGCTGTTATGTGGACTTCTCGTCCGCGTTATACCTTAATCTGTGAATATGTGGCAAGTTCCTCTCTTTGAAGACATTAGCCTTTTTTTCCCCCCGTCTAGGCATTTACCTATTAATAAATCTCGTAAAAGATGTGTGTTATAAATAAAATAAAAAAATAAAATTTAATAAATAAATAAATAATAATAATAATAATAATATATATATATATATATATGAGAGAGAGAGAGAGAGAGAGAGAGAGAGAGAGAGAGAGAGAGAGAGAGAGAGATTTGAAAATAAAAATGTGAGTGGTGCCTTCTTACCGCTTAAAATGACCCTTAATTTGAAAGATTTATCGACATCTCATTTCTTCAATACTCTTAGACCACTTAGGTAGTCTGGATGGGACAGTGTATATTCTGAAATTTTTGAAAGTTTCATGCAATAAATGAAAACGGAAAAGTATGTCGTAGTATGACCTAAACGAATTCTTGACATTCATGTCAAGATCAGCATTGCATTCACACCCTTTATTGTTGAAAGGGAATAACACTGTCAATCTGATGCTGTATTGCGAGCTAGAGAGATTCGTCACCAAATTACACCTGTTACCACACCTTACAAACGTCAACACACCTTTGATATATGATGGCTCAAAACTTTTCTTGTCAGTCTGTAAACTCTGAAAGAAGCTCGTAGATCATTGCAAGGACTATAATATCGTTTGACTTAAATGGTTATGACTTTGAAGAGCGAGAGAAGGTAGGACACTGAATGCATGGCGAATGTATTTATATTTATGGTAAAATCTATCCTGTAACGAGGAAAAGGAATATTATAATTTTTAATTGGATGACTGACAGTGCCACATTTAAAAATGAGCCTATTAAGCCAAATACATGCAGCCTATTCAGTTTTACAGTCTACCACTCTAAAAAATGCTGGGTTAAAAATCACCATTGCTGGGTTTTTTGGGAACCCAGTGCTGGGTAAATATAGGACAGAACACATGCTGGGTTATTTTTGACTCAGTTTGCTGGGTCATATACACTAACCAGTGTGCTGGGTTGTTTTTTGACACAATGACTACATACTGAAGGTTACTCATTTTAGATAATAATGATAATAACAATTACAATAATGACAGTAATAATAACACTGAGGTAATTTTATTGATTACAAATAATACCAAAGGGTTCACGCAAAATTCCAAATACATAAATAAATAGACAAATGTAGTTAAATAAATACATTCAAGCTATTACCAGTGTTGGGAGGGTTACTTTTGTAATGTATTCCACTACAGATTCCAGAATACATGCTGTAAAATGTAATTTGTAACATATTCCATTAGATTACTCAAGGTCAGTAACGTATTCTTAATACTTTGGATTACTTCTTCAGCACTGGTAGATTTTTTCACTTGTTTTGACTATAAAAATTCTGCCAGTACAGTAAGACACGTTAAAAAAACATTCTCTGAAAAACATAAATATCTTATGCAGTGTTGTTTCTAAAACAAGGATTTTTTTAGATATTTTTTACAGGAAAACAATACAAAAATTATTATCAAGAATACGATTTTTGCCCTAATATCAAAGGTCTTACTAGAAAAAAGAAATTATGATCTAATGTGAATTTTCTTGATAAAAAAATATGATCGTGCCTGGTAACGTGCATGTAAAATGGCTAGAAATAGCATTTTAGCTTAGCGTAAAGCTGACAATTTACACAAGGTTTATTTCTATTTCTTCTGCTCCAAACTTACTTCAAACTTACTTCTCTGTCTGCTCGTATGAATGTAACACTTCATAAGAAAGTGTTTCACCACTGTTCAAATGCACTTTGGATCGCATCATTTATATGTATAAATGTTTTCCATTTGAAAGGACTAAATATTAAATGAAATAAATGACAATAAAATGCAAAGTAATCTCTTCAGTAATCAAAACACTTTTAGAATGTAACTGTATTCTAATTACCAATTATTTAAATTGTAACTGTAGTGGAATACAGTTACTTAGATTTTGTATTTTAAATACGTAATCCCGTTACATGTATTTCATTACTTCCCAATGTTGGCTATTGCATAGGCTTATTTATAGTAACCACTAAACATGAAATAATATTAACATTCAGACAAATCACCTTTTAAATCATTTCAAACTGTCATTTATTTAATTATTTTTACTGTGTGAGTTCGATACTGTATAAAATAGACTGTATTAAATGTTAAAGTTAACATTTAATTAAATGTATTTAGTAAACATGAGGGTATCAACATCCTAGTCAGCAACTGAAATATCCATTAATTTGTTCATTTATTCATTCAAAATTCATTCCTTTAATAGGGCCCTCTTACTATAATGGCCACTTGGCCCTCCTGTAGGACTCCGTGAGGGCCCTCAGCCTCTTATAGGACCATTTTGCCTTACTGGTTCTAATTAAAACATTTTAGCCACTCTTAAAGCTTTATTCTTTGTATGAAAGGTGCTGTCAAGAAAAAAAATACAAGGTTTATTATACTATATTATTATAACTGCATGTTTGCAGTGTATGGTACAAAAGTAAGCTACAGATTAAACTAGATAAAGTTTGGGGTTTAGGTAAAGTTAGTCTATAATAATGTTGGCTTGACATATCTTGTCTAAAAGTTTAAAATGTTTTAAAAAGCTTGAAGTTTCAAGGTTTTAGTTAGACATTTTTAAAGGTCTTACAGCAGAAAGAAAAAAACAAAGAAAGAAAGATATAGAGAGACAAAAAAAAAAACAAAAAAAAAAAACAACAACTGTTAGCTCATCTGAACATTCCGTCAATGTAATGTAGTCCAATAAAATGACTGCTATATTTGAGAGCCATACTTTTCAGCCCTCTGAAGCTCTGAAGTCTTTGAAGGGAATATGGTATAGGGATGATCACTTAATGGGACACACCCCATGTGTCGGATAAGTTAGAATAGATAGAGCAGCGTGAGCCAGAATTGCCTGAAATCTTTGCTGAGTTTGATGAAAGTAGCTTGAATAAGTGAGAGGAGTTAGTATTATACAGTTGGTTGGAATAATATGTAAAAGACCCACCATCAAATAGCCTATAAAAAGAGTCAAAAAAGCATTGTGTATTTTTAAATGAATTTGATTGTTTTTTTTGTTTTGTTTTTTTTTTTTGTGATTTTTTTTTATACACAACGGTATAATAAGGTAACAGTGGTTAAGGTGTTTTCAAATTAGTTAATGCTGGGATATTCTAAAAATGAAAATAGAATTCCACATCTAATGTTTAAGTGCTTGTACTATGAAAAATGTGCTGTTTCTTAGCTGTCCGATTGTGACCTGCACAATTTGCCTTAGCAGGCATTGGGAAATTTTACACTAGGTTAACATTAGGTTTATGGAGCAGGGCCAGCCAGAGACTATTTAGACGAAGCACTTGTATAAAAAAGAATGGGAGAAACTGGAACACCCAATATGGCAGGTGTAGGAGAGGAAGTCCCGCCTTACAGGTAAAAGAGCCAATCACCTTTTAGATGTAGGCATTGCCTGTCAGTTAACTCGAGAACACACTTGCGCATTAGCTGGACCAGCCTGAAAAATAGCCTTTTTTTTTTTTTTTTTTAGCAGGATCTGTACTAAAGAAGCACAATTTATGATACCATTGTTGTCAGATTTTACTGCAGATTAGAAATATGTGATTTGATCGTAAACATGACCCACCGTTTTGGAGTTTTTGGTCTTTTCCCATTCAAGTAGGAGCTGTGCTTTTATGCCGCTTGTGAAATTGCTGCCTGTGGCTCAAAAAGATAATTGGCCCCAGGGCCTTGCAAGCCATATATGTCCCCTGGTAGTATAGGCCTATACAACATCACCTGCATTCACAAATCATATAGGCTAATGATTTTTAATGATTCATAGGCTACATTGTGGTATTACTGACACATTTAAGACACAGGTTACGGGGAGGGTTGGTTTGGGGTTATATTGCGTTATTTTAATTACATTAAAAAAGTTAATTTGATTACATTTTGAACAAGTACATTTGATAACATGGTTGTTATTAAAACGCCCGTGGCTGGGTTTCCCAAAGCACTAAGTGGAACGTTATTTCCACATAAGTAATACGTAATCTCTACGGTGCTTTTCTCAAAAGCGTCGTTATAGCATATAAAAATGTTCTTAAATTAACGAGAGCCTCAGACCACACATCCAATATGTGAAACTTAAACTATATATATATATATACACAGTACTGTGCAAAAGTTTTAGGCACTTGTGAAAAATGTTGTATAGTGAGGATGTCTTCAAAAATAATGATATAAATAGTTTTTATCACTTAATGTCATACAAAGTCCAGTAAACATCAAAAAGCTAAATCAATATTTGGTATGACCACCTTTGCCTTTAAAACAGCACCAAATCTCCTAGGTACACCTGGACACAGTTTTTCTTGGTTGTTGGCAGATAGGATGTTCCAAGCTTCTTGGAGAATTTGCCACAGTTCTTTTATCTATTTAGGCTGTCTTAATTGCTTCCGTATTTTTATGTAATCTCAGACTGACACGATGTTCAGTGGGGGACTTTGTGGGGGCCATGACATCTGTTGCAGGGCTCCCTGTTCATGACAAATTTACATGACAGATAATACAGAATAACGTTATTTAGACCTTCTTTGATAAGCATAACTATATTTGGAATAGATAAATTATATGTTCTTAATAGATACAGTAGTTCCAGTCCTGTATGTCTATTCTGTCGCAATTAATAACTGTACAATAAAGCACAGCTATGACCTCTTTACTGAGCTACTATTGGTATTACAGTGCAGAACTAATAACTAATCATAATTTTTGTTACATATGTAACTCACTGAAATAAATGGTTTATTAAGTATTTAATGAGGTATGAGACACTTTCTGGGGATTTTATGCATGTGTGGGTCATTCAACTTTAATTGTAAGATTATTTCCCTCCCACAGCAAAGATAGTTTTCTCATACTGGGAGATAAGCAGATATATGTGTGGATGCCCAGTAAGTTGCCAGTGTGCAAAGGGAATATTATTTTCATTTTTGTGTTCCTGAATAAATAACACAAGGCATGAGAACACAATTCCTAGTCTCCATCTTTATTTGAGCACCAGAAGATGAGGTGCGTTATTTTTAGTTATGTGGTAACCGTTTTATAAAAGCCATGTATTATGGTAAATATAGTCATGGCTGAAGGGGTTTCTCCCCTTCACAATATAAAAACAAAATGTTTCCACAAAATTTGCAATATAGCACTGCATCTCATACCATATAGCTTAACTTGTGTTACAATCAACACAAGCTACTATTAAAACCAACCGTAGAGGTAGTAGGGGTACTTGACACCAGGGTTGGTCGGATTGGGAGACTCAATTTTAATGGGAATTTCAGGATACTTGTGGCCCACTTGACATAGCTTTCATTATAGATATCGACCATCTATAATATTATTACAATTATTATTGATTTATATATGTTTCATAACCTATGTTGCAATTGCTAATCACATGCTATTCTCTGATTGGTATACACGCTCTATAGGTACACTCATACCAGTTGTTGTTGTTTTTATTTTTAGTGATATTTTAGTGTATATTTTAAAAATTGGTCAAATTGACCCCAAACAGAAACAACATTAATGTTCTAGATATCACTTACATCTTTGAAAGTACACGCATACTTTATAAAGAACAGTTAATTGTCAAAGCTTCAACAATATTTGCCACTGGGTTTTGATTTGTTCAAAAGACCTTATTAACTTTTGAGATTAATATTATAATTTTTTATAAGCACATTACTGGCATTTCTGGGCTCCATACATAAAAACTTTTGAAGGGATAGTTCACCCAAAAATGAAAATTCTCTCATAAATTACTCACCCTCATGCCATCCCAGTTGTGTATGGCTTTGTTTGTGTTCTGCTGAAGAAAGCTAGTGATACACATCTGTAATGGCATGAGGGTGAATAAATTATGAGAGACTTTTCATTTTTGGGTGAACTAACCATTTAAGTCAGCATCAACAGAGCTTGAATTTTAATAGTGGATGGGACTAAATATGTCATAGAGTCACTTTTCAAAATATTTTAAAGTGTATTTAAACATTTTATAAAAAGTACATTAAATTGTTACAGTTTATGTAAATATTTGTTGAACATCAGTAAAGACAAAGGTCAATATCCTTGTCCATAGTCTAGACTATTGTATACTCCCTCTTCCTTTTTCTTTACCTGCATTAACAATGTCCTCTCATCTGTCCTGATCAGAAGAAATATTTGTAGATATTGCAGTCTTTATCTTTTAGAAGGGTAATATTGAACTTTGTCAAGAACAATTAAACTAATTACTAAATATCTTCTCTTTTGGCAGTTTCTTTCTTTCTAAGCATGATGGCACAAGGAATGGCACAATTAAACTTGCTCTCTGTAAGTACATCAAATTAGAAGTACATGTATGTATATATCATAAATATATATTCAATTATATATTTGTGTCTTCCAAAGAGGCAATTGCTCAGTAAAGAATTATAAATCATGGTGTTTCTCTTGACAGTATGTTTGTGCTGTACCATTCTTTCTGCAACTGGAGCAATGTAAGTAAAATTATATTTGATTGTTTGTACTCTCATGTAAAGCTCCGTAAAAAAATAAGATACCACTGTAAAATTATCAGTTTCTCTGGATTTAGGTATGTTTATGAGTAAAATGAATATTTTTTAAATTACTGACAACATTTCTCCCAAATAAAAATATTGTCATTTAGAGCATTTATTTGCCGAAAATGACAACTGGTCAAAAAAAATGCCGTGTTTTCAGATCTTGAATAATATAAAGAAAACAGGTTCATATTCATTAATAAACAACACAATACTAATGTTTTAATTTGATCTGGGGGTTCTTCAGCAAGGCAGGAATCGGCCAGATTCGTCTTTGTAAAGGACGCATGACTCAAGCCACGTACAAGGTTATACTGGAAGAAAACTTGCTTTCTTCTGCTCTGACAATGTTCCCCAACTCTGAGGATTGTTTTTCCCAGCAGGACAATGCTCCATGCCACACAGTCAGGTCAATCAAGGTGTGGATGGAGGACCAACAGATCAAGACCCTGTCATGGCCAGCCCAATCTCCAGATCTGAAACCCATTGAAAACCTCTGCAATGTGGAATGTGGAATGGCCAAAAGCCAAAAAACAAAGCAAAGCTGCTAGAATTTTTGCGCCAGGGGTGGCATAAAGTCACCCAACAGCAATACGAAAGACTGGTAGTGATTATGGCAAGATGCATGAAAGCTGTGATTGAAAAACAGGGTTATTCCAGCAAATACTGATTTCTGAACTATTCCTGAGTTAAAACATTATCATTGTGTTGTTTAAAAATTAATATGAACTTGTTTTCTTTGCATTATTCGAGGTCTGAAAACACTGCATCTTATTATTTTATTTTTTTATTTTTTCTAATTTTTTTTACCAGTTGTAATGATCTGCAAATAAATGCCTGAATGACAATATTTTTATTTGGAATTTGGAAGAAATGCTGTCAGTACTTTATACAATAAATTTACAGTTATTTTATAGTCACTTAATTTTTTTCAGAGCTATATATATATATATATATATATATAAAACCTAATGAACCTAACCCAAACCTTTATATCTAAAAGAGAGCACTGACTTCAAAAACCATGTGTGATATTACAAATGTACCCATTCATTATTGATGGAACAGCATATATCTATACATACATATATTTCATAATGTGCTTTTATTTTATTATGTCAGGTCAACAACAAATGTTCCATCAACTGCATCCCAACAATCCACTACCAGCAAATCAGCTCCAACCTCATCAACACTTGCTCTGACAACCACAACTATAACTCAAGAAACTCCAACTCCAACAACTATGTCTACAATTTCACAAAGTACAACTGCAACTGCAATAGCTACAACTAAAATTTCTACAACCAAAACAGTGCCTTTCTCTACAACAACAGATCCTACCTCATCTCATTCTCAAGGTACAGCAACAACAAGTCCAATAACAACACTTCCACCCACGACAACTGAAGCTCCTACAACCACAGTTGTAACTCCAGACACAACAATTCTAACAACTATAACTACAATTTCACAAAGTACAACAGCACAAGAAACAACATATATACCTTCAACAACCATGCCAGTGTCTCTCACTACCACAACAGCTCCAACTTCATCTGCATCTCCAGGTACAACAACAACTCCAACAATGACTCTTACACCCTCAACTGAAGCTCCCACATCTACAGTTGTAACTACAAAAACAACAATTCCAACAACTATATCTACAATTTCATCAAGTACAACTGCACCTGCAACAACTACAACTACACCACCAACAACCACGACAGTGCCTCCCTTTACTACAATAATTCCTACTGAATCTCCAGGTTTAAAAACAGCATCATCGACAACTCTTGCACCCACAACTGAAACTCCCACAACCACAGTTGTAACTCAAGAAACAACAAATCCAACAACTAAGTCAACAGATTCACAAAGTACAGCTGCACCTGCAAAAACTACATCTACAACTTCCATAACAGTGCTTCCCTCTACTACAACAGATCCTACTTCATCTCTGGGTACAACAACAGCTGCAATGACAACTCTTGCACCCACAACTGAAGCTCCAACAACAACAGTTGTAACTAAGGAAACAACAAATCCAACAACTATGTCAACAATTTCACAAAGTACAACTGCAAGTGCAACAACTACAACACGTTCCACAACCATGACATTGCTTCCCACTACTACAACAGTTCCTAATTTGTCTACAGGTGTAACAACATCTTCAACAACAACTCTTGCACCCACAACTGAAACTCCCACAACCACAGTTGTAACTCAAGAAACAACAAATCCAACAACTATGTCAACAGTTTCACAAAGTACAGCTGCACCTGCAACAGCTACATCTACACCTTCCCCAACCACGACAGTGCCTCTTTCTACTACAACAGTTCCTACTTCATCTCCGGGTACAACAACAGCTGCAATGACAACTCTTGCACCCACAACTGAAGCTCCAACAACAACAGTTGTAACTAAGGAAACAACAAATCCAACAACTATGTCAACAATTTCACAAAGTACAACTGCAAGTGCAACAACTACAACACCTTCCACAACCATGACAGTGCCTACTTCATCTCCTGGTACAACAACAGCTGCAATGACAACTCTTGCACCCACAACTGAAGCTCCAACAACAACAGTTGTAACTAAGGAAACAACAAATCCAACAACTATGTCAACAATTTCACAAAGTAAAACTGCAAGTGCAACAACTACAACACCTTCCACAACCGTGACAGTGCCTACTTCATCTCCAGATACATCAACAGCTGCAACAACAACTCTTGCACCAACAACTGAAGCTCCCACAACAACAGTTGTAACTAAAGAAACAACAAATCCAACAACGATATCTACAACTTCACAAAGTACAACTGCAAGTGCCACAACTACAACACCTTCCACAACCGTGACAGTGCCTACTTCATCTCCGGATAAATCAACAGCTGCAACAACAACTCTTGCACCCACAACTGAAGCTCCAACAACAACAGTTGTAACTAAGGAAACAACAAATCCAACAACTATGTCAACAATTTCACAAAGTACAACTGCACCTGCAACAGCTACATCTACACCTTCCCCAACCACGACAGTGCCTCTTTCTACTACAACAGTTCTTACGTCATCTATGGGTACAACAACAGCTGCAATGACAACTGTTGCACCCACAACTGAAGCTCCCACAACAACAGTTGTAACTAAGGAAATAACAAATCCAACAACTATGTCAACAATTTCACAAAGTACAACTGCACCTGCAACAACTACAACACCTTCCACAACCATGACAGTACTTCCCTCTACTACAACAGTTCCTACTGTGTCTACAGGTGTAACAACATCTTCAACAACAACTCTTGCACCCACAACTGAAAATCCCACAACAACAGTTGTAACTAAAGCAACAACAAATCCAACATCTATGTCAACAATTTCACAAAGTACAACTGCAACTGCACCAGCTACATCTACACTTTCCCCAGCCACGACAGTGCCTCTTTCTACTACAACAGTTCCTACTTCATCTCCGGGTACAACAACAGCTGCAGTTACAACTCTTGCACCCACAACTGAAGCTCCAACAACAACAGTTGTAACTAAGGAAACAACAAATCCAACAACTATGTCAACAATTTCACAAAGTACAACTGCAAGTGCAACAACTACAACACCTTCCACAACCATGACAGTACTTCCCTCTACTACAACAGTTCCTACTGTGTCTACAGGTGTAACAAAATCTTCAACAACAACTCTTGCACCCACAACTGAAAATCCCACAACAACAGTTGTAACTAAAGCAACAACAAATCCAACAACTATGTCAACAATTTCACAAAGTACAACTGCACCTGCAACAGCTACATCTACACCTTCCGCAGCCAAGACAGTGCCTCTTTCTACTACAACAGTTCCTACTTCATCTCCGGGTACAACAACAGCTGCAATGACAACTCTTGCAACAACAACTGAAGCTCCCACAACAACAGTTGTAACTAAAGAAACAACAAATCCAACAACTATATCTACAACTTCACAAAGTACAACTGCAATTGCCACAACTACGACACCTTCCACAACCGTGACAGTGCCTACTTCATCTCCGGATAAATCAACAGCTGCAACAACAACTCTTGCACCCACAACTGAAGCTCCAACAACAACAGTTGTAACTAAAGAAACAACAAATCCAACAACTATGTCAACAATTTCACAAAGTACAACTGCACCTGCAACAGCTACATCTACACCTTCCCCAACCACGACAGTGCCTCTTTCTACTACAACAGTTCTTACTTCATCTATGGGTACAACAACAGCTGCAATGACAACTGTTGCACCCACAACTGAAGCTCCCACAACAACAGTTGTAACTAAGGAAATAACAAATCCAACAACTATGTCAACAATTTCACAAAGTACAACTGCACCTGCAACAACTACAACACCTTCCACAACCATGACAGTACTTCCCTCTACTACAAAAGTTCCTACTGTGTCTACAGGTGTAACAACATCTTCAACAACAACTCTTGCACCCACAACTGAAAATCCCACAACAACAGTTGTAACTAAAGCAACAACAAATCCAACAACTATGTCAACAATTTCACAAAGTACAACTGCACCTGCAACAGCTACATCTACACCTTCCGCAGCCACGAGAGTGCCTCTTTCTACTACAACAGTTCCTACTTCATCTCCGGGTACAACAACAGCTGCAATGACAACTCTTGCACCCACAACTGAAGCTCCAACAACAACAGTTGTAAATAAAGAAACAACAAATCCAACAACTATATCTACAACTTCACAAAGTACAACTGCAAGTGCCACAACTACAACACCTTCCACAACCGTGACAGTGCCTAATTCATCTCCGGATAAATCAACAGCTGCAACAACAACTCTTGCACCCACAACTGAAGCTCCAACAACAACAGTTGTAACTAAAGAAACAAGAAATCCAACAACTATGTCAACAATTTCACAAAGTACAACTGCACCTGCAACAGCTACATCTACACCTTCCCCAACCACGACAGTGCCTCTTTCTACTACAAAAGTTCTTACTTCATCTATGGGTACAACAACAGCTGCAATGACAACTGTTGCACCCACAACTGAAGCTCCCACAACAACAGTTGTAACTAAGGAAATAACAAATCCAACAACAATGTCAACAATTTCACAAAGTACAACTGCACCTGCAACAACTACAACACCTTCCACAACCATGACAGTACTTCCCTCTACTACAACAGTTCCTACTGTGTCTACAGGTGTAACAACATCTTCAACAACAACTCTTGCACCCACAACTGAAAATCCCACAACAACAGTTGTAACTAAAGCAACAACAAATCCAACAACTATGTCAACAATTTCACAAAGTACAACTGCACCTGCAACAGCTACATCTACACGTTCCGCAGCCACGACAGTGCCTCTTTCTACTACAACAGTTCCTACTTCATCTCCGGGTACAACAACAGCTGCAATGACAACTCTTGCACCCACAACTGAAGCTCCCACAACAACAGTTGTAACTAAGGAAACAACAAATCCAACAACTATGTCAACAATTTCACAAAGTAAAACTGCACCTGCAACAACTACAACACCTTCCACAACCATGAAAGTGACTACTTCATCTCCAGATACATCAACAGCTGCAACAACAACTCTTGCACCAACAACTGAAGCTCCCACAACAACAGTTGTAACTAAAGAAACAACAAATCCAACAACTATATCTATAACTTCACAAAGTACAACTGCAAGTGCCAAAACTACAACACCTTCCACAACCGTGACAGTGCCTACTTCATCTCCGGATAAATCAACAGCTGCAACAACAACTCTTGCACCCACAACTGAAGCTCCAACAACAACAGTTGAAACTAAAGCAACAACAAATCCAACAACTATATCAACAATTTCACAAAGTACAACTGCACCTGCAACAGCTACATCTACACCTTCCGCAGCCACGACAGTGCCTCTTTCTACTACAACAGTTCCTACTTCATCTCCGGGTACAACAACAGCTGCAATGTCAACTCTTGCACCCACAACTGAAGCTCCAACAACAACAGTTGTAACTAAGGAAACAACAAATCCAACAACTATGTCAACAATTTCACAAATTAAAACTGCACCTGCAACAACTACAACACCTTCCACAACCGTGACAGTGCCTACTTCATCTCCAGATACATCAACAGCTGCAACAACAACTCTTGCACCAACAACTGAAGCTCCCACAACAACAGTTATAACTAAAGAAACAACAAATCCAACAACTATATCTATAACTTCACAAAGTACAACTGCAAGTGCCACAACTACAACACCTTCCACAACCGTGACAGTGCATACTTCATCTCCAGATAAATCAACAGCTGCAACAACAACTCTTGCACCCACAACTGAAACTCCAACAACAACAGTTGTAACTAAGAAAACAACAAATCCAACAACTATGTCAACAATTTCACAAAGTACAACTGCACCTGCAACAGCTACATCTACACCTTCCCCAACCACGACAGTGCCTCTTTCTACTATAACAGTTCCTACCTCTTCTCAGGGTGCAACAACAGCTGCAATGACAACTCTTGCACCCACAACTGAAGCTCCCACAACAAAAGTTGTAACTAAGGAAACAACAAATCCAACAACTGTGTCAACAATTTCACAAAGTACAACTGCAAGTGCAACAACTACAACATCTTCCACAACCGTGAAAGTGCTTCCCTCTACTACAACATTTCCTACTGTGTCTACAGGTGTAACAACATCTTCAACAACAACTCTTGCACCCACAACTGAAAATCCCACAACCACAGTTGTAAATCAAGAAACAACAAATCCAACAACTCTATCTACAATTTCACGAAGTACAACTGCACCTGCAACAGCTACATCTACACCTTCCCCAACCAAGACAGTGCCTCTTTCTACTCCAACAGTTCTTACTTCATCTATGGGTACAACAACAGCTGCAATGACAACTGTTGCACCCACAACTGAAGCTCCCACAACAACAGTTGTAACTAAGGAAATAACAAATCCAACAACTATGTCAACAATTTCACAAAGTACAACTGCACCTGCAACAACTACAACACCTTCCACAACCATGACAGTACATCCCTCTACTACAACAGTTCCTACTGTGTCTACAGGTGTAACAACTTCTTCAACAACAACTCTTGCACCCACAACTGAAAATCCCACAACCACAGTTGTAAATCAAGAAACAACAAATCCAACAACTCTATCTACAATTTCACGAAGTACAACTGCAACTGCAACAGCTACATCTACACCTTCCCCAACCAAGACAGTGCCTCTTTCTACTCCAACAGTTCTTACTTCATCTATGGGTACAACAACAGCTGCAATGACAACTGTTGCACCCACAACTGAAAATCCCACAACAACAGTTGTAACTAAAGCAACAACAAATCCAACAACTATGTCAACAATTTCACAAAGTACAACTGCACCTGCAACAGCTACATCTACACCTTCCGCAGCCACGACAGTGCCTCTTTCTACTACAACAGTTCCTACTTCATCTCCGGGTACAACAACAGCTGCAATGACAACTCTTGCACCCACAACTGAAGCTCCAACAACAACAGTTGTAACTAAGGAAACAACAAATCCAACAACTATGTCAACAATTTCACAAAGTAAAACTGCAAGTGCAACAACTACAACACCTTCCACAACCGTGACAGTGCCTACTTCATCTCCAGATACATCAACAGCTGCAACAACAACTCTTGCACCAACAACTGAAGCTCCCACAACAACAGTTGTAACTAAAGAAACAACAAATCCAACAACGATATCTACAACTTCACAAAGTACAACTGCAAGTGCCACAACTACAACACCTTCCACAACCGTGACAGTGCCTACTTCATCTCCGGATAAATCAACAGCTGCAACAACAACTCTTGCACCCACAACTGAAGCTCCAACAACAACAGTTGTAACTAAGGAAACAACAAATCCAACAACTATGTCAACAATTTCACAAAGTACAACTGCACCTGCAACAGCTACATCTACACCTTCCCCAACCACGACAGTGCCTCTTTCTACTACAACAGTTCTTACGTCATCTATGGGTACAACAACAGCTGCAATGACAACTGTTGCACCCACAACTGAAGCTCCCACAACAACAGTTGTAACTAAGGAAATAACAAATCCAACAACTATGTCAACAATTTCACAAAGTACAACTGCACCTGCAACAACTACAACACCTTCCACAACCATGACAGTACTTCCCTCTACTACAACAGTTCCTACTGTGTCTACAGGTGTAACAACATCTTCAACAACAACTCTTGCACCCACAACTGAAAATCCCACAACAACAGTTGTAACTAAAGCAACAACAAATCCAACATCTATGTCAACAATTTCACAAAGTACAACTGCAACTGCACCAGCTACATCTACACTTTCCCCAGCCACGACAGTGCCTCTTTCTACTACAACAGTTCCTACTTCATCTCCGGGTACAACAACAGCTGCAGTTACAACTCTTGCACCCACAACTGAAGCTCCAACAACAACAGTTGTAACTAAGGAAACAACAAATCCAACAACTATGTCAACAATTTCACAAAGTACAACTGCAAGTGCAACAACTACAACACCTTCCACAACCATGACAGTACTTCCCTCTACTACAACAGTTCCTACTGTGTCTACAGGTGTAACAAAATCTTCAACAACAACTCTTGCACCCACAACTGAAAATCCCACAACAACAGTTGTAACTAAAGCAACAACAAATCCAACAACTATGTCAACAATTTCACAAAGTACAACTGCACCTGCAACAGCTACATCTACACCTTCCGCAGCCAAGACAGTGCCTCTTTCTACTACAACAGTTCCTACTTCATCTCCGGGTACAACAACAGCTGCAATGACAACTCTTGCACCAACAACTGAAGCTCCCACAACAACAGTTGTAACTAAAGAAACAACAAATCCAACAACTATATCTACAACTTCACAAAGTACAACTGCAATTGCCACAACTACGACACCTTCCACAACCGTGACAGTGCCTACTTCATCTCCGGATAAATCAACAGCTGCAACAACAACTCTTGCACCCACAACTGAAGCTCCAACAACAACAGTTATAACTAAAGAAACAACAAATCCAACAACTATGTCAACAATTTCACAAAGTACAACTGCACCTGCAACAGCTACATCTACACCTTCCCCAACCACAACAGTGCCTCTTTCTACTACAACAGTTCTTACTTCATCTATAGGTACAACAACAGCTGCAATGACAACTGTTGCACCCACAACTGAAGCTCCCACAACAACAGTTGTAACTAAGGAAATAACAAATCCAACAACTATGTCAACAATTTCACAAAGTACAACTGCACCTGCAACAACTACAACACCTTCCACAACCATGACAGTACTTCCCTCTACTACAAAAGTTCCTACTGTGTCTACAGGTGTAACAACATCTTCAACAACAACTCTTGCACCCACAACTGAAAATCCCACAACAACAGTTGTAACTAAAGCAACAACAAATCCAACAACTATGTCAACAATTTCACAAAGTACAACTGCACCTGCAACAGCTACATCTACACCTTCCGCAGCCACGAGAGTGCCTCTTTCTACTACAACAGTTCCTACTTCATCTCCGGGTACAACAACAGCTGCAATGACAACTCTTGCACCCACAACTGAAGCTCCAACAACAACAGTTGTAAATAAAGAAACAACAAATCCAACAACTATATCTACAACTTCACAAAGTACAACTGCAAGTGCCACAACTACAACACCTTCCACAACCGTGACAGTGCCTACTTCATCTCCGGATAAATCAACAGCTGCAACAACAACTCTTGCACCCACAACTGAAGCTCCAACAACAACAGTTGTAACTAAAGAAACAAGAAATCCAACAACTATGTCAACAATTTCACAAAGTACAACTGCACCTGCAACAGCTACTTCTACACCTTCCCCAACCACGACAGTGCCTCTTTCTACTACAAAAGTTCTTACTTCATCTATGGGTACAACAACAGCTGCAATGACAACTGTTGCACCCACAACTGAAGCTCCCACAACAACAGTTGTAACTAAGGAAATAACAAATCCAACAACAATGTCAACAATTTCACAAAGTACAACTGCACCTGCAACAACTACAACACCTTCCACAACCATGACAGTACTTCCCTCTACTACAACAGTTCCTACTGTGTCTACAGGTGTAACAACATCTTCAACAACAACTCTTGCACCCACAACTGAAAATCCCACAACAACAGTTGTAACTAAAGCAACAACAAATCCAACAACTATGTCAACAATTTCACAAAGTACAACTGCACCTGCAACAGCTACATCTACACGTTCCGCAGCCACGACAGTGCCTCTTTCTACTACAACAGTTCCTACTTCATCTCCGGGTACAACAACAGCTGCAATGACAACTCTTGCACCCACAACTGAAGCTCCCACAACAACAGTTGTAACTAAGGAAACAACAAATCCAACAACTATGTCAACAATTTCACAAAGTAAAACTGCACCTGCAACAACTTCAACACCTTCCACAACCATGAAAGTGACTACTTCATCTCCAGATACATCAACAGCTGCAACAACAACTCTTGCACCAACAACTGAAGCTCCCACAACAACAGTTGTAACTAAAGAAACAACAAATCCAACAACTATATCTATAACTTCACAAAGTACAACTGCAAGTGCCAAAACTACAACACCTTCCACAACCGTGACAGTGCCTACTTCATCTCCGGATAAATCAACAGCTGCAACAACAACTCTTGCACCCACAACTGAAGCTCCAACAACAACAGTTGAAACTAAAGCAACAACAAATCCAACAACTATATCAACAATTTCACAAAGTACAACTGCACCTGCAACAGCTACATCTACACCTTCCGCAGCCACGACAGTGCCTCTTTCTACTACAACAGTTCCTACTTCATCTCCGGGTACAACAACAGCTGCAATGTCAACTCTTGCACCCACAACTGAAGCTCCAACAACAACAGTTGTAACTAAGGAAACAACAAATCCAACAACTATGTCAACAATTTCACAAAGTAAAACTGCACCTGCAACAACTACAACACCTTCCACAACCGTGACAGTGCCTACTTCATCTCCAGATACATCAACAGCTGCAACAACAACTCTTGCACCAACAACTGAAGCTCCCACAACAACAGTTATAACTAAAGAAACAACAAATCCAACAACTACATCTATAACTTCACAAAGTACAACTGCAAGTGCCACAACTACAACACCTTCCACAACCGTGACAGTGCATACTTCATCTCCAGATAAATCAACAGCTGCAACAACAACTCTTGCACCCACAACTGAAACTCCAACAACAACAGTTGTAACTAAGAAAACAACAAATCCAACAACTATGTCAACAATTTCACAAAGTACAACTGCACCTGCAACAGCTACATCTACACCTTCCCCAACCACGACAGTGCCTCTTTCTACTATAACAGTTCCTACCTCTTCTCAGGGTGCAACAACAGCTGCAATGACAACTCTTGCACCCACAACTGAAGCTCCCACAACAAAAGTTGTAACTAAGGAAACAACAAATCCAACAACTGTGTCAACAATTTCACAAAGTACAACTGCAAGTGCAACAACTACAACATCTTCCACAACCGTGAAAGTGCTTCCCTCTACTACAACATTTCCTACTGTGTCTACAGGTGTAACAACATCTTCAACAACAACTCTTGCACCCACAACTGAAAATCCCACAACCACAGTTGTAAATCAAGAAACAACAAATCCAACAACTCTATCTACAATTTCACGAAGTACAACTGCACCTGCAACAGCTACATCTACACCTTCCCCAACCAAGACAGTGCCTCTTTCTACTCCAACAGTTCTTACTTCATCTATGGGTACAACAACAGCTGCAATGACAACTGTTGCACCCACAACTGAAGCTCCCACAACAACAGTTGTAACTAAGGAAATAACAAATCCAACAACTATGTCAACAATTTCACAAAGTACAACTGCACCTGCAACAACTACAACACCTTCCACAACCATGACAGTACTTCCCTCTACTGCAACAGTTCCTACTGTGTCTACAGGTGTAACAACATCTTCAACAACAACTCTTGCACCCACAACTGAAAATCCCACAACAACAGTTGTAACTAAAGCAACAACAAATCCAACAACTATGTCAACAATTTCACAAAGTACAACTGCACCTGCAACAGCTACATCTACACCTTCCGCAGCCACGACAGTGCCTCTTTCTACTACAACAGTTCCTACTTCATCTCCGGGTACAACAACAGCTGCAATGACAACTCTTGCACCCACAAATGAAGCTCCAACAACAACAGTTGTAACTAAGGAAACAACAAATCCAACAACTATGTCAACAATTTCACAAAGTAAAACTGCACCTGCAACAACTACAACACCTTCCACAACCGTGACAGTGCCTACTTCATCTCCAGATACATCAACAGCTGCAACAACAACTCTTGCAGAAACAACTGAAGCTCCCACAACAACAGTTGTAACTAAAGAAACAACAAATCCAACAACTATATCTACAACTTCACAAAGTACAACTGCAAGTGCCACAACTACAACACCTTCCACAACCGTGACAGTGCCTACTTCATCTCCGGATAAATCAACAGCTGCAACAACAACTCTTGCACCCACAACTGAAGATCCAACAACAACAGTTGTAACTAAAGAAACAACAAATCCAACAACTATGTCAACAATTTCACAAAGTACAACTGCACCTGCAACAGCTACATCTACACCTTCCCCAACCACGACAGTGCCTCTTTCTACTACAACAGTTCCTACCTCTTCTCTGGGTGCAACAACAGCTGCAATGACAACTCTTGCACCCACAACTGAAGCTCCCACAACAAAAGTTGTAACTAAGGAAACAACAAATCCAACAACTGTGTCAACAATTTCACAAAGTACAACTGCAAGTGCAACAACTACAACATCTTCCACAACCGTGAAAGTGCTTCCCTCTACTACAACAGTTCCTACTGTGTCTACAGGTGTAACAACATCTTCAACAACAACTCTTGCACCCACAACTGAAAATCCCACAACCACAGTTGTAAATCAAGAAACAACAAATCCAACAACTCTATCTACAATTTCACGAAGTACAACTGCACATGCAACAGCTACATCTACACCTTCCCCAACGACGACAGTGCCTCTTTCTACTACAACAGTTCTTACTTCATCTATGGGTACAACAACAGCTGCAATGACAACTTTTGCACCCACAACTGAAGCTCCCACAACAACAGTTGTAACTAAGGAAATAACAAATCCAACAACTATGTCAACAATTTCACAAAGTACAACTTCACCTGCAACAACTACAACACCTTCCACAACCATGACAGTACTTCCCTCTACTACAACAGTTCCTACTGTGTCTACAGGTGTAACAACATTTTCAACAACAACTCTTGCACCCACAACTGAAAATCCCACAACAACAGTTGTAACTAAAGCAACAACAAATCCAACATCCATGTCAACAATTTCACAAAGTACAACTGCAACTGCAACAGCTACATCTACACCTTCCCCAGCCACGATAGTGCCTCTTTCTACTACAACAGTTCTTACTTCATCTCCGGTTACAACAACAGCTGCAATGACAACTCTTGCACCCACAACTGAAGCTCCAACAACAACAGTTGTAACTAAAGAAACAACAAATCCAACAACTATGTCAACAATTTCACAAAGTACAACTGCAAGTGCAACAACTACAACACCTTCCACAACCATGACAGTGCCTACTTCATCTACAGATACATCAACAGCTGCAACAACAACTCTTGCACCAACAACTGAAGCTCCCACAACAACAGTTGTAACTAAAGAAACAACAAATCCAACAACTATGTCAACAATTTCACAAAGTACAACTGCAAGTGCAACAATTAAAACACCTTCCACAACCATGACAGTGTCTACTTCATCTGCAGGTACAACAACAGCTGCAATGACAACTGTTGCACCCACAACTGAAGCTCCCACAACAACAGTTGTAACTAAGGAAACAACAAGTCCTACAACTATGTCTACAATTTCACAAAGTACAACTGCAAGTGCAACAACTACAACACCTTCCACAACCGTGACAGTGCTTCCCTCTACTGCAACAGTTCCTACTGTGTCTACAGGTGTAACAACATCTTCAACAACAACCCTTGCACCCACAACTGAAACTCCCACAACCACAGTTGTAACTCAAGAAACAACAAATCCAACAACTATGTCAACAGTTTCACAAAGTACAGCTGCACCTGCAAAAACTACATCTACAACTTCCATAACAGTGCTTCCCTCTACTACAACAGATCCTATTTCATCTCTGGGTACAACAACAGCTGCAATGACAACTCTTGCACCCACAACTGAAGCTCCAACAACAACAGTTGTAACTAAGGAAACAACAAATCCAACAACTATGTCAACAATTTCACAAAGCACAACTGCAAGTGCAACAACTACAACACGTTCCACAACCATGACATTGCTTCCCTCTACTACAACAGTTCCTACTTTGTCTACAGGTGTAACAACATCTTCAACAACAACTCTTGCACCCACAACTGAAACTCCCACAACCACAGATGTAACTCAAGAAACAACAAATCCAACAACTATGTCAACAGTTTCACAAAGTACAGCTGCACCTGCAAAAACTACTTCTACAACTTCCATAACAGTGCATCCCTCTACTACAACAGATCCTACTTCATCTCTGGGTACAACAACAGCTGCAATGACAACTCTTGCACCCACAACTGAAGCTCCAACATCAACAGTTGTAACTAAGGAAACAACAAGTCCTACAACTATGTCTACAATTTCACAAAGTACAACTGCAAGTGCAACAACTACAACACCTTCCACAACCATGACATTGCTTCCCTCTACTACAACAGTTCCTACTGTGTCTACAAGTGTAACAACATCTTCAACAACAACTCTTGCACCCACAACTGAAACTCCCACAACAACAGCTGTAACTAAAAAAACAACAAATCCAACAACTATGTCTACATTTTCACAAAGTACAACTGCAAGTGCAACAATTACAACACCTTCCACAACCATGACAGTGCTTCCCTCTACTACCACAGTTCCTAATGTGTCTACAGGTGTAACAACATCTTCAACAACAACTCTTGCACCCACAACTGAAACTCCCACAACAACAGTTGTAACTAAGGAAATAACAAATCCAACAACTATGTCAACAATTTCACAAAGTACAGCTGCACCTGCAAAAACTACAACTACAACTTCCACAAAAGTGCTTCTCTCTACTACAACAGTTCCTACTTCATCTCCGGGTACAACAATAGATGCAATGACAACTCATGCACGCACAACTGAAGCTCTCACAACAACAGTTGTAATTAAGGAAACAACAAATCCAACAACTATGTCAACAATTTCACAAAGTACAACTGTATCAGTTACATCTACACCTTCCCCAACCACGACAGTGCCTTCTTCTTCTACAAAAGTTCCTACTTCATCTCCTGGTACAACAACAGCTGCGACGACAACTCTTGCACCCACAACTGAAGCTCTCACAACAACAGATGTAACTAAGGAAACAACAAATCCAACAACTATGTCAACAATTTCACAAAGCACAACTGCAAGTGCAACAACTACAACACGTTCCACAACCATGACATTGCTTCCCTCTACTACAACAGTTCCTACTTTGTCTACAGGTGTAACAACATCTTCAACAACAACTCTTGCACCCACAACTGAAAATCCCACAACCACAGATGTAACTCAAGAAACAACAAATCCAACAACTATGTCAACAGTTTCACAAAGTACAGCTGCACCTGCAAAAACTACTTCTACAACTTCCATAACAGTGCATCCCTCTACTACAACAGATCCTACTTCATCTCTGGGTACAACAACAGCTGCAATGACAACTCTTGCACCCACAACTGAAGCTCCAACATCAACAGTTGTAACTAAGGAAACAACAAGTCCTACAACTATGTCTACAATTTCACAAAGTACAACTGCAAGTGCTACAACTACAACACCTTCCACAACCATGACATTGCTTCCCTCTACTACAACAGTTCCTACTGTGTCTACAAGTGTAACAACATCTTCAACAACAACTCTTGCACCCACAACTGAAACTCCCACAACAACAGCTGTAACTAAAAAAACAACAAATCCAACAACTATGTCTACATTTTCACAAAGTACAACTGCAAGTGCAACAATTACAACACCTTCCACAACCATGACAGTGCTTCCCTCTACTACCACAGTTCCTACTCTGTCTACAGGTGTAACAACATCTTCAACAACAACTCTTGCACCCACAACTGAAACTCCCACAACAACAGTTGTAACTAAGGAAATAACAAATCCAACAACTATGTCAACAATTTTACAAAGTACAGCTGCACCTGCAAAAACTACAACTACAACTTCCACAAAAGTGCTTCTCTCTACTACAACAGTTCCTACTTCATCTCCGGGTACAACAATAGATGCAATGACAACTCATGCACGCACAACTGAAGCTCCCACAACAACAGTTGTAATTAAGGAAACAACAAATCCAACAACTATGTCAACAATTTCACAAAGTGCAACTGTATCAGTTACATCTACACCTTCCCCAACCACGACAGTGCCTTCTTCTACTACAAAAGTTCCTACTTCATCTCCTGGTACAACAACAGCTGCGACGACAACTCTTGCACCCACAACTGAAGCTCTCACAACAACAGTTGTAACTAAGGAAACAACAAATCCAACAACTATGTCAACAATTTCACAAAGTACAACTGCCAGTGCAACAACTTCATCACCTTCCACAACCGTGACAGTGCCTACTTCATCTCCAGGTACAACAACAGCTGCAATGACAACTCTTGCACCCACAACTGATGCTCCCACAACAACAGTTGTAACTAAAGAAACAACAAATCCAACAACTATGTCAACAATTTCACAAAGTACAACTGCAAGTGCAACAATTAAAACACCTTCCACAACCATGACAGTGTCTACTTCATCTCCAGGTACAACAACAGCTGCAATGACAACTCTTGCACCCACAACTGAAGCTCCCACAACAACAGTTGTAACTAAGGAAACAACAAGTCCTACAACTATGTCTACAATTTCACAAAGTACAACTGCAAGTGCAACAACTACAACACCTTCCACAACCGTGACAGTGCTTCCCTCTACTGCAACAGTTCCTACTGTGTCTACAGGTGTAACAACATCTTCAACAACAACCCTTGCACCCACAACTGAAACTCCCACAACCACAGTTGTAACTCAAGAAACAACAAATCCAACAACTATGTCAACAGTTTCACAAAGTACAGCTGCACCTGCAAAAACTACATCTACAACTTCCATAACAGTGCTTCCCTCTACTACAACAGATCCTATTTCATCTCTGGGTACAACAACAGCTGCAATGACAACACTTGCACCCACAACTGAAGCTCCAACATCAACAGTTGTAACTAAAAAAACAACAAATCCAACAACTATGTCTACATTTTCACAAAGTACAACTGCAAGTGCAACAATTACAACACCTTCCACAACCATGACAGTGCTTCCCTCTACTACCACAGTTCCTACTGTGTCTACAGGTGTAACAACATCTTCAACAACAACTCTTGCACCCACAACTGAAACTCCCACAACAACAGTTGTAACTAAGGAAATAACAAATCCAACAACTATGTCAACAATTTCACAAAGTACAGCTGCACCTGCAAAAACTACAACTACAACTTCCACAAAAGTGCTTCTCTCTACTACAACAGTTCCTACTTCATCTCCGGGTACAACAATAGATGCAATGACAACTCATGCACGCACAACTGAAGCTCCCACAACAACAGTTGTAATTAAGGAAACAACAAATCCAACAACTATGTCAACAATTTCACACAGTACAACTGCCAGTGCAACAACTTCATCACCTTCCACAACCGTGACAGTGCCTACTTCATCTCCAGGTACAACAACAGCTGCAATGACAACTCTTGCACCCACAACTGATGCTCCCACAACAACAGCTGTAACTAAAGAAACAACAAATCCAACAACTATGTCTGCAATTTCACAAAGTACAGATGCACCTGCAAAAACTACATCTACAACTTCCATAACAGTGCTTCCCTCTACTACAACGGATCCTACTTCATCTCTGGGTACAACAACAGCAAAGACAACTCTTGCACCCACAACTGAAGCTCCAACAACAACAATTGTAACTAAGGAAACAACAAATCCAACAACTATGTCTACAATTTCACAAAGTACAACTGCAAGTGCAACAACTACAACACCTTCCACAACCGTGACAGTGCTTCCCTCTACTACAACAGTTCCTACTGTGTCTACAGGTGTAACAACATCTTCAACAACAACTCTTGCACCCACAACTGAAAATCCCACAACCACAGTTGTAAATCAAGAAACAACAAATCCAACAACTCTATCTACAATTTCACGAAGTACAACTGCACATGCAACAGCTACATCTACACCTTCCCCAACGACGACAGTGCCTCTTTCTACTACAACAGTTCTTACTTCATCTATGGCTACAACAACAGCTGCAATGACAACTTTTGCACCCACAACTGAAGCTCCCACAACAACAGTTGTAACTAAGGAAATAACAAATCCAACAACTATGTCAACAATTTCACAAAGTACAACTTCACCTGCAACAACTACAACACCTTCCACAACCGTGACAGTGCCTACTTCATCTCCGGCTACAACAACAGCTGGAATGACAACTCTTGAATCCACAACTGAAGCTTCAACAACAACAGTTGTAACTAAGGAAACAACAAATCCAACAACTATGTCAACAATTTCACAAAGTACAACTGCAAGTGCAACAACTACAACACCTTCTACAACTGTGACAGTGCCTACTTCATCTCCAGATACATCAACAGCTGCAACAACAACTCTTGCACCAACAACTGAATATCCCACAACCACAGTTGTAACTCAAGAAACAACAAATCCAACAACTCTATCTACAATTTCACAAAGTACAACTGCACCTTCAACAGCTACATCTACACCTTCCCCAACCACGACAATGCCTCTTTATACTACAACAGTTCCTACCTCTTCTCTGGGTACAACAACAGCTGCAATGACAACTCTTGCACCCACAACTGAAGCTCTCGCAACAACAGTTGTAACTAAAAAAACAATAAATCCAACAACTATGTCTACATTTTCACAAAGTACAACTACAAGTGCAACAATTACAACACCTTCCACAACCATGACAGTGCTTCCCTCTACTACCACAGTTCCTACTGTGTCTACTGGTGTAAAAACATCTTCATCAACATCTCTTGAAACCACATTTGAAACTCCAACAACAACAGCTGTAACTAAAGAAACAACAATTCCAACAACTATGTCTATAATTTCACAAAGTACAACTGCACCTGCAACAGCTACATCTACACATTCCCCAACCACGACAGTTCCTCTTTCTACTACAACCATTCCTACTTCATCTCTAGCTACAAGAACAGCTGCAATGACAACACTTGCACCAACCACTGAAGCTCCCACAACAACAGTTGTAACTAAGGAAACAACAAATCCAACAACTATGTCAACAATTTCACAAAGTACAACTGCAAGTGCAACAACTACAACACCTTCCACAACCGTGACAGTTGCTACTTCATCTTCAGTTACAACAACAGCTGCAATGACAACTCTTGCACCCACAACTGAAGCTCCCACAACAACAGTTGTAACTAAAGAAACAACAAATCCAACAACTATGTCTACAATTTCACAAAGTACAACTGCAAGTGCAACAACTACAACACCTTCCACAACCGTGACAGTGCTTCCCTCTATTACAACAGTTCCTACTGTGTCTACAGGTGTAACAACATCTTCAACAACAACTCTTGCACCCACAACTGAAACACCCACAACCACAGTTTTAACTCAAGAAACAACAAATCCAACAACTATGTCAACAATTTCACAAAGTACAGCTGCACCTGCAGAAACTACATCTACAACTTCCACAACAGTGCTTCCTTCTACTACAACAGTTCCTACTGTGTCTACAGGTATAACAACAGCTTCAAAAACAACTCTTGCACCCACAACTGAAACTCCCACAAGCACAGTTGTAACTCATGTAACAACAAATCCAACAACTCTATCTACAATTTCACAAAGTAATACTGCATCTGCAGCAGTTACATCTACACATTCCCCAACCACGACAGTGCCTCTTTCTACTACAACAGTTCCTACTTCATCTCCAGTTATAACAACAACTGCAATGACAACACTTGCACCCACCACTGAAGCTCCCACAACAACAGTTGTAACTAAGGAAACAACAAATCCAACAACTATGTCAACAATTTCACAAAGTACAACTGCACCTGCATCAGCTACATCTACACCTTTCCCAACCACGACAGTGCCACTTTCTACTACAGCAGTTCCTACTTCATCTCCTGGTACAAGAACAGCTGCATTGACAACTCTTGCACCCACAACTGAAGCTCCCACAACAACAGTTGTAATTAAGGAAACAACAAATCCAACAACTATGTCAACAATTTCACAAAGTACAACTGCAAAAACTACAACACCTTCCACAACTGTGACAGTGCCTACTTCATCTCTTGGTTTAACAAAAGCTGCAACAACAGCTCTTGCACCCAAAACAGAAGCTCCCACAACAACAGTTGTAACTCAAGAAACATCAACTCCAACAACTACATCTACAATTTCACAAAGTACAACTTCACCTGCAACAACTACACTTTTCACAACCACAACAGTGCATCCCTCTACTGCAATGGTTGCTACTTCAACTGCATCTCCAGGTACAACAACAGCTCCAACCACAACTCTTGCACCCACAACTGATGCACCCATAACTGCAGTGATAACTCAAAAAACACCAAGTCCAACAACTATGTCTACAATTTCACAAAATACAACTGCATTTGCAACAACTACAAATACACCTTCCACAACCATGACAGTGCCACCGTTTACTAAAACAGCTCTTACTTCATCTTCATCTCAAGGTACAACAACAGCTCCAACCACGTCACTTACATCCACAACTTCTGAAGGTCCCACAACAACAGTTGTAATTCAAGAAACCACAAATCCAACAACGTTGTCTACAATTTCACAAATTACAACTGCACCTGCAGCAACAACATCTACATCTCCCACAACCACAACAGTACCTCCCCCTACTACAATAGTTTCTGCTTCATCTACAACACTTGCACCCACAACTAAAATCACTCCAGCTTCAACAACAACTTCAACTGCAGGTTCAGATTTCACAACAAGAATAGTCAAGTCCCCAACTACAACTCAAACAAAATATGAAACTCTAACAAGCAAAACTACAGACTCCACTATGACAGCTCCAGCTCCAACAACAACAATAGCTCTTACAACTAAAACAACTGCTCCTGCAACAGAAACAACTGCAGCTCCATCTTCTGCAACAACAACTAAAACTCCACCACAAACCTCAGCTTTAGCTCTAGACACAAATATACCTACAGCTCAAAGTACAACTGCAGCTCAAACAACAACTGCATTCCAAATTACAACTGCACCTCTGTCAAGCACAACTACAGCTTTCACCAACACAGCTCAAGCTCTAAGCCAAGTGGCACTTCTTACCACAGCAACTTCATTTCCAATAACCAAAACAGTGTCTCCAGCAGATATAACTGTAGCTGTGACAATGATGCCTACATCCTATGCTCCTGCAACTATTACTTCAAGAAGAACAACAATAGCTTCATCCACTACAACTCCAACAAAAACAACTGAACCTCCAAAAACCACAACTGCATCCATGATACCCATTACTGTCATTCCAACCATTACAATACCAACTAAAATCTCAACTACAGCTCCAAGCATGGCAACAAGCACAACTGCAGCTTTTACCAGCACAGCTCCAGCCCAGACCACACTGGCACTTTCAACTAAAACAACTTTATGTCCAACAACCAACACCATGTTTTGGGCAACAATGCATTCAGAAACTACAACTGTATCAACAACCATGACTAGCATTCAAACCATCACACCTCTAACCAGAACAACTGAATATCTAATGTCAAAAATGACATCCCTAGCAACACCAACTGTTCCTCAAACCAAAGTATCTCAGACCTCTATAGCAGCTGCTAGCACAGTTGAATTTCAAACAGAAGCAACAGATCTAACAAGCACAACTGTGGCTATAGCTCCAACATCAAAATTTGCAACAACAAAAACTCCACCACAAAACTTACCCAATTTGAGTGGTGCATCTGTGGTCAAAACCAAGTTAGTTTTCACATCGGCATCATCAGTCCCCAGTGAAACTCTGGTCCTCAGTGCTATCAGTACTCTCCGGAACACCAGAGAGTCACAACTAAATGAATCAGTGAAGCTGGTGAATGTCTCCTATGAGAGTAAGTTTTATCATTTTGATTTGGAAAGCTTTTGAAATATTAAAGTGTAAACAGTTGATGAATGCAAAATTTTGAGTGAACAAAAATGGAAAATTTTATGCCAACAGAAATATCAGAAACCTCCTATACCCTCATTTTTACCTTTAATCTGAGTAATATCAGCATTCCAGAGGATGCAGCGCTAATAAACAACACGTACCAGCAAGTGCAGGATGTCATTAATAGTGTGGTAAGGATTCATAAATAGCTGAAGAAAAGAGTTTGGATCCAATGTAAATTTTCCTCAGTGTTTGATTATTGGTTTGATTTTCACCGGCAGCTGAACACTCTTCTGAATGACCCTGGTAGTCCCGTTTTGGAACCCAGGTCCTCCAACTTCACGTAAGATGCAAACTGACTTTAATCTCTGAACCATATTTATTCATAATCTTCATTTCAGACTCCAGGTTGAGTCATTGAAAAACGTATATCTAAAAATGTATTTTCTTTAAAATCTCAGTAAAACTGTTTTTGATATATTTATTGAAGCTATTTACAAATATATTTTCTGATTTTCCTGCAGGAGCTCATCAAACCAAATTGAGGGCATCATGGAATACACCTTCCAGGATGGAGATGTTATACAACCAGTGAGCTTCCTAAATGAGCTTCGTTTACTGATGGGTATGCATTAATCTTTTTGAAGCCATTCTTATGCTTGAAATTTTTAGTCAAGAAAGCTTCTTTTTGCTTAAAATCATTACTGTCAGTTTGGATCTGATTTGATTTGATTTGGATTGCAGGATTGACTACTACAACAGTGTCTCTACTAACAACAAGTAGCTCTCCTCTGAGCCCTATAGTCCTTGTGTAAGTTTGCATTTCCCATCTTAAGAAATTTCAATTAGCCATTCAATCATAATAGTTGTTCCAAATCAGTAAACTGTATTAAACAAAAGTGTCGCTCTTTACAGATCTGGTTCAGCAGTGGTGAAAAGCAAGCTGCTGTTTAACTCCTCATCTCCAGTCCCCAGTGAAGCTCTGGTTCTCAGTGCTATCAGTACACTCAGGAACTCCAGAGAGTCACAACTAAATGAATCAGTGAAGCTGGTGAATGTCACCTATGAGAGTAAGTTTGATCATTTTGATTTGGAAAGCTTTTGAAATGTTCAAGTGTAAACAACTGATAAATGTAAAACTTTGAGTGAACAAAAATGGACATTTTGATGCCAACAGAAATCTCGGAAACCTCCTATGCCCTCATCTTTACCTTTAATCTGAGTAATATCAGCTTTCCAGAGGACCCAGCGCTAATAAGCAACACGTACCAGCAAGTGCAGGATGTCATTAAGAGTTCGGTAAGCATTCATAAATAGCTGAAGAAAAGAGTTTGTGTGCAATGTAAATTTTCCTCAGCGTTTGATTATTGGTTTGATTTTCACCGGCAGCTGAACACTCTTCTGAATGACCCTGGTAGTCCCGTTTTGGACCCCAAGTCCTCCAACTTCACGTAAGATGCAAACTGAATTTCATCTCTGAACCCATATTTATTCATAATCTTCATTTCAGACTCCAGGTTGAGTCAATGAAAAACGTATATCTAAAAATGTATTTTCTTTAAAATCTCAGTAAAACTGTTTTTGATATATTTATTGAAGCTATTTACAAATATATTTTCTGATTTTCCTGCAGGAGCTCATCAAACCAAATTGAGGGCATCATGGAATACACCTTCCAGGATGGAGATGTTATACAACCAGTGAGCTTCCTAAATGAGCTTCGTTTACTGATGGGTATGCATTAATCTTTTTGAAGCCATTCTTATGCTTGAAATTTTTAGTCAAGAAAGCTTCTTTTTGCTTAAAATCATTACTGTCAGTTTGGATCTGATTTGATTTGATTTGGATTGCAGGATTGACTACTACAACAGTGTCTCTACTAACAACAAGTAGCTCTCCTCTGAGCCCTATAGTCCTTGTGTAAGTTTGCATTTCCCATCTTAAGAAATTTCAATTAGCCATTCAATCATAATAGTTGTTCCAAATCAGTAAACTGTATTAAACAAAAGTGTCGCTCTTTACAGATCTGGTTCAGCAGTGGTGAAAAGCAAGCTGCTGTTTAACTCCTCATCTCCAGTCCCCAGTGAAGCTCTGGTTCTCAGTGCTATCAGTACACTCAGGAACTCCAGAGAGTCACAACTAAATGAATCAGTGAAGCTGGTGAATGTCACCTATGAGAGTAAGTTTGATCATTTTGATTTGGAAAGCTTTTGAAATGTTCAAGTGTAAACAACTGATAAATGTAAAACTTTGAGTGAACAAAAATGGACATTTTGATGCCAACAGAAATCTCGGAAACCTCCTATGCCCTCATCTTTACCTTTAATCTGAGTAATATCAGCTTTCCAGAGGACCCAGCGCTAATAAGCAACACGTACCAGCAAGTGCAGGATGTCATTAAGAGTTCGGTAAGCATTCATAAATAGCTGAAGAAAAGAGTTTGTGTGCAATGTAAATTTTCCTCAGCGTTTGATTATTGGTTTGATTTTCACCGGCAGCTGAACACTCTTCTGAATGACCCTGGTAGTCCCGTTTTGGACCCCAAGTCCTCCAACTTCACGTAAGATGCAAACTGAATTTCATCTCTGAACCCATATTTATTCATAATCTTCATTTCAGACTCCAGGTTGAGTCAATGAAAAACGTATATCTAAAAATGTATTTTCTTTAAAATCTCAGTAAAACTGTTTTTGATATATTTATTGAAGCTATTTACAAATATATTTTCTGATTTTCCTGCAGGAGCTCATCAAACCAAATTGAGGGCATCATGGAATACACCTTCCAGGATGGAGATGTTATACAACCAGTGAGCTTCCTAAATGAGCTTCGTTTACTGATGGGTATGCATTAATCTTTTTGAAGCCATTCTTATGCTTGAAATTTTTAGTCAAGAAAGCTTCTTTTTGCTTAAAATCATTACTGTCAGTTTGGATCTGATTTGATTTGATTTGGATTGCAGGATTGACTACTACAACAGTGTCTCTACTAACAACAAGTAGCTCTCCTCTGAGCCCTATAGTCCTTGTGTAAGTTTGCATTTCCCATCTTAAGAAATTTCAATTAGCCATTCAATCATAATAGTTGTTCCAAATCAGTAAACTGTATTAAACAAAAGTGTCGCTCTTTACAGATCTGGTTCAGCAGTGGTGAAAAGCAAGCTGCTGTTTAACTCCTCATCTCCAGTCCCCAGTGAAGCTCTGGTTCTCAGTGCTATCAGTACACTCAGGAACTCCAGAGAGTCACAACTAAATGAATCAGTGAAGCTGGTGAATGTCACCTATGAGAGTAAGTTTGATCATTTTGATTTGGAAAGCTTTTGAAATGTTCAAGTGTAAACAACTGATAAATGTAAAACTTTGAGTGAACAAAAATGGACATTTTGATGCCAACAGAAATCTCGGAAACCTCCTATGCCCTCATCTTTACCTTTAATCTGAGTAATATCAGCTTTCCAGAGGACCCAGCGCTAATAAGCAACACGTACCAGCAAGTGCAGGATGTCATTAAGAGTTCGGTAAGCATTCATAAATAGCTGAAGAAAAGAGTTTGTGTGCAATGTAAATTTTCCTCAGCGTTTGATTATTGGTTTGATTTTCACCGGCAGCTGAACACTCTTCTGAATGACCCTGGTAGTCCCGTTTTGGACCCCAAGTCCTCCAACTTCACGTAAGATGCAAACTGAATTTCATCTCTGAACCCATATTTATTCATAATCTTCATTTCAGACTCCAGGTTGAGTCAATGAAAAACATATATCTAAAAATGTATTTTCTTTAAAATCTCAGTAAAACTGTTTTTGATATATTTATTGAAGCTATTTACAAATATATTTTCTGATTTTCCTGCAGGAGCTCATCAAACCAAATTGAGGGCATCATGGAATACACCTTCCAGGATGGAGATGTTATACAACCAGTGAGCTTCCTAAATGAGCTTCGTTTACTGATGGGTATGCATTAATCTTTTTGAAGCCATTCTTATGCTTGAAATTTTTAGTCAAGAAAGCTTCTTTTTGCTTAAAATCATTACTGTCAGTTTGGATCTGATTTGATTTGATTTGGATTGCAGGATTGACTACTACAACAGTGTCTCTACTAACAACAAGTAGCTCTCCTCTGAGCCCTATAGTCCTTGTGTAAGTTTGCATTTCCCATCTTAAGAAATTTCAATTAGCCATTCAATCATAATAGTTGTTCCAAATCAGTAAACTGTATTAAACAAAAGTGTCGCTCTTTACAGATCTGGTTCAGCAGTGGTGAAAAGCAAGCTGCTGTTTAACTCCTCATCTCCAGTCCCCAGTGAAGCTCTGGTTCTCAGTGCTATCAGTACACTCAGGAACTCCAGAGAGTCACAACTAAATGAATCAGTGAAGCTGGTGAATGTCACCTATGAGAGTAAGTTTGATCATTTTGATTTGGAAAGCTTTTGAAATGTTCAAGTGTAAACAACTGATAAATGTAAAACTTTGAGTGAACAAAAATGGACATTTTGATGCCAACAGAAATCTCGGAAACCTCCTATGCCCTCATCTTTACCTTTAATCTGAGTAATATCAGCTTTCCAGAGGACCCAGCGCTAATAAGCAACACGTACCAGCAAGTGCAGGATGTCATTAAGAGTTCGGTAAGCATTCATAAATAGCTGAAGAAAAGAGTTTGTGTGCAATGTAAATTTTCCTCAGCGTTTGATTATTGGTTTGATTTTCACCGGCAGCTGAACACTCTTCTGAATGACCCTGGTAGTCCCGTTTTGGACCCCAAGTCCTCCAACTTCACGTAAGATGCAAACTGAATTTCATCTCTGAACCCATATTTATTCATAATCTTCATTTCAGACTCCAGGTTGAGTCAATGAAAAACGTATATCTAAAAATGTATTTTCTTTAAAATCTCAGTAAAACTGTTTTTGATATATTTATTGAAGCTATTTACAAATATATTTTCTGATTTTCCTGCAGGAGCTCATCAAACCAAATTGAGGGCATCATGGAATACACCTTCCAGGATGGAGATGTTATACAACCAGTGAGCTTCCTAAATGAGCTTCGTTTACTGATGGGTATGCATTAATCTTTTTGAAGCCATTCTTATGCTTGAAATTTTTAGTCAAGAAAGCTTCTTTTTGCTTAAAATCATTACTGTCAGTTTGGATCTGATTTGATTTGATTTGGATTGCAGGATTGACTACTACAACAGTGTCTCTACTAACAACAAGTAGCTCTCCTCTGAGCCCTATAGTCCTTGTGTAAGTTTGCATTTCCCATCTTAAGAAATTTCAATTAGCCATTCAATCATAATAGTTGTTCCAAATCAGTAAACTGTATTAAACAAAAGTGTCGCTCTTTACAGATCTGGTTCAGCAGTGGTGAAAAGCAAGCTGCTGTTTAACTCCTCATCTCCAGTCCCCAGTGAAGCTCTGGTTCTCAGTGCTATCAGTACACTCAGGAACTCCAGAGAGTCACAACTAAATGAATCAGTGAAGCTGGTGAATGTCACCTATGAGAGTAAGTTTGATCATTTTGATTTGGAAAGCTTTTGAAATGTTCAAGTGTAAACAACTGATAAATGTAAAACTTTGAGTGAACAAAAATGGACATTTTGATGCCAACAGAAATCTCGGAAACCTCCTATGCCCTCATCTTTACCTTTAATCTGAGTAATATCAGCTTTCCAGAGGACCCAGCGCTAATAAGCAACACGTACCAGCAAGTGCAGGATGTCATTAAGAGTTCGGTAAGCATTCATAAATAGCTGAAGAAAAGAGTTTGTGTGCAATGTAAATTTTCCTCAGCGTTTGATTACTGGTTTGATTTTCACCGGCAGCTGAACACTCTTCTGAATGACCCTGGTAGTCCCGTTTTGGACCCCAAGTCCTCCAACTTCACGTAAGATGCAAACTGAATTTCATCTCTGAACCCATATTTATTCATAATCTTCATTTCAGACTCCAGGTTGAGTCAATGAAAAACGTATATCTAAAAATGTATTTTCTTTAAAATCTCAGTAAAACTGTTTTTGATATATTTATTGAAGCTATTTACAAATATATTTTCTGATTTTCCTGCAGGAGCTCATCAAACCAAATTGAGGGCATCATGGAATACACCTTCCAGGATGGAGATGTTATACAACCAGTGAGCTTCCTAAATGAGCTTCGTTTACTGATGGGTATGCATTAATCTTTTTGAAGCCATTCTTATGCTTGAAATTTTTAGTCAAGAAAGCTTCTTTTTGCTTAAAATCATTACAGTCAGTTTGGTTTGATTTGATTTGATTTGGATTGCAGGATTGACTACTACAACAGTGTCTCTACTAACAACAAGTAGCTCTCCTCTGAGCCCTATAGTCCTTGTGTAAGTTTGCATTTCCCATCTTAAGAAATTTCAATTAGCCATTCAATCATAATAGTTGTTCCAAATCAGTAAACTGTATTAAACAAAAGTGTCGCTCTTTACAGATCTGGTTCAGCAGTGGTGAAAAGCAAGCTGCTGTTTAACTCCTCATCTCCAGTCCCCAGTGAAGCTCTGGTTCTCAGTGCTATCAGTACACTCAGGAACTCCAGAGAGTCACAACTAAATGAATCAGTGAAGCTGGTGAATGTCACCTATGAGAGTAAGTTTGATCATTTTGATTTGGAAAGCTTTTGAAATGTTCAAGTGTAAACAACTGATAAATGTAAAACTTTGAGTGAACAAAAATGGACATTTTGATGCCAACAGAAATCTCGGAAACCTCCTATGCCCTCATCTTTACCTTTAATCTGAGTAATATCAGCTTTCCAGAGGACCCAGCGCTAATAAGCAACACGTACCAGCAAGTGCAGGATGTCATTAAGAGTTCGGTAAGCATTCATAAATAGCTGAAGAAAAGAGTTTGTGTGCAAAGTAAATTTTCCTCAGCGTTTGATTATTGGTTTGATTTTCACCGGCAGCTGAACACTCTTCTGAATGACCCTGGTAGTCCCGTTTTGGACCCCAAGTCCTCCAACTTCACGTAAGATGCAAACTGAATTTCATCTCTGAACCCATATTTATTCATAATCTTCATTTCAGACTCCAGGTTGAGTCAATGAAAAACGTATATCTAAAAATGTATTTTCTTTAAAATCTCAGTAAAACTGTTTTTGATATATTTATTGAAGCTATTTACAAATATATTTTCTGATTTTCCTGCAGGAGCTCATCAAACCAAATTGAGGGCATCATGGAATACACCTTCCAGGATGGAGATGTTATACAACCAGTCAGCTTCCTAAATGAGCTTCGTTTACAGACTGGTATTTACATTCAAACATAACATTTTCCATCATGTCATATTTTAAGTGTCTCACTCCACAAACACCAAATATTTACAAAATTATTCTCATTCATTTATCTTTACTTTACAGGCCTAACCACAACCAAAACTCCAATAACAAACACAACTTCTACACCGACTGTGTAAGACCTATGAATCAAGTATATTTTTGTAAAACTCTGTAGTTTTCTACATCTGTCTCTAAATGTATCTGATTTACCCAATTTTGCAGGGTTGGGAAGGCTATTATTTACATTCGCCTTGTGTTTAACACATTGGGTCCCATACCAAGTGAGAGTAAAGTTCTAGATTTGGCTAACTCTCTACTCTACTCACGTCTCAGAGCTGTCTCAACACAAAACCTGAGTGTTCCTGTGAGCTTTGTGAATCTCATCTTTCAGAGTGAGTTTAACTCTTCACTTCGGGCACCTTATTATAAATATACCACTCACAAATAACGAATTCTTGTTTTATATATGTTTTAAGGAATTTCTAATACCTCCTACGGTCTCAACTTTGGATTTGAAATCAACAATGTCACCATGACTGAGAAACTTGAACTCAGAAATGACTCCTACACAATAATTCAAAACTCTATTAATAAACTGGTGAGTTTGAGACACTTCAATAAGTGCTAACTTTCAACAGCTTTATTTTAATTGCATTAGCCTCAATGTATTAATACTCTATATTAATCTCTATATTAATTGATAAATTCTTCAGCTGAACCAGATCTTAAGTTCCCCCTCAGCTACTCTGTTTGTGTTCAAACAAGCTAATTTCACGTAAGTCTTGACTCAGTACCTTTTACTTTATTTCACTTATAGAAATGTCCAATGATTTTAAAAGGAGCATGATAGGATAATTTCAGTTATTTACCTGTATTCTTGTTGTACATTTGATTCTTCTCTTAGGGGTAATTCCACAGTGATTCAGGCCGATGTACAGTACGTTTTCTCAGAAAGTGATATTCAGACACCCAGCATCTTTCTCCAGGAACTCCTCAAAGTTAATGGTGTTACCACACCTGCTCCTGCTGTAACTTCTCCAACGACTGTGTATGACCTATGATTCAAGTATAATTTTGTAAAAGTCAATAGTTTTCATCTTCTGTCTCTAAATGACTCTGATTTACTCTCTTTTGCAGGGTTGGGAAGGCGATTATTTACATTCGCCTCGTGTTCATCACGTTGGGTCCCATACCAAGTGAGAGTAAAGTTCTAGAGTTGGCCAACTCTTTACTCGACTCACGTCTCAGAACTAAACGTTCTGTCCCAACACAAACCCTGAGTGATCCTGTGAGCTTTGTGAATGTCACCTTTCAAAGTGAGTTTTACTCTTCACTTCGGGCTCCCTATTTAACTGTATGTATTCCACCAACAAATAATCACACAACTAATTCTTGTTTTATATACTTTTTAAGGAATTTCTGATAAATCCTATGCTCTCAAATTTGGGTTTGAAATCAGCAATGTCACCATGACTGAGAAACTTGAACTCAGAGATGACACCTACACAATAATTCAAAACTCTATTAACAAATTGGTGAGTTTAAGACACTTCAATAAAGTGCTTATTTACAACAGTTTGCCGTGAAATTGAAATTGCCTTATTTTGATCTCATTAGCCTTAACATATAATACTATATATTAATCTCCATACTAATTATTAAATTCTTCAGCTGAACCAGATCTTAAGTTCTCCTTCAGCTTCTCCATTTGTGTTCAAACAAGCCAATTTCAGGTAAGTTGTGACTCAGTACACTTTCACTTTATTTCAAGCAGAAATATCCAATGATTTTAAAAGGGCATGATAGGATAATTTCAGTTTTTTACTTGTGTTTCTTATTTTACATTATGATCTCCTCTTAGGGGTAATTCCACTGTGATTGAGGCTGATGTAGAGTATGTTTTCTCGGAAAGTGACATCCAGAATCCCAGCATCTTTCTCCAGGAACTCCTCAAAGTTAATGGTGTTACCACACCCGCACCTGCTGTAACTCCCAACACTACAGTACCCAACAACGGTACTAGTGCAGCATGGGTTGTGGCTATCATCGTCCCTTGTGCTATCATCATTATGCTGGTACCTTGCTGGATTCTCCTTTGTGTAAGTATCATGATGATTGACTGTAAATGTGTATTGGTTATGAAGTGAGTAATGACAGCGGAAATGTCTTATACTAATGATTTAGATCTGCTTTTTAAATGTTGTTTACAGTTTTGAAGTACAGGTTACTGTGTATAAAAGTTAAATTGAGGACACTGACACACTATCTGTTCTGTGTTTAGTGTTTGCTCTGTGGTTGCTGTGCTGCAATTAGAAGACGTTGGCACAGAAGACAGTCATACAATGTACAGTACACCACTCGAAACAGCCTCTTCTAGAGAATTCAAAGATATCCAATGAGAAAAACAGAAATGGGCAACACAATGCAATAAAATAAAAATCATAATTTCAGTTGATTTTACTGATTGAATGGTGATTGAATGGTGCCTTTATGTTATATATCATGATGAATTTACTATGTTGAAGCTTCTTTTATAAATTATTTATTTTATTGTGCCTGTGTTGCTGGACATACAGGATCTGCATACAAAATAAATGTGATTTGTTTTCAAGCTTTCTTTGTAGAATACATTATCATGATTTTTAATTTATTTATTTATAACAATGAATACTAAAAATATATAAAAGTCATGTTTTTTACATGAAATATGTCATTAAAGGGACAAAGGCAGAATAATTTAGTTATAGTTTTTATTCAAACTTCATGCACTTTATCTGTATACTGTACACCTACAGCAAATATATGTTCTGCAAGTTACAAACAAACATTTTTAACTGTAAAAACATCAATAAAAAAAAATACTAGATGTATTAATATTAAAGAATGTGTTTGTCATTATTCTGTTTCTCAATATAATCTAAATATGAAGGTTACTGGTTTATAGGCCTTGATGTGATGATGTTCACACATCAGAACAGTTTATAAATCTGACCCCTTGGATCCGACACAGTTGGTAGTGTTATGCATAATTCCTTGTTTTTCAGTTGTTCCATTACATGGAAAATAACGTAAACTTTTTTCATGCTGTATCTAATTAAGTTCCAAAACATTATTTGTTAGTGGCATATATACTTAAGTAGCCTATACATGCAAACATGAAGTGGAGAGCATGGTTTTTCACTTTTACAATCTAATATACTTTTCACTCACCGAGCACTTGATTAGGAATACTATGGTCTAAATAAAGTGCCTGACGTGTTCTCCTGCTATTGTAGCCCATCCGCCTCAAGGTTTGACGTGTTGTACATTCTGAGATGCTATTATGCTCACTACAGTTGTACAGAGTGGTTATCTGAGTTACCGTAGCCTTTCTGTCAGCTCGAACCAGTCTGGCCATTCTCCATTGACCTCTCTCATCAACAAGGAGTTTTCATCCGCAGAACTGCCGCTCACTGGATGTTTTTTGTTTTGGCACCATTCTGAGTAAACTGTAGAGACTGTTGTGCGTGAAAATCCCAGGAGATCAGCAGTTCCAGAAATACTCAAACCAGACTGTCTGGCACCAACAATCATGCCACAGTCGAAATCACTGAGATCACATTTTCCCCTCATTCTGATGGTTGATGTGAACATTAACTGAAGCTCCTGACCCATATCTGCATGATTGCATGCATTGCACTAATGCCAGATGATTGGCTGATTAGATAATCACATGAATAAGTAGGTGTACAGGTCTTCCTAATAAAGTGCTCAGTGATCTTTTGCGACCAAACATGTGCTATGAAGGAATTCATAGAAATTTTGTGTCATTTAGGAAAATGACATAAGAAACATTAGAATTCACTCCCATGAAGCAATGTGAATGATGCAAATGAGTCGGTCTCCCTTCACTCTCAAAATACTTATATATTTTTATATCTCTAAATATTTTGCAATAAACTTATAATATATTGTTTATATGCTTTTAATCAACAACATAAAATCAATATTTTTATACATCTCCATCATTTTAAATTCATTAAGTTCACTGTAGTTCATTCCCTCGTTAAAAATGTTCAACTTTCGCTGAAGCAGCAACCACAGCCTCCCAAATGCTGTTCAAAGAGGTGTATTGTCTTCCCTCACTGTAAATCTCACGTTTGAGAAAGGCCCACAAATTCTCAGTAGGATTTAAGTCAGGTGAGGAAAGGGGGCCAAGTCATTATTTGGGCATCTTTGAGGCCCTTGCTGGCTAGCCAAGCAGTGGAGTACTTGGATGCATGTGATGGAGCATTGTCCTGCATAAAGATCATGGCCTTCTTGAATGCTGTGGACTTCTTCCTGTACCACTGCTTGAAGAAAGTACTTTCCAGAAACTGGCAGTAGGTTTGAGAGTTGAGTTTCAGTCCATCTTCAATTCGAAAAGGTCCAGCTACCTCATCCTTAATGATAGCAGCCCATACCAGTACCCCTCCTCCACCTTGCTGGCACCTGACTCGAAGTAGTGCCCTGTGTCCATTAGTGATCCAGCCATAGGCCCATCCATCTGGTCCATCAAGAGTCACTCTCATTTCATCTGTCCATAAAACCTTTGAAAAATCTGTCTTCATGTATTTCTTTGCCCAATCTTGACGCTTCAACTTGTGAATATATTCAGTGGTGGTTGTGTTTCAGCCTTCTTGACCTTAGCCATGTCTCTGAGCACTTGGCACCTTGTACTTCTGGACACTCCAGGTAGGTTGCATTTCTGGAATATGGTAGCATTGGAGGATAATGGGTTCCTGGTAGCTTCACGTTTAATTCTTCTCAAGTCTTTTGCAGTTAATTTGCGCCTTCTCCATGCATTTTTTGCACCCCAGTTGACTATTCGCAACAAAACGTTTGATTGTCCGGTGGTCACGCCTCAATAGTTTAGCTATTTCAAGGGTGTTGCATCCGTGGCATTTTACAATATTTGACTTTTCAGTGTCAGTTAAATCTTTTTTATTGGCCCATTTTACTTGAGGTAATGAAGCTGCCTAATAATTATGCACACCTTGATATAATGTGTTAGTCAATTTCACCACACACTCCCTCATTACACAAATACATACGACCTGAAAATGATTGAATCCAATAAGCATTCAAGTTTGGAGATGGAAAATGTGCATGGAAATAATGATAAGATCAGAATACTCACTTGCCTAATAATTGGGCACGCAGTGTATAGTCAGGACATTAATAACATGAAAAATTACTATTACAATTTGAAAAAAATTTTCAGAACTTCTTAAACTACTTCAAAAAGTTTTCATCCTCCATGTGCAGCAATGACAGCTTTGCAGAGCCTTGGCATTGTAGTTGTCAGTTTGTCCAGATACTCAGGTGACATTTCACCCCACGCTTCCTGTAGCACTTGCCATAGATGTGGCTGTCTTGTCGGGCACTGCTCACGCACCTTACAGTCTAGCTGATACCACAAATGCTCAACAGAGTTAAGATCAATAACACTCTTTTCCTATTATCTGTCTGTTTCTTTGCCCACTCTAACCTCTTCTTTTTGTTTTTCTGTTTCAAAAGTGCCTTTTTCTTTGCAATTCTTCCCATAAGGCCTGCACTGGTGTTGAGTGGGTAGAATTCAATGAAGATGTCAGCTGAGGACATGTGAGGCGTCTATTTCTCAAACTAGAGACTCTGATGTACTTTTTAGTGAGATCAGTCAGCGGGCTGGTGACGTCCGAATAATTAGGCACGAACCTTCTATAATAGCCAGCCAGCCCCAGGAACTGTCTCACCCCCTTTTTGGTCTTGGGCCTCGGGCAGGTCGCAATCGCTGCTGTCTTTTCAATTTGGGGACGCACCTGCCCATGACCCAAGTGGAACCCCAGATACCATACCTCCACCCGCCCAATCGCGCACTTCTTTGGGTTTGCTGTGAGTCCCACTCGGCGCAGCGATCTCAGAACCGCCCTCAGATGTTGCATATGCCGCTGCCAATCATTGCTGTAAATTATGATGTCATCTAAATAGGCAGCGGCGTAAGCTGAATGCGGTCTGAGAATTCAGTCCATGAGCCACTGAAACGTAGCCGGGGCTCCAAACAAACCGAACTGAAGTGTCACAAACTGGTGTAAACCAAACGGTGTGGAGAAGGCGGTTTTTTCACGGGAAATTGGTGTCAAGGGGATCTGCCAATAACCCTTCGTCAAATCCAATGTCGAATAAAATCGAGCAGTGCCCAACCGATCGAGCAACTCATCAACGTGAGGCATTGGATACGCATCAAATTTAGACACCGCGTTGACTTTCCTATAATCCACACAGAACCGTACAGACCCGTCGCTCTTAGGCACTAGAACAACTGGGCTGGACCAATCGCTGTGGGATTCTTCTATTACCCCCATATCCAGCATTGCATCCAATTCTTCCCGAACGATTTTCTTCTTGTGTTTGGGTAATCGGTAGGGGCGGCTACGTACCACGACCCCCGGCTCGGTCTCGATGTGGTGGTGAATGAGGTTTGTACACCCCGGTAGAGGGGAAAACACATTCGCAAACTCCTGTTGCAACCTAGCAACCTCCGCGAGTTGACTTGGTGAGAGGTGGTCTCTGCAAGTGACTGGGGTGAACTGTTTATGTTTTGAACTCACCTCCGGTCCGAGCTCCGCCTTCTTGGGAACTACCATAGCCAACGTCACAGGGACTGCCTCCCTCCACAATTTCAGGAGATTGAGGTGGTATATTTGACGTGCGCCCCCTCTATCGGTTCGTTTAACCTCATAATCGAGATCTCCCACTCGTCGTGTGACCTCAAAGGGTCCTTGCCACTTGGCGAGTGATTTAGAGCTCGATGTGGGAAGTAATACAAGCACTTTATCTCCTGGTGCAAATTCCCTTGGCTGAGTTCCCCTGTCATACAGTCGGCACTATCGTTCTTGAGCTTGGAGCAAATTCTCCTGTGTTAGCTGCCCCAAAGTGTGGAGTTTTGCTCTAAGATCAAGAACGTATTGAATTTCATTCTTACTATTTGAAGGTCCCTCCTCCCAGGCCTCTCGCAATACATCAAGCACACCACGTGGGCGTCGCCCATACAGCAGCTCAAATGGGGAGAATCCAGTGGAGGCTTGCGGGACCTCTCATACTGCAAATAACAGGGGGTCGAGCCATTTATCCCAATTTCTAGCATCGTCATGTACGAACTTACGAATCATATTTTTAAGAGTTTTATTAAATCGCTCCACCAGGCCATCCGTTTGAGGATGGTATACACTGGTGCGAATTGATTTAATATTCAACAATTCGTACAGCTTGCGTAGTGTCCGTGACATAAACGTTGTGCCCTGATCGGTGAGGATTTCTTTCGGAATCCCCACCCGGGAGATTATTTTGAAGAGTGCCTCCGCAACACTGCATGCTGAGATGTTGCGAAGAGGCACTGCTTCCGGATATCGTGTTGCATAGTCCACTAGGACCAATACAAAGCGATGTCCGCATGCTGACTGTTCTAATGGCCCGACGAGGTCCATTCCAATTCTCTCAAAGGGGACCTCGATCAACGGAAGAGGGCGCAATGGCGCTTTTGGGATGGCCGGTGGGTTAACCAGCTGGCATTTGCGGCATGCTGCACACCACCTGCAGACATCGCCACCAATGCCTGGCCGATAGAAGCGGGCTATTAGATGGTTCAGTGTTTTCCTTTCTCCTAAGTGACCTGCCATGGGATTATAATGAGCCGCCTGGAATACCATTTCCCGACGGCTCCGTGGAATCAAAAGTTGGGTTGTATCCTCTTTAGTCTGAGCGTCCTGTGTCACTCTATACAACCGCTCATTTATAATTGCAAAATAGGGGTATGAAAGGGCAATGTCTGGCTGGAGTCGTTGACCATCGATGACTCTCACTTGGTCGAAGGCGTGTTTGAGGGTTTCGTCTCGTGGCTGCTCCAAAGGGAAATCCCCCTCAGGGAATTCCCTGAGAAGGGGAGGGGCTGCAGCCTCTCCCCCTCTCTCGTCATTATGACGTGGAGCTGTCGAGCACGGCCCCGGCTCTGCCTCCCCTGCCAGAGCATCACACATTGCACATCTCCCTAATTTCATACATGACCCATCCGCACAAATTCCCTTTAATAAAACTCTAAAGTCAGGCCAATCAGTCCCCAGAATCAGCAGATGGGTGAGGCGGGAACTAACTGCGGCCTCCACTCTATGCTTTTTCCCCCGGAATTTAACCATCATGGTCACTACCAGATACTTGTGAATATCCCCATGCACACATTTCACCCTCACCGTTTTAGTTGTGCCCAAAGCCTCGGGTTGAACCAAGCGTTGGTGGATTAGTGGTTTGGTTTGGGAGGAGAGAGAGAGTAGGAGGGCTCTTCCGCCCTCAGGATCGCCGCCATGTGGTCCTCCGCAAGCCCGACGGCTTCCTCCAGCGATGCCGGGCGGTGGCACTGGACCCACTCCGCCGTCCCCTTTGGCAGTCGATGTATTAGTTGCTCCAGTACCACCTGGTCGATGATCCCGTCGACGCCATGGTCCCCTGCTAGCAACCACCTTCGGCAGGCGTCACGGAGCCATTGGGCAAAGGTAAATGGGTGGTCGGAGCTCTCCAGCTTCAGGTTCCGGAAGAGTTGACGATTCTCCTCCGGACTCCGCCCAAACCATTGTAGGATGGCTTTTTTCAAATCTCCGTAAGCCAGGAGGCTTGTTGCCAGCAGTTGTTGAGGCACGAGCTGGGCTTCCCCAGACAACAGCGGAATAAGTCAGGCCGCCCACTGGCCGAGCGGCCAGCCCCAGATCTTGGCGGTGCGTTCAAACAAGTGGAGGAACGCCTCGGGGTCGTCCACCGTCCCCATCTTCTGTAACGCAGGCGGGGGCAACGGCGTGTGGATGTCCGGGGTCGTGGCTGGGGGCGCCTCCTGGCTGAGGAGGCTCCGGATCACCCGCCGGTCCTCTGCTTGAGCACGTAGGAGTTCCACAAACCGGCGATCCTGATCTTGCTGGAGCTCAAGCAGGGTTTGCTGGTGGTTCCAATGTAAGCCCAGCGAGGGCTTGGAGGATCTCAGCCAACTGGGAGGACTCTACAGGGCGATTTCCGTCCATCTTCGAACTAATCCTGGGTTTCGGCACCAGTGTAACACTTTTCAATGGAAGGAGGCAAGAAGCAAGGTTTCCTGGTTCAGGTAGGTGTTTTATTCTCTTCTGTGCAACAGATTCACTCTTTCAGGGTTTTCACTCAGTTCAATCATTCACTCTCAAAAATAAACAAACTTCTTCACAAAACACTCAATAGCTTCAACATGTAATGGAAACAGTTTGACCATGCTGCACACTTGTTTCTCTCTCTCCCCGACTGCTGGCGGTGTGGCTCTTTTAGCCGCTCTCCCCGTGCTCGCTGAAATTAGAGACAGGTGTTAGACATAATTTAGCTCAGGTGTAAGCGCCCTTACCGCTTTCTCTCTCTCCGGAGAGATGCTTGACCATGCCCCCACTGCCACAGTGGGTTATATGGGCATCATCTGGGCATGGGATAAGATTGGGCACTTTGTTGGACTGAATGTGGGCCCCAGCTTGGTTAAGGTTGTGGGCCCCAGTTAGGCTGCCCAATAATGTTGTTTTTTAATGGGCCCCATTTGGGCAATAGCCTACATAAAAGTGATCTAACTGCTGTTTGTATTTGCAGTTGATTTAATTTAATAGGTAACAACTATGATTGTATAAAATAAAACAAAATATTGATTCAATTGATTCATTTTCAATTAATTGGTTATGGTTTAAAGAATATGACATACATTCTGTGCGTTTTTAAATTGTTTTGTGTGTACTGTGTTTGTGTGTATACAGTACATACACTGTGTGTATACGTGTGTTCATGTTTTCATTTATTTATTGATATCTTCACAAAATGTGCTGCACAAAAACAATATTTTTCTTATTTAAATAAAACACACAGAACTTGATCAATCACAGCACTATCATGCAGTCCCTCCCCCACAAGCTTTGATGATTGAAGTGCGTCAGTGCCTCCTCCCGCCTTTTCGTTTGAAAATAAACGGTCACCATCTGAACACCGTCATCTCCTGTGTGCCAAGGAATATAAAACTCTCTATCAAGGTATATAGCCTGCATTTAACCCAGTTTTACACCTGCTTTTGTATAATGGGAGATTTGGGAATTCAGGGAAGTTAAAGCCAAGATTTTATGAACTTTAATGAAAGTTAGCCAGCCTAGATTTAACAAAAACCTGACGTAATCTAGCAATCGAAAGATTAAAAATAATAACAACTGCAGTTAGCTAGAAAACTGCCCTATAAAATCACTTATGACTCTCTTTAGTGGTGTCAGAGGATTTTTATTTATTTATTTAACACTAAACCTTTTTCTCTCTAAAGGCAGTGACGAGATCAGAGGGGGAAGGGAGAGAGATGGCCAGTTTACTTGAAATGTCCAAATGCACATTTTCTTTCTTCCTTGGAACTCAAAATAAGATTTTAAGCAACAAGCTCCAAAAAAGAAAATAAAGCACCATAAAAGTACCACAAAGACCTAATCAACTTTTGTCACAGTTGTTTTCACAACGCACAGAGAAAAACTGATAGGAAGTGGCATTTTGGACAGGTGAAAAGTTAAGAGGTGAAAAGTTGTTTAATGTGATATATATATATATATATATATATATTTGGTACACATTATGGGTATGCATGGGGAAACAGCCGGGTTTACTATGCTTTCTTTTACTAAATTTTCACTCATCACTACAGTATGCTTTTTTTTTATTTGTTTGTATTTTTTATTATTACTGTTTTATCCAACTAATACTTTTTTGCACATTTGTCAAGCAAATATTATAAATCAGCCTTTATATTCAGGTATTTGTGACCTTGCCTGAGGTGGTTAACTTTCCATTGAAGAGCTTTACTGAAGTGAATGATGTGCAGTTGAAACTGTGAGTCTGACTTCCAGAAAATTGTGGTGAGTGTTATCACATAAGCAAGTGGTAAAGAGTTCTAGATGCAGGGGGTGGTTTAGTGTACCCACTGGCTTCACTTGCCCCTACTGCACTGTAGCCATTACGAAAATGTCTTTTTGTTATAAATATATTTTCTACTATATTTATTAAGGTCCAAAAGGGAGGGGAAGTTCGCACACAATGTGTAGAAAAAGTCTTACCATTTTTTAGTTTATTGAGAGGCCAAAATGTGCAAAAGTGCAAAAAGTGCTCACTTGCTTGGGGCACTTTTTGCCCTCTCAATAAACCAAAAAACTGTAAGAATTTTTCTACACAGTGTGTGCGAGCTTCCCCTCTTTTTGGACTTTAGTATGATTTTTTGAGCGTACGCACTAAAGCTACTTGGAAATATAAGCCCTTTCAGTATTTGCCATGGATGTCTACAGCTTTTGTTCTGCTGTTGGTTTAATACTATATTTATTTACATCTCAACTTTAGGTCTCAGTCCTTGGGAACATTGGAGGGAGGAGCTACGAGTGTGTGTGAAGAATTACCTGTATAGTAATTTACTTATTTTATTTTTTATTTTTTTAAGACAAATGACCTTGCCTGTAAGTTCAACCTCACAGGGTGCCATGGCAAACATTAATTTAGAAACCCACGTCTCTTTGATACTTTGTGTGGTATAAAGGCATTTCAACATCCTTAATTTACTTAAGTAAATAAAGTTTTGGTAAATGGAGCTTACAAGTATAAGTATTTAGTTTGTTTGTTTTTTAGTTCTGATTGGCCTATGCTCAAGTAATTTGCTTGCTTCATAGCTAAACACTTTTGTTCTCTGTGGCAAATTTAATTGTTTATGGGTTTGATGAGCTGTGCCCTTGTTGCTGCAGCAATAACCTCAACTTAAAATGAATTAATTATTTTGTTTCACAGGTAACCCGAAGAAGAACCCTTTCCAGCAAACTGTCAGTAAGAAAGAGGTGGATCTGGCTTTTAGTTAACCGTTTTGAAAATGCAAGAGACAGAGTTGGCAACTGTGCCTTGAGTGCCCAGCAGGACCTTGAACGGAGGGCAGCACAGTCAGATTTGTAAGTTGCAAAAAATGAAATTGTTTGTAATTTGTAACCAGTTAGTAATTTATTCAGTTGTAATTTTTTACATCTTAGAACATATGTCAACCAGTCAGAATCAAGCATTAAACTGCACCGTGATTTAAGGAATATTAATTAATTTCTTAATTTCTTCTCATCATTATATCTTGGGGAACGATACTACTTATACCAGATTGGATGATAGATGTTCCAAGGTTTTAATTTCTCCTATATATGTTAAAGGTGCACTCAGTATTTGTATACAGAAAGTGTAGAACAGTATTTCTGAAAAATATGTTTAAAAAGATGTACACTTACATTAGACGATGACTCTAATCATATCTTAAAGAGCACCTGTTATGGTTTTTAAACGTGCCTAATTTAGTTTTAAATGTCTCATACAATAGATTTACATGCATCCAAGATCAAAAAACACTTTAATTTGCTCATAATTTAAATTGCAGCATTACCTTTTTTTCCCAGTGTCAAAAACAACTCGTTCAATGATCCGTTCTAAAGGATTCATTCTAAACTCCTCCTTTCAGAGAGCCTGCTCTGCTCTGATCGGTCAGATGCCCCAATCTGTTGTGATTGGTCTACCGCTTAGTGTAGTGTTTGAGGGCGGGTCAAAGCTGTTCGCGAGCAGCCAATGAAGACCAGAGGTGGGGTTTTTTGTTACCAAATTATGTAGGTTAGTACAGGAAGTAAGTCTGGAATTACTAACGACTCATTTCAGGTGTTCAGAATCGGTTCTTTCTTTTGGGAGTCAATAACTCCATTTGTCGTGCACTTTGATTTTTGAAACTTTGCAGACTTTTTTACATTCACAAACAGCTATATAACACATTACATGAAAGGTAATATTTGAAAAACCATAATAGGTGCTCTTTAAAGGAGTAGTTCACCCAAAAATGAAAGTTCTCTCATCATTTACTCACCCTCATGCCATCTCAGATGTGTGACTTACTTTCTTCTGCTGAACACAAATGAAGATTTTTAGAATATCTCAGCTCTGTAGGTCCATACAATGCAGATCAACGGAGCCCAAAACTTTGAAGCTCCAAAAAGCACATAAAGGCAGTGTAAAAGTAATCCATAAGACTCCGGTGGTTAAATATATGTGTTCAGACATGATATGATAGGTCTGGGTGAGAAACAGATCAATATTTAAGTCCTTTTTTTTTTTTTACTATAAATGTTCACTTTCAAACAGCCCTCCTAAATGCTCTTCTCTCCAAAGAGTTCTTTTGTTTTTGCCAGTACACATTGTATGGACCTACAGAGTGGAGAAATTCTTAAAATCTAAATTTGTGCTCAGCAGAAGAAAGAAAGCCAGACACATCTGGGATGGCATGAGGGTGAGTAAATGATGAGAGAATTTTCTTTTATGGACTATTATCCTTTAGTGACAACTATCCCTTTAAAGGAATAATTCACCCAAAAATGAAAGTTTTCTCATAATTTTTTCACCCTCAAACCAGATGTTTAAACCAGATGTTTATGACTTTATTCTACTGAGCACAAATGAAGATTTTTAGAAGAATATCTCTGCTCTGTAGGTCCATACAATGCAAGTAAATGGGAGCCAAATTTTGATGCTCCAAAACGCACAATGGCAGAATAAAATTAATCCATAAGACTCCAGTTGTTAAATCCATATATTCAGAAGTGATATGATAAATGTGGATGAGAAACAGATCAATATTTAAAGGGTTTGTTCACCATAAATGAAAATCCTCTCATGATTTACTTGTCTTTAAGCCATCCCAGATGTGTATGACTTTCCTTCTTCAGCAGAACTGAAGTGAAAATTTTTAGACTCTTTTTCTTAATACAATGGAAGTATACAGGTGCCATCAGTGTTTTGGTCCAAAAGGCATATTTAGGGAGCATAAAAGTAATTCACAAGACTCCAGTTGATCAATTAATGTCTTCTGAAGCAAACCGATAGGTTGGTGTGAGAAACAAATAGATAATTAAAAAGTTTTTAACTTTAAATTGTTGCTTCCGGTTGCTGTTTGAAATGACCTAACTCTCGCATGACATTCATTCCTCTGTTGCATATAAAGCACACTTCCGACTTCTTGCGTGAACACGCCATTGCACTCACGTAACTGATTCATCAACTGCTGGCAGGAAGATTTTTTTTTTTGTATTTTTTTGTATTTTATTTTTTTTTAAGTTAATAAAGTTTTAACTGTCGGACGTGACGCCATGCAAGAAGCAGACGTGTGAGCGACAAGCTCTGCGCACTTTGTTAAATTTTTTATTATTTTCATGTTGTAATCTGGTGAAATTTGATACACCCAGTTACACATTTGCTCTTTGAGGCAAAACATGGCAAAGAAGTACAAATCCTCCGGCTCTGGAGACATTAAAAGACACTTACGTGTTCAGGATGAAAGCCCCGACAGGCCTACAGACTGGGGACTCGATTTGGATGGCGCGGCGGGAGAGGTGATCCAACGTCAGTTGCCAGCATGTCGGAGATGTTGACGAAGGTTCTTGCTGACTTGGAGGATCTCGCTGTAATACGGCGATCGATTACGGCGATGGAAATAAAATTCTCTGAGTTAGTTACAAGAGTGACTGATGTTGAGAGACGAATCGATTGTCTGGAATCTTCGGAGAGGGAATTAACTGCTAATTCGTCCGTGAACAAAGTTGATTTGGAACATCTCCTTGAAAAGCTTGAAGATCTTGAGAATTGAAGCCGCAGGAATAACGTTCGAATTGTTGGAATTCCTGAGCATGAGGAGGGCAATGATATGGTGAAATTCCTAGACGAGCTTTTCCCGAGACTGCTCGACATAACAGGCCACAAGCTGGAAATCGAGTGAGCTCACAGAGTCCCAGCTCACAGATTTGCTGAGGGAGATAGGCCCCGATCAATTCTGGCCAGATTTCTGAGATCATCCGATAAAGATCTTGTGTTGCGCCAGGCGAGGAGCAAAGGGAAGCTTTCTTGGAAGAACCATAATATTTTCTTGTTCCCGGACTTTGCGAGTTCGATGAGAGAAACGCAATCGGTTCAAGGAATGTAAGAAACTCTTACATCAGCGAAAGATCACTTTTGCTCTGATGTTTCCAGCCAAACCGAGAATAGAAACTAAGGACGGTCGCAAAGAATTTACATGTCCCAATCAGGCAATGTCTTTTATTGAATCAATGGGTGAGTAAACCATTGGATGTTTCTCATGTGAGTGGGTCGACTCGCTGTACTTTCTCTGGCTTTTGAGGAAGCTGGGCTTCATTTTGGTTTCTTTTTTCTTTTTGAGTTGGCTCCACCGAGTGGCTGGAGTTTGTTTTGTGAATAACACTTTTCCTTAAAGATTACATTTGCATTGAAGTTCCTGGCCAGTTTGAGAGTGGACACTACGGATGACTGCAAAATATCTACGTCCTCACACAAAGGATGTCTTTTATAAAGTTGACGGATTGTGTAAGTCATGGTATATACTTTTATGCGGTCTCTGAGTGAATTGACTCGACCATCCGGGGAACCGGGATGCCGGTTTTGTTTCTTTTTGTATTGGTTCCACCTAGCAGCTGGAGCTTGTTCTGTTGAATAACACTCCTTTGGAACAGCTGTGGATTAATCTGTTCATTTTTCGTGCTTATTCCTCCTGCTGGCTGGAGTTTGTTTTGTTGAGTATTTTTACGGGACATTGGAATGATTACGTCATCCGCTGAACTCATAACAGCCGGCTCACTGAACATTCGTTTGCCTGTCCAAGGAATCGGAACGGTTTTATATCAGCTAGAATTTGTTTTGTGGAAGATCACACCTTTGAGACAGTTCTGTGAATGAATCTACATGTTGTTTGTGTTCATTCTTCCTATTGGCTGGGGTTTATTTTACAAAGTATTTTCTGTTATGTAATTTTGCTTCACAAATTTGTGAGGCAAAATTGAGCAAAAGCAAAGTTGTCATGGGGGCTCGTGGGCGTTCATGGACCTTATGAGTCTAGAGGGATTGTTGCCGGTTGACGCTTTCTTGCACGGGGTTAATGTGCACGTTTTTCTCAAGCTGATGATGAGACCAACTGGTCCTCAGTGTCCTCTGTGGGCATGGCTTGGGAGGCACTTAAGGCGGTTCTTAGGGGTCGGATCATACAGTATGCCTCATTCATCAAAAAATCCAAAGCACGAGAACTCGTGGAGTTGGAAGAGAATATTAAAAGTGCTGAGGCAGAGCTGAAGCGCCGTATGTCAGCTGATGGCCTCAGAGAACTGATCCGATTGAAATATAGATATAATACTATTTTGTCGCGGAAAGTGGAGTTTTGGTTATTCAGGGCAAGACAGTCATACTTTGAGTCGGGTGACAAAGCAGGGAAGCTTTTGGCTAGATATATAAAGCAGAGAGAGTCTCTTTCTGTCATTCCCTCTAAAATCTGCTGGTGGTGAAATGTTTACCTCAGCCATTGATATTTATAATACCTTTAAAGAGCTCTATCTTGATCTTTATAGTTCCACGTCTTCATCTACTGATGAAGATATTAGAAACTTTGTGGAACCATTAGATCTTCCTAAACGGACAAAAAAACTCTCTTGATTCTGAGATAACTTTGGAGGAGCTTGACGAGGTAATTAAATCACTACCTACTGGCAAGGCTCCGGGGACAGATGGTTTTGCCGCAGAATTTTTTAGATCCTATGCTACAGAACTGGCTCTACATTTGTTAGAAGTTTATACTGAATCATTAAAGAATGGAAATTCCTCCAACCATGACACAAGCCCGGATCAGTCTGATTCTTAAAAAGGACAAAGATCTAAGCGAGTGTAAAAGTTACTGTCCAATCTCCCTGATCCAACTAGATGTAAAAATATTGTCAAAAATTTTGGCTAACCGATTAAGTAAGGTTATGACATCTCTTATACATATAGATCAGGTGGGATTTATTCAGGGCCATAGCTCTTCTGATAACATCAGGCATCTCATCAATATCATGTGGTCAGTAGCGAATTATCAATCTCCGGTCGCTGCCATCTCACTTGATGCCAAAAAGGCATTTGATATGGTAGAATGGGATTAACTTTTTAAGATTTTGGAAATGTATGGGTTCGGGAGTACATTTATTGGTTGGATTAAGTTACTTTATAGACACCCTGTAGCAGCGGTACAAACAAATGGATTAATTTCAGATTATTTTACTCTTGATAGGGGCACTCAGCAGGGCTGCCCTCTTTCCCCTTTATTGTTCTGTCTTGCCCTGGAACCATTAGCAGCTGCGATAAGGCAGGAGGATGATTTTCCAGGGGTGGTGGCGGGAGGTGTGGTGCATAAGCTTCTGCTTTACGCAGATGATATTTTATTATTTGTCTCTGAAACTACTAGATCTATGCCTTGCCTCCACAGAATTATTAATTCCTTTTCCAAGTTCTCAGGATACAAAGTTAATTGGTCTAAATCTGAAGCTTTGGCTCTGACAGCGTACTGTCCAGTAACTGCTTTCCAGCCGGGCGCCTTCCAATGGCCCAAACAGGGCATTAAGTATTTGGGGATTTTATTCCCAGCAAATTTGTCTGATTTAGTTAGTGTTAATTTCGACCCTTTAATAAAAAGATTTTCGAGCGATGTGGGTAAGTGGGCTTCATTACATTTATCAATGATTGGTAAGGTTAATGTTATTAAAATGAATTGTATTCCAAAATTTAACTACCTGCTACAATCTCTCCCTGTAGATGTCCCCCCTCTCTTATTTCAAGCAATTTGATAGCATAGCGAAGTCCTTCATTTGGAATGGTAAACGTCCCAGATTGCATTTTAATAAGTTACATAGGCCGATTGACAAAGGAGGGCTAGGTCCACCCAAGATTTTGTTTTATTACTATGCGTTCAGTCTCAGACATTTCGCTCATTGGTCACTTCCACCTGAGAGAGCCCCTCCCTGGTTTGTTATTGAACAGGCAGTTCTTGCCCCTATTTTGCCTTTACAAAGCATCTCTATCAAACTAATCGGAAAAGTTAAGTTACACCCCGTTATTATGCATTTACACTCGGTATGGACTAAAGTGTCCAGATTGTTTAAATTGGACACTTACTTAAATGTTGCCTCGAGCATATGGCAGAGCCCAAGATTATGTATTGGCAAGTCCCCTTTCTGCTGGCCAGAGTGGATTGAAAGGGGGGTTGATACACTCTGTGACCTATATGAAAGTGGAGTGTTGAGATCATTTGAAAACTTGGTCCAACATTTTGGGATCCCCAGACCTCAGTTTTATAGATATTTACAATTGCACCACCTGCTTTGTACTATTTTTGGGAGTAGCATACACCACCCTAAGGGGGCAGATGCTTTGGGAGAGGTGATTGCGGCTTTTGGAAAAGGTCATGAGGCATCAGTGTACTACTCCCTGTTAGTTCAGAGTATGGGGGATGGAGCTTTAACTTCTATTAAGAGATTATGGGAGAAAGATTTGAATTTGGTATTGGAGGATGGAGTGTGGACTAAGATTCTGAAAAATGTCAAGTCTGTATCTAGAGATGCAAGGGTTCGCCTTATTCAGTTAAAGATTTTACATAGATTCTATTGGACCCCCTCTAGACTGTACAGGCTTGGTCCTAAAGACACACCTACCTGCTGGCGATGCCAATCGGAGGATGGAGATTTAACCCATGTTTTTTGGGGGTGCGTTAAGATCCAAGGGTTTTGGTTGAGAATTCAGAATTTTGTATGTGATGTCTTGGGCACTCAGGTTTCGTTTTGCCCCAGATTCTGTATTTTGGGAGATGGGGCAGAAATCAATGTGGAGAATAAACATGTGGAGGATTGGGTCCTAACCTGTGTTATGGTCGCCAGGCAGGTGATTTTGAGGGGTTGGAAGTCGGTTGGAGCACCCCTGTTTCAGGAGTGGTGCTTGGAGATGGGGAGAGTGGCAGCCTTAGAAGAGGGGTCTTAAAGAAGACTAGGGAATCCGGATTTGTTTGTAAGAAAATGGGGTGGATATTTAGCATTCTTGGAGGGTTCTCGGGTGGAATAGTGGAGAGGGAGGGGTAATTGTCAGTGTGTGTGATTTTTATATTTGTATATATATATATATATATATATATATATATATATATATATATATATATATATATATATGTGTATTTTATTTATTTTTCTCTTTTTTCCTCTTTTAGTTGTTTGGTTTTTGTTTTTGTATTCTTTTATATGTGTTCATCTAAGACCACAGGGATGTTTGTTGAGGTTTGGGGTGGGGTTGGGGAGGAGGAGGGGTGGTAGTGGGTGTTAAAAGTTGATTTTGTGTATTTATAATTATGTTTTGTTTTTCTGTGTTTTAATAAATAAAAATGTTAATCATAAAAAAAAAGTTGTAACTATCTATTTAATTTTTTTACACAAACCTATTGATTTGCTTCAGAAGACATTAACTGATCGACTGGAGTTGTGTGGATTACTTTTATGCTGCATAAATATGCCTTTTGGACTGGGGGCCGGTTGCACCAGCTGTGTGTAAGTTAAAACTTAGCCTAGTTGTGGCGTAAATGGGCACTAAGTCACAATTTACGCACTACTAAATATTTGAGCATTGCACCACTAAACTTAGGTAGAACGTTTTAAGCGGCTCTTCAGCATGAAACCAATCTAACGGTGCAGTTTTCAGGATGCGTCGCCCGGTGTCAAGTTTCAACACATTCAAAATATATATAGGATATTATAATGAATAAATGTCTGTTTTTCCAGCCTGTTGTATTAGTATTTATTTATCACCCCTCATTTATTTTAGATACAGTTCCTATATATTGTTATTTACACAGGGCAAATATACTATTTATCAAATCTACTTTTATTACGTATCATTTTAATGGGGATATAATTTATTACAGCTGACAGTTACGTGAACAAACAAGGTTTGAACATCAACCATAACAAGATCATACTGAAATACATGGCTTTTTAACACTTCTGTGTATAAATATGAAGGCTGCTTATTGGATAAATACAGGTAAACGTCATAATGCAACTACGCATTACTCTATGGAGAGCTTATGACCTACTATTTAAGTCTTGCCTTAAGAACAGGTGGTGCAACCAAATTAAGCACTGATTTAGTACAAACAACTAGTACTTCCTAAGCCCTTAGTGTGAACTTTACATCCTAACTTACGTGAGAACTTACGCACAGCTGGGGCAACCCTACCCAGGAGACTGATGGCACCTGTATACTTCCATTGTATGGACAAAAAGAGCTGAAATGTGCTTCTAAAAAATCTTCACTTCAGTTCTGCTAAAGAAGGAAAGTCATATATGGGATGGCTTAAAGGTAAGTCAATCATGAGAGGATTTTCATTTTTTTGGTGAACTAACATTTTAAGTCCATTTTTGCTAGGAATTCTTCTCCCTGCCCAGTATGGGGTGTATGCATGAAGAATGTGAATCACCAAAAACACAAGAAGATGAATGTGAAAGTTAAAGTGGAGATTGACTGAGAAGGAAGGAGAATTTATTGTAAAAATGTACTTAAATATTGATGCGTTTCCCACCCACACCTATCCTCTGAAGACATGGATTAAACTAGTGGAGTCTTATGGATTACTTTTATGCTAACTTGTGTGATTTTGGAGCTTAAAAATGTTGGCACCCATTCACTTGCATTGTATGGACCAAAAGAGCTGAGAAATTCTTATAAAAATCTTAGTTTGTGTTCTGCTGAAGAAAGAAAGTCATACACATCTGGGATGACATATGTGGGAGTAAATAATGAGAGAATTTTCATTTGTGGGTGAACTATCCCTTTAAGTGACAATTTTTTCAGTTGTGTAGAGATACAATTAATTTGCATGGCCTGTTTATCACGAATGCCTTAAAGTGATGCTCCTTTGAATTTTCTGCAGTTCTGGTAGTATTTAAAATGGACTAAATTGCCTTTTGTATGTCTTGTCTTTCTGTGCTCTTCTTTAGGTATGAAGCTGAGGAGTCTGTTCAGGCCCAGGAGTCCTTTTGTCCAGATTTATTTCAGAGATTTATCCTGTCTTTTTCAACTTGAATAAAAACATGATTTACACATCCTGATGATTTGAAGTCTTTTTCATCATAATTCAAATATTATGTTATGTAATTTCTTTTACATTAAAATATTAGAGCTATAGACAAACTCAGCTGACTTTAGACATTCTTGTTTGGTCAGGCACAGGTTTACAAAAACAATGTAACACATTTGGTGTGGTTCAAAAGTGCAGAGTAGCACATTAACTTGACCCACAGCAATAAGGTTTATTAAATTAAAAGGGGCCACATTTTAGCCCATTCTGGCCCCACAAAAGTCCCATATAAGAAGAAAATGGTGCCTGTCTAGATTTGATCAAAAATGACTTTTCAAATAGTGATGGTGCTGTTTTTTACATCAGTAATGTGCTGACTATACTTTGTGATCCGTTGAATGCCACTTTGGTGAATTAAAGTACCGATTTCCTTCCAAAACAGCACAATCTGTACATTATCCCAAACTTTTTGCTGTGTGTGTGTGTATGGTGCAAAAGGTCACTTAAGAGGAGTAAGAGAATGTATATAATATATATAATTTTTGTTGTTGTTGTTGTTGTTGTTGCTGTTGCTTTATGCTTGATTTACGCTGCTAAATAAGGTGGAAAAGGGTTCATGTCAGAACAGTCTTGTGAGTTCGTCGAGCGATTTCAGGGACTCTTTAAATATTAAGACGTGGAGCTTTTATTTTAAAAAGCACAAGCGGATGTCGTCGACTCGTTGTCTTCGCCTTTAGATAGCTTCCGCACACACCAAGGTACACTTATTTGAAAAGGATTTATTGCTATGAGCTGCCTCTCTAATATCCGTGTACTGTAGCATTGCCTGTAGATTTCAGCGCAATGGCCAACATTTTAACGTTTCAAACACAAATCGCCTCAGTTATGGAAGTGCTCGCAAACGCCGCTGTAGCAGAAATCTGCAGACTTGTTGAGGACAGCTATGCCGAATTACAGATCGAAATATCCCAAAGACAAAAGGAGAATAACCTCCTTAAAAAGAAATTGAAAATGATAGAAATCCGGGAATCGTTTTACCGCAGAGCGCATAAACTGAGGAGCGCGTCGACTAACATGACCACAACAACTAGTGCTCACGACAAAGTGTCAGGTAAAAGCGGTGATGCCATTAGGCAATCATTTATACAAGAGTGGTTTGTTATAATGACAGTATTAAAACTTGGTTACTCACTGAGGAGATATCTTGTTCCCAGAGCGAATCGTGAGAGTGAAAGTGGGTTCGATGAATGATGAGTGTAGTGATGGAGAGGGATCAGCCCGCTCGGGTGAGGGTCCACTACAACCCAAAACACTTGATCAGGTCAGTATATCCAGTCATATCAAGTGTACTGTTAACTGTTGTAGAGAAGTAACTACACTCCAAATGCTGCACAGATGTAGGATGCAATTTGATGCAGCATGTCCTCAGTTGTGTTCCCTATGCAATACCTTTATTGGTTGTGATGTTATTACTCTGTCGGGTATTTTTACCTACTCACTTCAGTTAGAACTATTTTTTCCAAAGCTAATCCTACTTTTTTTTTTTTTTTTAATCTTAATCAATAGGATGTTGGAAACTGATACTTGCACTCCCTTCTGCAAAACTTGTCCACCAATATTTTATTTAACCCCTGAACCACCGCCTCTATTGAATATAGGATAATTTCCCACAAAGTCTTGAGTTATTAACATGATTTGCAATGACTATAGGGCATTCTGCATATTATTTACTTTTCTTTTTTATTTATATTATTGCTGTTTACAAAATCTTTAAGTCAAAGCATGACTAACGGTGCTTTTACATTGTTCTTGAAGGCATATTTTTGGGTTCAATATAGGTTAACCTCCATCAACAGCATTTGTGGCATAATGCTGATTACCATAAAAATACATTTCGACTCATCCCTCCTTTTATTTGAAAAAGATAAAATCTGGGTTACAGTGAGGCACTTACAATGGAAGTGAATAGAGCCAGTTCGGTAATGTTTTAACAGAATAATTAATGAAAGTTCTTTTATAAAATGATACACTTCACATTTCTACATTTTAAACCCTCTAAAAATTGTCTCCATTTACGACCATTGTAAGTGCCTATCTGTAACCTCAATATTTGCTTTTTCGTTCTTTTTTTTTTTTCTTTTTTTGTGGTAATCAACTTTATGCCACATGCTGATTGATGTCCATTTATCTTAACTTTTATTAACCCCAGAATATTCTTTGAATCTTGCAGATTTCATCTCTGTGATTATTCTACCTCAGTAGGAGTCAATGTTTATAGTAGGCTTAAGCCCATAGTATACTTCGGTCAAACGTGAATGCTAGGCGTATGCGTAAAGGAATACGTGATGCAAATGTAATCATCAGCAGAATGCTCGAGCACTGAATGCATTTGGCCCGCGTGTGTGAAGAAGTCAGGAGATTTCTGCATTTGTATAACTCCAGTCTAAAGGAATACAAAGACATATTTATAGGTTTAAACTCCTGAAGAGAAGTAGTCCAATATCTCATAGCGTGCATGCGTATATGTGCCTGTGTATTCGAGCACAGTCAAATGGACTGTCATACCTTAAAATAACCTACTCTTGAGCTTTGTACCTACACTTCATCTTTTTTTCTTTCTCTGTATGATAAACATCTGAATAAAAACATAATTTTTGAGATTACTGTCTTATAACATTGTCAGCATGGACAATTAACAGAAGTGTTAGCTCCCCTTTTTGTGTTAGTTCCAAAATGTGCCAAGACCAATGTAAATTGATGATAAATTATTTCCATTTTCTGCATTTATAAGGGAATTTTGTGTAAAATAAATGATGGCAACATAGAATTTTTTTATCAGTCTGTAAGGGATGAAGAGCCAGATGTTCTTATCATTAAAGAGGAGAGAACTGACAACATAAGGGGTGAACAGTCTGACGGAGAAGCAAGGCTTGCTGAAAATTGTACGTATAGTGCATTTAAAGGGTTCTTTGATGTCTTTTGTAATGGTTTTATATGTAACTTATTTTAGGGGTAAAATGTTTAACCCAGCAGTCAGGTCTTTCATGTTGTTTGGGGACAAAATTTGATGCGTAAGCACTTATCTGTTAGTCTATTAAAATAATTATAAACATGCATATATGTTTGAATACAACTCACAAAAATATTAATCAAGAAAAAAAAAAATCATTTAATGAATGTTGCATTTTGCTATTTTAACAATATTGAAAATGTAATAAAGGTAAACATATTTGTTGACTTTATAGAACAGCTTTCCACCAAAGCATGCTTTCTTACCTTTCCTGTTACATGCACTTTGTAGATAAAGAGGACCCCCAGTCTAGAAATACAGGGGTCTTTGGAACAGTCAACAGAGATAACTTAATTGACCACAATGCAGATCAACATTGCCGTCGAGAGGTCAGTATGAGAGACTGCAAACTGCTTGTAGTTGTTTGTGAAACAGACTCATGACAGACAAACTGAATTTCTCTAGTAGTGACAGTTTCCACGCTGCTGCCTTTTTCTCAGCCAAGCTAATTTAATTGGATTGAGACTGGTTTGCCGATGGCCCATATACTCTTAATATGAACAGTAGTATACGAAAAGAAAGTAATAAAAGATTAACCAAAATATGGATTTTGTTCTCAGGCAATGTATATTTTCACTTATTCATAGTTAACATGTTTGGTTGTGGTCTATTTATTAGATAAAAGATTGCTAGTAAAGAGACTTATTTGATGTTGAATCTAGAACCTGTAGGGAAAAGTTTTGGAATGAGTTGGTTTTATTTCCAACAGAAAACCTGGTAAAAGCAACACTGAACAAATTTCAGATTTGACAATACAAGCTCCTTAAACAGCGTGTTTAATACAGTATGTCTCCAATTTAAAAGTTAATTATGTTTAACTTTACAAAATTCACTTTCAATGATTTGTTCCCCTGTCAGTCCAATGGCATGCAACCTGATCTCCCTAAGGATGAAAACCCAGAGCTGAATGTGACAGATGAAGACACACATATACTCGGTGGTAATTACAAAATTGTATTTTGTTGATTCAGTGACTTATTTCAGAGATTATCAGGTGTGAGGTGTCTGTTTTACATAATAATTAAAAAATCCAGCCATCTAGCGTCTACAAGCAGATGAAACATCTAGAGGACGACCCATAGTGGATTTTGCCAATACCGATAACTAAAGTGGTGGAAAAGGTTGATAACCGATTAATTGACAGATTTTTATTAAATTGATTTATGGAATGTTAAAAAAAATAAAATAAAAATGTTCTTAGTCTTTATTTACCGTGAAAGGCACAGACATAGAGTCAAAATTTAGTAAAATCCCACACGCACATTTGTTGTGCAACCAAAAATTATTTATTTTTTAAATCCACAAAGATTTGGTGCATAATATGAGAATTTTAATTATAATAAGCCCAGAATAAACCGGGGACTCTTATTTTTGAAATGTCTGCACTTCCAGCTCACACAAACACTCACTTTTACAATCATCTACAATGTATTACAATAGTAACAATAAGTAAACATTGCTATATGGGCTAATAAATGCTGAATGAGCAGTAATCAATTAACAGTAGATCATCATTCATTACTAGTACTGTGGATTATCAGTGATTGCTTGTCACATGTCGTCTTTTTTATAACATTTTGCATTAATAATCATGAATTAGTCTCATGGACAGTGAGTCTTGGCTGCATTACAATGCTCTATATGTACACTACCAGTCAAAAGTTTAGGGTCACTCATTCTTTATTATTATTATTTTTCACATTTAAGGATAATAGTAAAGTCATCAAAACTATGCAAGAACAGAAATGGAACTATATGAATTGTGTTGTGACTAAAAAAAATCAAAAATAAATCAAAACTATTTTATATTTTAGCATCTTCATAGTCACCCTTTGCCTAGAATTTGCAGAAATGTACTTTTGACATTTTCTCAACCAGCTTCTTGAAGTATCACCATGGGATTCTTTTTAAACAGTATTGGAGTTCCCATCAATACTGGACACTTATTAGCTGCTTCTTTTTTTTTTAATTATTATTCGGTCCAAGTCATCCATTTAAAAAAAAAAAAAACTTTTTTTTTAAATTTATTTTTTTATAAAATTTTTGTTTTGTAATGAAATAAATTAAAATGTTGGCACAATTATATTTTTGTCTACAAAACTAATTTCATACATTTAAGCATATGCCTTAAGATCAAAAGGAGAAACATTTCAGTCAAGTGACCCCAAACTTTTGAACGGCAGTGTAAATATTCACCAAGTTAAGCATTCATCCTATATATTCACCAGATGAAGGGGTTTGGCCACAGAGGAACATTGAGAAAAAAAAAAAAAATGTGGCCAACTATCAGAGTAGATTTTTGCAGATAACCGATAGTTCCAAAAAGCAACTATCGGCACCGATTAATCGGTAAATCCGATATATCGGTCGCCCTTTTGTCACATCCATGTTGTTGTCCTTTTTGCTGGTGATGTAATATTAGCTTACCGACTTGTGCAGATTCCATTTAACCATGTTATATTTCAAAATAGTTGAATCCAGAATGGAGAGACACTCTGATGGAGAGGCAGAGATTAACCTGCAGTCTGTTACCTCCTATGCCTCATGGGATTCCAGGAGATTTGAAGCAACAGCAAAAAATCACTCATACACTGAAGCTGAATGCAACGCAGGGCCTTCTGTAAATCAATACTTCATGTACAGAGGGAGTGCAGATCCCACGTGTTCTTATACAACTCAGATAGACTCTAATGGCTTGTCTGTACCTGATGTGGATAGCCATGTACCACTCACTGATGATGCTGTTGGACCTGAGAAAGTGGTAATTTCTCAGTCTGAGTTATCGTCATATACACCTTCCTTTTCTTTCAAACAATCAGACACTCCTCAGATGCACAGGAAAGACAAGTTTATGTGTAAACACTGTGGAAAAGCTTTCTCTCAACCTAGCACTCTCCTCTTGCACCAGAAACTTCATGCCAGGGAGAGGGCTCACAACTGCACACTCTGTGGTAAAAGATTCAGTCACCCATCTAGTCTCAAAAGACACCAAAGCATTCATATGGGAGAGAAACCCTTCAGATGCCTGCATTGCGGGAAGCAATTCTCCGATCCAAGTAACCTCAAGAAGCATGTGAATGTTCACACTGGTGAAAAACCTTATGGTTGTAGCCAGTGTGGAAAAATGTTCAACCAGTCATCTAACCTTAAAACACACATGAAGATCCACACACGTGAGAAGCCTTTTGGTTGTGAACTGTGTGGAAAGATGTTCGCGTATAAATACAGCTTGGTGAAACACCAACAGAGAAACTGTATGTCTCAGCTACAGTAAATCTTACTGGACAGATTTAGGCTTTGTTCAGCAGTTTGAGATGACTTGCCTAGTCTATTTCTCAGTAGACATAACAGTATGTATGCTGCAGGAGGGGAAAGGTTTACATACATTGAAGAGAACAATACAATTCCATATTAAAACTCTTTTACACTGCTGGACCCTTATGGCAATTTTCATCACATTCAAGGTGGGTTTCTTAAATTGTCTTAGCATCATACTGTATTTAGTGGTGCAATGTATGATTGTTAACAGTCAGAAACATTATTTCAACTAGAGTAATCATACCTGCCAAGTATTATCAACCCTTTACAAATTGGAAGAAATTTAAAAGATGTTTTTTACATTTTAACTACTGTAACTTGCGTGTAAAAGGCTGTTAAAGGGTTAGTTCACCCAGAAAATTTTAATTGTCATAATTTACACTCCTTCATGACATTCTAAACCTGTGTGCCTTTTTTTCTTCTGTGGAGCACAATATGTGATACACCTTGCTTTTCTTTCAAACAATCAGACACTTCTCAGATGCACAGGCAAGACAAGTTTATGTGTAAACATTGTGGAATAATGTTCACACTTTTCCATACATTGACAGACATACAGTGAGCATGTCCAGTCAAGCTCCAAAAAGGAAAATCTATCTCTCCATCACAGTCCTCAAATCTCATTCACATTCATACTAGCCATTGGTTGAAACCAATTTATAATAGTACTAAAATTATTTGACCACTTTCCTATTAGATGGTCTCTAATAGCCTGTGTTCGTTTTTCTAAATCAAATCTAAATTGTTGGTTTATGATAGGGTGACCAGACATCCCGGTTTACCCGTGACAATCCCAATTTTAAAAGGTGTGTCCCGACAATTCTCTAAAAAATGTAATTATGTCCCGGTTTCAGCTGGTAGGCGTACTTATTTTTTCTTCTTAAATTAAATATCCTCATTGTCCTTCTCGCTATTGTCTCTGATCTGTTTTGACCTCACTCAGACCGTCACCATGGTCTTACCTTGAATGATGCCATTCTACTACCTGTTCTCGAGACCAAAATGACAACAAAGTCAGGTGACTGACCTTAGGGGGTTGGCAGCGGATGGGCTTTTTTGCCTGTTCCTCTGTGCGTTCACACAGAGAATTGGTTCATTCTTTCCTGAGCTGACTATATTTAAGCTGGATGTTTAAATATTTTTGTATGATTTTATGGTTTCTCTCTTTGTGAAGCTTTATTACTGCTGTATGCTATTGCTATATGTACACTAGGGGTGTGCTGTGAAGCCATTATCTGTGCTAAGTCAAAATTATCTGTATTTGGATAGAACCAGACATGGGTGGGGCTTAAACCGGAAGTGCGTCAAAACTACATAAAACGGCCATTTTAAATGTAACTATTACATTTATAGTTTCTATTAAAAAAATATGCCATGTATATGCCTAGTTATAAAAATAATAATTTTTTTCTATTATTATTAGGCTATTATTATTTAATTGTATTATTTTATTCTTTTTTTCTTTTCTTACCAGATAGAGCTGAATATGTAGGGTACATTAACTGAATATTTTGTTAACTGTGGTTTCTCATTGTGTTTCTGACATTAAAGCTGGAGTATGTAATTTCTGCGACACTAGGTCCACCGAACGGAATTGCAAAAATAAACGTTTTTAAAACAGCTTTCTGAATACGCCCCTTGCCTGCAGTTGTCCAAACAGTCAGATAGTCCTGCCCCCAACTCACGCAATTGAGTGCGCGGAGGTAGGCCATCCAATCGTTGCATTTGGGCCGAATGAAATGAAATGATTGAATGGGCCTTTTACAGGCCTGTGACTGCCACAGATAATGGATTTTATTTTTTTTATTTTATATTTTTTGTATCAGAGCACTTGATTTATTGATAGCTGTCAGGATGCAAAGAGACTTTCAACCAGTATAACAAAAAATGCTTCTGGTATAAATTGCATACTCTAGCTTTAATATCTGTTGAAACAGAATTTTCGTTATTCGTTTTTCATCCGTGCATGTATAACAACATTATTGTGGAGGTGCAAGGGGTCAAACAGTTGTGATATGTCAAGCACACATTTAGCAGCGAATATTAAATACAAATAAAAAAACATTAAAAGAAGTCAATATAGCTTACAAACAGGTGAAAGCCCAGTAAGTCTTTCAGGAAGCTAAGATACACTCGAGGCTGATTTTGTGGGCATGTATTTTAATGTAGATGACACCATTATTTAGTTCAATTACATGTGAAGGAGTAGAGAAATGCAGTGGAATAAATGAGAGCAAGCCTCTAGTTTTTCCAGAAGAGAATAGCGGAAAAAGAGCAAGCAAGTTTAAATGTTTCCATATTAGGTATATGGGATTTTTGGGCCGATACCGATAACTGATAATTCACAGCCCATTGTGGCCGATACCGATATCCAGTATTTTTTTTTTAAAAATACATTTTTAATCCTTTAATCTGAAACTGCTAGCTAATAAATTAAAAGCTTCTCATTTGAGAAATGTGTCATTTAAAAGCTTGGAATTTGGACTTGCTGCTATTTAAGGTTTGGTGGATGTAACATGAACTAGAAATGTGCCTATATTACAGATGTATGCTGATTTGAATGACAAATAAAAGATAATTTGCATAAATTGTATGGTGCCCATTTATATGAGTGTTTACGGTAATACTGATGACTCACAGAAAGATGGTTTAATGCATTAAACCAAAATGAGGCTATAAACTGCATGTAACGAACATTAAACAACAAAACACACAATACAAACCCTAATCTCTGTATACTGTAATATTTATGCTTACAGCCAGACTGCGAGTGCAGTGGTGGTTTGTGTGTTATGTATTTAATGCACGTCTCATTCATGGACGCTTGTTATAGCGTGTTGCCAATTTAGCGACTTTTCAGAACTCTTTAGCGACTTTTATTCAAAAAAGCCCGTAGCGACAAATCTAGCGACTTTTTGGACAAACCTTAGCTACCTTCCGTAGAAGAAAGTCGCCAGTACTGCCCTGCGAGCGCGTGTTCTTGCTTTCCCGCCCGGACTCGGAGGCACACCTCTCTCTGCGTCTGCTCTGTTCAGTGAGACTGACAGAGAGAGAGGTGAGCAGGCGAGAAGGCGTAGCAGCACAATCAGTTGACCACACGGCAACTGACATAGACGTGAATGAACTGCGCATGTGCAAACAGCGTTGTCAAGGACCAATCACGAATCTGTATTCTTTGCTCCCCTTTTGCTTTAAATGTAAAGAGTTTAATTTTTTGTAAATATGCACATAGTTTTTTTTTGTTTTTTTTTAAATATGCAGTTTTTTTTTTTGTATATTACAGTATGTACGGTAAACACAGATAAGCAAACACTATGCAAAATGCAAATGAGACGCGATGACGTCACGAATATGCTAATTAGCGTATGCCGTCATCTAATTTAATTATATTTATTCATCACACATTATACATTCGCACATATACAGTGAAATTCTTTTTTTCACATATCCCAGCTAAGCTGGGGTCAGAGTGCAGGGTCAGCCATGATACAACACCCCTGGAGCAGACAGGGTCAAGGGCCCAACAGTGGCAACTTGACAGTGCTGGGGCTTGAACCCCTGACCTTCTGATCAGTAACCCAGAGCCTTAGCCGCTGAGCCACCACTAGCTTTAGCTACTTTCCATTGAAACAAGTTGGCAACACTGGTTACAGCTCTGATCTGTGACAGCTCCACTGTATAACTTATAAAACGTGAACACATCAATCATAATGGGAATAGGTAACATCGTACAGATCACATAGTCTTGAGTCATAACGTTACAAAAATCTCAACTCCTAAATGACAACAAGCACATTCGTTTCACTCACAAACTAGAGTTTTTAGCCATCTCGAGTCACTCTGTGAGAATTATTTCAATATAAATGTACCATGTGAGGTTTGGATTTGTTTTAATCATCACAATGCTGTGTTGCAAGTAACGATGTGCTATTACCCACATTCTGTTTGTTTCATGAAGTAAAACACGAAAAATTATTGCCTTACTGAACTGAATATCAGAAATGACATGTCCTTACAGCAGATGACTAAAACCAGCCCCCAAACAAAATAACAAGGTGCAGAGATGTTGGAATATTCCTTACGGAGCAACATGAGCTTGTCTTTCACTCACACAGAGACATTGTGTGTGCAGCCACAAGCAAATAATCTCTAACAAAATATCTGCGGTAATTCCATTATTGGCACAATGATAATAATATTTTGATTTTACCGGTTATCGGCCAATCATATATTGGCAGCCGATATATCGTGCATCCCTACTCCATATCACATGTGGAGGAATATTCTGAATAGTTTTGCACTCTATGGATCATTTACACTTTTTTTTTTTTTGGAATAAAGGATTAACCAGATTAATAGGTGATGTGGATGTAAATATGGTTAAGAGATAAACAGACAAGCTCCGCTGTGAAATCATCACTTCAGGTCAGGAATTCAACATCGCGCTCAGGTTGGTTTATGAATACATGGGATTCCTTAATTGTGAATTGTGTGAAACATTAACATAGACATTTTAAGGAATGGAAAATGTATATTATATAATATCTGAGTTAATGTTACTCTTGACAAGCTCAGATTTCTGAGATGTGTTGAATGCTCTTTAAGTCTGTAGGCAGCTGGGTTGGCCGATATATTGTCCCAGAAATAATTGTGATTTTATGCCACTGATATAATGATAATATAATAGCATAATAATGCAAGTACACCCTTTCAAATAGCAATGAACTTTTAATTCTTAAGAATATTCAGACATTGGAATCGTAATGTCAAAAAAAAATAATAATAATAATAATTAAGTCGGGAAGGCCCCTCTCCATCTCCAACTGTTTTTGTTCCCAGCTAGGAAAACTGGATGGGATGGTTATGTATTAGATGAGCTTTTAGGTTAGTTGTATTGCCATTTTTCGTTGACACTGTTTTTAAACAAAGTCGACACACTGGCTCGTTCACGTTAATGGACTCTCCTCTCTCGTTCGGCTTAAAGCCAAAATGTTCCTACACCGGAGCTGTGGAATGCGGCTTTGAAACCAAGTCCATTTGGACTTATTCTTCCAAACTTTCTGGCTGGAATTATGCAGTCGTCGGGAAAAACACCTATTAAAACACCTATTATCCTCGAGTAACAGCAGGGCTAGACATTAAGCATTTTCATGTGCTTGTCCTTCGGACAAGTAAATTGGTAGTTCACTTGTCCGAGTAAAAAAGTTACTTGTCCGGAGACAAAAACAAAAGAAAGGACGTAAGGAGAAAAGCCTTCATAATCATCATTTACACCTAGATTAAGAACACAGTGCAGAAAGATGATAAATCATTACTCACCCTCAAGCCTGTATGACTTTCTCTCTTCTGAGGAACACAAAATTAGATTTTTGGCAGAATGTTAGTCACAGTCACTATTCACGGTCACTGCATCTTTTTTTTTTCTCTCCATAAAATAAAAGTAGATTGAGACTGAAACTAACATTCTCCCTAACATCTCCTTTTGAGTTCCACGGAAGATAGAAAGTCAGACCCGTTTGGAACAACATGATAGAAAGTAATGATTACAGAATTTATGGTAACACTTTACAATAAGGTGCATTAACATTAGACAGGGTTGGGAGGGTTACTTTTGTAATGTATTCCACTACAGATTATAGAATACATGATGTAAAATGTAATTTGTAACATATTCCGTTAGATTACTCAAGGTCAGTAACGTTTTCTAAATACTTTGGATTACTTCTTCAGCACTGGTAGATTTTTTCACTTGTTTTGACTATAAAAACTCTGCCAATACAGTAAGACAAAATACACATGTTAAAAATACATTCTCTGAAAAACCTAAATATCTTATGCAGTGTTGTTTCTAAACAAGATAAATCAAATTGATCTTGTTTTAAGGATTTTTTTATATTTTTACAGGAAAACAATACAAAAAATTATTATCAAGAATAAGATTTTTGCCCTAATATCAAAGGTCTTACTAGAAAAAAAGAAATTATGATCCCAGGTGAATTTTCTTGATAAAAAAGTATGATCGTGCCTGGTAACGTGCATGTAAAATGGCTAGAAATAGCATTTTAGCTTAGCATAAAGCTGACAATTTACACAAGGTTTATTTTTATTTCTTCTACTCTAAACTTATTTCAAACTTACTTCTCTGTCTGCTCGTATGAATGTAACACTTCATAAGAAAGTTTCACTGCTGTTCAAATGCACTTTGGATCGCATCATTTATATGTATAAATGTTTTTCATCTGAAAGGACTAAATATTCAATTAAACAAATGACAATAAATTGCAAAGTAATCTCTTCAGTAATCAAAATACTTTTTGAATGTAACTTTATTCTAATTACCAATTATTTAAATTGTAACTGTAGTGGAATACAGTTACTTATATTTTGTATTTTAAATACGTAATCCCGTTACATGTATTCCGTTACTCCCCAACCCTGACATTAGATAATGCATTAGCTATCATGAACTAACAATGAACAATATTTTACAGCATTTATCAATCTTAGTTAATTTTAGTTACTAAAAAAAAAATAAAAAATACAATTGTTCATTGTTAGTTCATAGTGCATGAACTAATGTTAACATATACAACTTTTTATATTAATGTATGAAAATGTAGGCTATTAATATACTGTATGTTGGAATTAACATTAACCAAGATTAATAAATTATATAAAAGTGGTGTTTATTGTTAGTTCATGCTAACAAATGGAACCTTTTTGTAAAGTGTTACCAAATTTTCATTTTTGGGTAAATCATCTCTTTGAGAGTACAAGTCAATTCTCACCAGTTGCATTAAAAACGGCTGTTTAATATTGTCAAAATGCATTGAAAATGTTAACAGATAAAATCCTGAGAGAACCTTGCTGGTAAATCAGTAATGTTGTATATTCAAAACAGATATGCATATTAAAGATAGATAAAATGTTTTCCTTGTGTGTAATTGATTAATGTTATAGTATTAATATTATTCTAATGTTTATTGTTATATAGGCTACTTATTAAAATTGTCTGATACACATGGCAGAGCAAATACCTCGAATGCATACATTAGATGGAGCTCTAGAAAGATGAGAGATGTAACGAGTGCATAAGTCTGTTTTAAGCGTTTCTCTTCACTCTACAGACGGTATTATTTACACAAAGCGTTTTTAAAATTTCTGCCTTTCTTGCTGTTTTATGAGGGAGAGCCACGACGTGACGAGACAGAATTAGATCTCTCCAACATTGCGCGCTTGCGGTGAAGACAGTTTGTTGATTATAAACAGGAGCAATAGTTTTATCGCATCGCACCCTTATAGAGAACTACGGTCAGTCCAGTCTCCACTTGGAAAAGCATGGTCAAGCTAGCCCCCACGTTGTTTTGTGGTACGCGTATAAACTATGCATTACGGTAAGAGCGTTTAAGAACTGATTTCAAAATAAAAGCGACTTTCCGGTGAACATCAGTTCACATTCAGTCAGTCAGTCAGTCAATAACGAATGAATGAATATATAAATAAATGAATAAAAATACATAAATAACTACATAAAACAAAATGAATAAACATAAAAAATAAACTAATTTAATTAAAAAAAAACGCCTGCAAACATTATAATAAATTAATAATAAAGAATACATTTCCAAAGACCATCTGAATTTTAAGCACCAAAGTGACAGATTGTCATTAAGAAACTTCCCGTTGAATTTCAAAATTAAAGCCCTCTAAAATGTCATGTATATGCTGTGTTTTGTATAAATTCAGATAGATATTTAAAGGAAACTCACTGTTTCTAAAGAACACTTTCACTTCAGAGTGATAGTACACCACCTCAGACTGCCACTCACACAATGCCAGGGCAGTCTGATGTTGAATTTCAAAATTAAAGCCCTTTAAAATGTCATATATATATATATATATATATATATATATATATATATATATATATATATATATATATATATATATATATATATATATATGCTGTATTTTCTATAATTTCAGATAGATGTTTAAAGGAAACTCCCTGTTTCCAAAGAACACTTTCACTTCAGAGTGATAGTACACCACCTCAGAGTGCCACTCACACAATGCCTGGGCAGTCTGATGTTGTATTTCAGAATTAAAACCCTCTAAAATGGCAAATACATGCTGTATTTTCTATAAATTTGGATATATATTTAAAGGAAACTCCCTGTTTCCAAAGAACACTTTCACTTCAGAGTGATAGTACACCACCTCAGAGTGCCACTCACACAATGTCAGGGCAGTCTGATGTTGAATTGCAAAATTAAAGCCCTCTAAAATGTCATATATAAGTTGTGTTCCGTCTACATTCAGATAGATATTTATAGGAAATTATTTCCTTATAATTTTCAGTACATAGATGCAGTCAACCACACAATATTTCTGGTGGATCCTGCAAAAAGTTCCACAGAGGAAGCTGATTCCAACCTTGCAGCAAAAAGTTTCAGGTATTTTGATATGGGCAGCAATACAAGTACTTTATCTCCCTGTGCAAACTCCCATAGCCGAGCTCCACTGTTATACAGTCGGGACTGACGTTCTTGAGCCTGTTATAGATGCCCCAGTGTGTGGAGTTTTGCTCTCAGGTCAAGAACGTATTGAATTTAATTTTTGCTTTGTGAAGGTCCCTCCTCCCAATTTTACTTCATGACGTCCAACATGGCACAGGGCTTATGCCCATATAACAATTCAAATGGGGAAAACACCGTGGAGTTTTGCAGGACCTCTTGCACTGCAAATAACAGGGGTTTGAGCCACTTATCCCAATTCCGAGCATCTTCGTGTATGAATTTACAAATCATATTTTTTTTTTTTTTTTTTTTGGGGGGGGGGGGGGATTTTTCCCCTTTTTCTCCCAATTTGGAATGCCCAATTCCCAATATGCTCTAAGTCCTAATGGTCGCATAGTGATTCGCTTCAGTCCGGGTGATGGAGGACGAATCCCAGTTGCCTCCACGTCTGAGACAGTCAACCCACGCATCTTATCACATGGCTTGTTGAGCACGTTGCCACGGAGACATAGCGCGTGTGGAGGCTTCACGCCATCCACCATGGCAACCACTCTCAATTCACCACGCGCCCCACCGAGAACAAACAACATTATAGCGACCACGAGGAGGTTACCCCATGTGACTCTACCCTCCCTAGCAACCGGGCCAATTTGGTTGCTTAGGAGACCTGGCTGGAGTCACTCACCACGCCCTGGGATTCGAACTAGCGAACTAGTGAACTCCAGGGGTGGTAGCCAGCGTATTTTTACCACTGAGCTACCCAGGCCCCCTACAAATCATATTTTTAAGGTTTTATTAAATCATTTGACCAAGCCGTCCGTTTGTGGATGGAACACGCTTGTCCGAATTGACGTAATACCAAATAATTTGTACAGCTCGCGTAGTGTATGTGACATGAAATTAGTGCCCTGATCAGTGAGAATTTCTTTTGGAATCCCCACTCGGGAGATGATTCTGAAGAGTGCCTCCACAATACTACATGCTGAGATGTTGTGAAGAAGCACTGCTTCTGAGTATCACATTGCATAGTCCACCAGAACCAACACAAAACGATGCCCGTGTGCTGACTGTTCTAATGGCCCGACGAGGTCCATGCCAACTCTGTCAGATTCACCAGCTGACATTCGTGGCTAACATCCCTGCGAATGCCCGGCCAATAGAAACAGGCCATGAGATGGCTTAGTGTGTTACCCTGTCCCAAGTGACCCGCCATCAGACTATGATGAGCTGCCTGGAACAACATTTCCCGACGGCTCCTTGGTACTAACAACTGGGTTGTATCTTGTTTTGTCTGAGCGTCTTGCATCACTCGATACAACCGATCATTCATAATTGAGAAATACGGCTATGTGAGTGCAATGTGTTACTTTCACTTGGTCAAACGCATGCTTAAGAGTCTCATCTCGTGTCTGCTCCAGAGGAAAATCCCCAGTGGGAATTCCCCTAAGGGAGGGGGAAGCCTTGACTTCCCCAGCCCTTAGGAGAATTCCCGCTGGGGATTTTACATCATCCTGACACAGAGCTGACGTAGATGGCCCCAGCTCTGCCTCCCCCATCAGTGCTGACACCCCACACTGTCCCACTGTATTATATGTATTCAATGCCCAACTTTGAACCAAGCATTGATGAATAGAGGTTTGGTTACAACCTGAATCCACCAAGGCTTGGTATGTACCCCCCAATACTCACGGGTATTTGGTACGTCCCAGCTCAATTGGGGGCGGCCTGTGGAGTGTCGAGGACCCGGATCAACGTCCCCACCTTCATCACCGGGCACTGTTCGCGGAGGTGACCCGGCTCCCCACGACTCCAACAGACCAGCCGGAACCTCACACCCACACTAGTGGTGGCAGCTTCCCCTCACCTGAGAGGAAGAATGGGTAGAGCTGGGGGAGAGAGAAGCAGGAGTGTTAATACACCCCAGAGGCCGGGGCACCAGTCTCGGGGGATTGTTCCACCATTTTCGGGGGAACAGGATAGGTCGGAAGGAAGGAGGGGAAGTGGCGGGGGAGGGATCACAGAGAGAAAGAGAGCTGGGTGCACTGGCCCCCAGGTATGCTGCTAAGTGGTCCTCCGTCAGCTGTACTGCTTCATCCAGCGATGCTGGGCGGTGGCACTGTACCCACTTCGATGATCCTTTCGGTAGTCAGGAGATTAATTGCTCCAGCACCACGAGAATGATGACATGCCCAACGTCTCTGGGCTCCTCAGCCAACACCCACCGTCCACAGGCATCACGGAGCTGTTGAGCGAAGTTAAACGGGCGGCTGACTTCTCTCAGTGTCAGGGAACGGAACCGCTGGCGGTGCTCCTCTGGACTGCGGCCGATGGCTTTCTTCAGCTCAGGTTACCTCAGGTGGTTGTCGACCGGGAGCTGTTGGGCCACGAGTTGGGCCTCCCCGGTCAGCAGCAGTAAGAGGTGGACTGCCCATTGCACCCACAGCCATTTCAGAGCTTGGGCCGTGCACTCTTCAGCATAAACAAAACCAAAATACTACTTTTCAGCATAAACACACAGGATTTTGCTTTTCAGCATAAACACTCTCTATGAAACAGACACGCAGTCTCTGGTGTGTGCCATTCTCCCTCTTTCGGTGGACTGTGGCCATCTTTTATCTCCCCTGACTCTCACTGTGAACATAGAAATGGTAATTAGTCACAGTTCATCTCAGGTGGATGTCCTTACCGCTTTCTCTCTCCCCAGACGGGTGCTCGACCATGCCCTCACCTCCACAAATTACTATGACAATTTGAAAAAAAAAAAAAATTCAGAACTTCTTAAACTACTTTAAAGAGTTCTCATCAAAAAATCCTCCACATGCAGCAATGACATCTTTGCAGATCCTTGGCATTCCAGCTGTCAGTTTGTCCAGATACTCAGGTGACATTTCACCCCATGCTTCCTTTAGCGCTTGCCATAGACGTGGCTGTCTTGTCGGGCACTTCTCATGCACACTCTTTTCCAATTATCTATTGTCCAATGTCTGTGTTTCTTTACATTTTCTTTTTGTTTTTCTGTTTCAAAAGTGGCTTTTTCTTTGCAATTCTTCCCATAAGGCCTGCACCCCTGAGTCTTCTCTTTACTGTTGTACATGAAACTGGTGTTGAGCGGGTAGAATTCAATGAAGCTGTCAGCTGAGGACTTGTGAGGTGTCTATTTCTCAAACTAGAGACTCTGATGTACTAATCCTCTTGTTTAGTTGTACATCTGGCCTACCATGTCTCTTTCTGTCCTTGTTAGAGCCAGTTGTCCTTTGTCTATGAAGACTGTAGTGTACACCTTTGTATGTAATCTTCAGTTTTTTGGCAATTTCAAGCATTTTATAGCCTTCAATCCTCAAAACAATGATTGACTGATGAGTTTTTAGAGAAAGCTGTTTCTTCTTTGCCATTTTTGACCTAATATTGACCTTAAGACATGCCAGTCTATTGCATACTGTGGCAACTCAAAAACAAACACAAAGACAATGTTAAGCTTCATTTAACGAACCAAACAGCTTTCAACTGTGTTTGATATAATGGCAAGTGATTTTCTAGTACCAAATTAGCAATTTAGCATGATTACTCAAGAATAAGGTGATGGCTGCTGGAAATAGGGCCTGTCTAGATTTAATCAAAAATTACTTTTTTCAAATAGTGATGGTGTTGTTTTTAACATCAGTATTGTCCTGACTATACTCTGTGATCAGTTGAATGCCACTTTGGTGAATTAAAGTACCAATTTCCTTCCAAAACTTTTTGCCACCAGTGTGTGGGTATATATATATATATATATAGAGAGAGAGAGAGAGAGAGAGAGAGAGTGTTCTAAAAAAAAATATTCAGATAATCAAAATGCATTACATTATTGTGGCAGAGGAGTTAAGCATTGATAAGACAATACAAAAAGTGGCTTTAGAATCCAAGGTATTGTTTATAATAATAATACATTTTATTTATAGGCACCTTTCATGACACTCAAGGTCACCTTTCAAACAGAACACAAAAAAGTAATCCTTGAAAGCATCAACAATAACAACATTAAGCAAACAATACAATGATATACAATAAGACACTGGAAGATACAAAGTATGAACTCAATGCATGCACAGTCATAAAAAGGCCTGTTTAAATAGGTGAGTTTTAAGATGAGATTTAAAAGTACGAAAAATTTCACTGTTACGAATATCCAGAGGAAGGAATTTCCATAAGTGAGGGGCAGTATAACTAAAGGCTCTAGACCCTATAATGTTCAGATGAATACGTGGTATAACAAGAAGAGTTGACGAGGAAGATCTGAGGGTACAAGTAGGTGTATAGATATGAAAATGATCAGAGAGATATGAAGGAGTATGATTATTTAAGGCCTTGTAGGTAAGAAGCAAGATTTTAAAATCAATTCGGTACTTAACTGGAAGCCAATGCAAATGTTGAAGAACAGGTGAAATGTGTTCAGTAGAGGGGGTTCTAGAAATGATTCGTGCAGTTGAGTTCTGGACCAGCTGAAGTTTATGAAGAAGTTTGGAAGGAAGACCAGAGAGGAGAGCATTGCAGTAATCAATACGTGATGTAACCAGTGCACGAATGAGAATGGCAGTGCTGTTCAATGTGAGAGAGGGATGAAGATGATTAATATTACATAAATGAAAGTATGCAGAGCGAGTAATGTTATTAACATGGGCTTCAAAAGATAAGGTGCTATCAAGGACGACACCCAGACTCTTAACCTGTGAAGAAGGAGAAGCAGTGAACTGATCGATAGTCACAGCAAACTGTCAGATTTTGCCAAATTAGAATTGGATCTATTTGCATATTACTGAACATAAGCCAATCATTGGCATACGGTTCACAGCAATACATTTTGCAAGTGAATTTGTCAATCAGTCAGAGATTAATTATGAGGGCATTTTTAAGCACCTGTCAATGTACACTTGCATCAGACAGATGCTTTTGGAACGTCTCACCATTTTTAGGTCACTGTGTCAAGTTAAACATAGTTAAATACTTGCCTTAGTTTAGATTTGCACTCCATTAAGCTGTGTTTTGAATGCAAGAACGTATCCTCCTGTTATGCTGTCTGCTGAAGGGTTGTTTTGTTCTCTGTATAAGCTGCACATTGCCTACACAGCTGAAGTTTCGTTTACTGGAGAAAACAGGTGGTACTTCAAACTTGAATTTCTCAGGAAATTTTCTCAGGAAACTTCCTATGCAATTAAACTTTGTGAAAATACTGCATGTTATTGCACCCCTGCTAGTTTTTGATGCTTTTTTTTGTTATTGCATTTTACTGCTGTTAGTGGTGCCTTTTTCTCGTGATATCAAATTATTTCAATTTATATTTCTAAGCAGTATCATGGAAATTCTGAAATAAAAGACTCAGAAGCAGAGGACTGTCTTTCTGTAAGTTTAATTTCTTTCAAGAAATTGTTTCAGTCACCATTTGGAATGCCAAAGCTTCCTCTTGGCCAGTGAAACCACAAACCTTCCAATTTCATGGTTATTTATCAGTATCTGTGGAGTGCAGCCCCCATCTTCGCAAACTCCACCACACAGCTGCTCCTGCTTTCATCTCTGAGAGTTTTCGGCTGTTAATTGTCTCAAGTCGTTAACCTTGCCCTCTTATCATAACACCCACACTCAGGGTTGGGAGGGTTACTTTTGAAATGTATTCCACTACAGATTACAGAATACATGATGTAAAATGTAATTTGTAACGTATTCCGTTAGATTAATCAAGGTCAGTAACATATTCTAAATACTTTGGATTACTTCTTCAGCAGTGGTAGATTCTTTCACTTGTTTTGGCTATAAAAACTCTGCCAGTACAGTAATACAAAATACGCATGTTATAAATACATTCTTTGAAAAACCTAAATATCTGTCTGCTCGTATGAATTTAACACTTCATAAGAAAGTGTTTCACTGCTGTTCAAAGGCACTTTGGATCGCATCATTTATATGTATACATTTTTCCATCTGAAAGGACTAAATGTTAAATGAAACAAATGACAATAAAATGCAAAATAATCTCTTCAGTAATCAAAATACTTTTTGAATGTAACTGTATTCTAAATACTAATTATTTAAATTGTAACTGTAGTGGAATACAGTTACTTATATTTTGTATTTTAAATACATAATCCCGATGTATTTCGTTACTCCCCAACCCTGCCCACACTAGAGTTGGAAACGCACCTTCTTCAACACACACACACACACACACACACACACACACACACACACACACACACACAGAGAACATTATTTCAAATAGAGGACAGCAAAGTTCAACAGAGGACAGCATGAAAAGCAACGAGTAACACAGAAGAATAAACTGTAAAATTAAAAAAGAACATTTAATTAAAAAAGACATATGTGCAACGAGCATAAATTACCATAACAGTAGGAAAACAATTTCACTATACACAGGAACGCACATAATAGTACACAAATAAAACAAATAAGCATTCATTCTTATGTAGGCTATATACAGGTGCATCTCAATAAATTAGAATGTCGTGGAAAAGTTCATTTATTTCAGTAATTCAACTCAAATTGTGAAACTCGTGTATTAAATAAATTCAGTGCACACAGACTGAAGTAGTTTAAGTCTTTGGTTCTTTTAATTGTGATGATTTTGGCTCACATTTAACAAAAACCCACCAATTCACTATCTCAAATAATTAGAATACATCATAAGACCAATAAAAAAAAACATTTTTAGTGAATTGTTGGCCTTCTGGAAAGTATGTTCATTTACTGTATATGTACTCAATACTTGGTAGGGGCTCCTTTTGCTTTAATTACTGCCTCAATTCAGCGTGGCATGGAGGTGATCAGTTTGTGGCACTGCTGAGGTGGTATGGAAGCCCAGGTTTCTTTGACAGTGGCCTTCAGCTCATCTGCATTTTTTGGTCTCTTGTTTCTCATTTTCCTCTTGACAATACCCCATAGATTCTCTATGGGGTTCAGGTCTGGTGAGTTTGTTGGCCAGTCAAGCACACCAACACCATGGTCATTTAACCAACTTTTGGTGCTTTTGGCAGTGTGGGCAGGTGCCAAATCCTGCTGGAAAATGAAATCAGCATCTTTAAAAAGCTGGTCAGCAGAAGGAAGCATGAAGTGCTCCAAAATTTCTTGGTAAACAGGTGCAGTGACTTTGGTTTTCAAAAAACACAATGGACCAACACCAGCAGATGACATTGCACCCCAAATCATCACAGACTGTGGAAACTTAACACTGGACTTCAAGCAACTTGGGCTATGAGCTTCTCCACCCTTCCTCCAGACTCTAGGACCTTGGTTTCCAAATGAAATACAAAACTTGCTCTCATCTGAAAAGAGGACTTTGGAACACTGGGCAACAGTCCAGTTCTTCTTCTCCTTAGCCTCTGACATTGTCTGTGGTTCAGGAGTGGCTTAACAAGAGGAATATGACAACTGTAGCCAAATTCCTTGACATGTCTGTGTGTGGTGGCTCTTGATGCCTTGACCCCAGCCTCAGTCCATTCCTTGTGAAGTTCACCCAAATTCTTGAATCGATTTTGCTTGACAATCATAAGGCTGCGGTTCTCTCGGTTGGTTGTACATCTTTTTCTTCCACACTTTTTCCTTCCACTCAACTTTCTGTTAACATGCTTGGATACAGCACTCTGTGAACAGCCAGCTTCTTTGGCAATGAATGTTTGTGGCTTACCCTCCTTGTGAAGGGTGTCAATGATTGTCTTCTGGACAACTGTCAGATCAGCAGTCTTCCCCATGATTGTGTAGCCTAGTGAACCAAACTGAGAGACCATTTTGAAGGCTCAGGAAACCTTTGCAGGTGTTTTGAGTTGATTAGCTGATTGGCATGTCACCATATTCAAATTTTTTGAGATAGTGAATTGGCGGGTTTCTGTTAAATGTGAGCCAAAATCATCACAATTAAAAGAACCAAAGACTTCAACTACTTCAGTCTGTGTGCACTGAATTTATTTAATACACGAGTTTCACAATTTGAGTTGAATTACTGAAATAAATGAACTTTTCCACGACATTCTAATTTATTGAGATGCACCTGTATGTTAATACAAGTTCCCTTATGACTCAGTACACTTGACATTGCATTCTACTAATGCATATGGGGAGTGTCCTTCCACACGACCTAGTTGAAACCTCTCTACATTAACGGCAATATTCTAATATTGGCTATGGTTTTTGAGCCCGCCCTTTTAGGCGTGAAGCTGTCCGCTATAAAAGCAGGTGCACAAACACCATTCATCAGAATTTTCTTCCTTCAATCAGCGATTCATCTCTCATCTAGAATTCTTCTACTGCTTCACCGTCGACTACACGAGTCAGAGGGCGGGATCTTCATGGCAACAAGAATATGCTCCGCTCCCCTGCAATGCTCTGGTGAACATTGCCGCTTTGCCGCTTGAAGCTTCGCTGGTGAACGGGCCGCTTCAGCATCCTGATTCCCCGCAGCGCTTCGGCAGGAGTTGTGTATCCTTATAAGCAATTGTATATTGTTTTATTGTGTATACATATATATATATATATATATATATATATATATATATATATATATATATATATATATATATTGTGCAAAAGGTCACTTAAGAGGAGTAAGACAATGTAAGAGCATTAACCATGCCCGGGACTGTAATTATGAAAGCATGTAGCACGCATGAGTTCAGAAATGGCGCTGTTCACTAGGAAGAGAGGAATATACTGCATCAGCCGCTGCAAGAGATCAGTTCGCTGCATGCACGGGCACTGGAGATGTGCATTAAAGTTATTATCAGCCTCAGTTTGGATGTATCTTGTGTTCACGTGCGTCTTATATGAATGAGTACGGTTAATCCCATTATGTTCGCTGAGTTATGTTCGATGTTATCAGTAATTATAAAGTTATCGGCTGTGTTATGTTACGTGATAATGTTAATTAATCCGTGCTAGCTCTGCTAATTTATCTGCCGATCTACAATGTTTAGAATTATAATGTTTATAATGTTATAGTAAGTCGTGTGTGTAAATAATGATGGTAAATGCAATGAAAGATGTTATATCAAGTGTTCATGCATCATGTTATCGTGTGAGGGGAGCAGCCTATAGTTTGTATGTGAATGGTCTGATAATGTGTAATGGGGATTGCTGTTATTAGAGCTCTGCTCTTTGTCTGTTGCAGAGAAACCACACTCAAACAAATCCAAACCTACGCATGCTGATATACAACCCAGCCCACTTATGTGTCAAACCCCTGCTGGTTAAGACAAGGCTCATCTAATGAAGGACTTTACTCCATGTTTCTCTTCTAAATGTGCTCAACCTGCTCCGCATCTCATCATTCTCACCTCTCCTAGCATGCTCATCTGTAACCATCCCAAAGGCTCATACTAATCTAAGGAAACCCATTCCCACTGGATGCCTCAAAGGGGGCCTCATTGACTCTAATACTCGAACCCTCTAAAGTTCACTGCAGTCCTCAAGCTCATACCACTTGTTAAGCAGACACTGACTAACATGCATGTAAAGGCTGACTTCTCCCTCTGATGTTGATACTCGCATACTTGTGACAATAAATTAGTTTTAAGTTGATACTTCTTTCTGTAGTGTTCTGACCGACACACCTGGTTCACTGCTATATGAAACTAGCCCTACAGCGTCTTAATTAGCCCTTCGCTATATATATATATATATATATACACACACACACAAAAGAGTCGCTTACATGTTCACATCTTTTTAAAGATGTCATTCCTTAAGTCTTCCTTGTGGCACATCCCACCATTAGATCAGCATGAGAGCTGCATTCACTGTCTGGGCCACACCCACGCAGAGTCATGCCCTCATTGCGAGAGCATGAGTTTCAAGATGCTTTGCTCATGAATCGCCCTCATTCTGAGGGATGATTCAGCATCCTGCGCCCTCCCACCCACCTCTCGAGGGATCACACGGGAGGCACAGAGGGGCCGCGAGGTCAAGCAGGATGAATTTGAGGTGGTCCCCATGCTGGCAAATGCCCTGCAAGCCCCTCAATCTCCAGGTAACGCATCTATGCTGATACATTATGTGCGCACAGCCTCGTCTCGTTCTGCGGTTCTGATGCTGGGGATGATGATGATGTCATGTCTCTTGCTGCATCAGGCGAGTGGTCAGTGGATGATGCTACCACCTTTTTCCCCAGTGAGGGTGAGGAGCGTGTATGCGCCACTGACAAGGAGATGTTTCATGTCCTTTCAAGGGCAGTCGAAGAGCTTGATATCGAGTGGTCTCCTCCAGAGAAACCTACACTATCTCACCTTGATGAATGGTTCCTGCAGTCCGTGCGCCGTCAAGCGACCAGGTCCCGTAGATCTGTCCCATTCCCTGAAGTTCATAATGATCTGTCAAAATCCTGGCGCGCACCCTATTCAGCTCGCCCATGCAGCGATTACATGCTCTCTAATGTGGATCACGGGGAAGAAAACGGTTATGCTCTTGGAAACAGTTCTGTTAATTGCACCGAAATGGCCCAATCAGTCCTGGTTTCTGGAGATGGCAGAAATACTGGACTGGCCTCCATGGGAAATACCGCTGAAGAAAGATCTTCTCTCTCAAACACAAGGCATGGTTTGGCATCACCAGCCAAAGCTGCGAAGCCTACATGTGTGGCCTTTGAATGGTGCATGCTAAACGCGCCAAAACTGACACATTCAGTCATGAACACCATTTTGCAGACCAGAGCGCTGTTCACAAGATGCCTCTATGTGCTAAAATGGAATGTGTTCACTGACTGGTGTCCTTCATATGGCAAAGTCCCAGTAAATTGCCCCATACATGAAATTCTCATATTTCTTCAAGAGCGATTAGATGCAGGATTCACTCTGTCAACGCTCAAAGTTTATGTGCCGACTATATCTGCATATCATGCACCTGAAGCCTGCGCCACTATAGGCAAACATGATTTAATCATAAAGTTCCTTAGAGGAGCAAGACGATTAAATCCACCTAGGCCGGCTACAGTCCCGACTTGGGACCTACCTTTGGTCCTAAAAGCGCTCGCAGGGCCCCCCTTCCAGCCTTTGGACTCTGTTGATTTGTGCATGCTCTCTAATAAGACCACACTACTGCTGGCTCTGGCCTCAGTAAAACGGGTCATGACTTACATGCACTATTAATTGACAATTAATGTCTGGAGTTTGACCCCGGTCTTTCAAAAGCCACTGTCAGACCCAGAAAAGGCTATGTGCCTAAGGTTCTAACCACGCCCTTCAAAGTGCAGGTGGTTCACCTTCAAGCCTTCTTCCCTCCTCCATTTAATTTGAATGAGGAACAATCCTCCCATTTGTTTTGCCCTGTGTAGGCGCTACATGCATATGTTGAGCGCACCCGCCAGTTCAGACTGTCTGATCAGCTCTTTCTGTGCTATGGAGGATGCACGAAAGGAAAGTCCGTCTCCAAGCAAAGACTTTCTCACTGGATCGTTGATGCGATTGCCCCGGCTTAAGAGTCGCCGGGTAAGATTTGCCCAATTGGTGTTAAAGCACACTCAAGTAGAGGCATGGCCTCCTCATGGGCATGAAGAATGGTGTGTCTTTACAAGACATATGTTTTGCAGCAGGATGATCTTCTCAAAACACATTCGCAAGGTTTTAAAACCTAGACGTAATGTCTCTCTCTTCACAAGTCCTCTCTGTTTAGAGCGCTTGCTATTTCGTTTGCCAAATGTATACTTATGCTCCTCCCTTTAAGTACGGTCTCCCCATCATTTTACAGAACCGCCTGCATTCAGACCGCTGTAATTTACCATAAAGTCACAAGCACTTTCATTATAAATAAACTTCATTCCCAACTGGGTTCTTGAAGGGGTTAATTCATACTATATGACTATAGTTCATACATCCATTCTGAGTGTTCCCCTCCTGGCCCAACATGTAACCTTGGTTCCCTGAGACGAAGGAACGAGGCATTGCAAATGCTGGCCGTACAACAAGACTCAGAGTTCTTTGAGGTGCAAGCGATGCGCTCTTTGTCCCTCAGTCAGAAAATTCTGAGGAATGCTTTTATAGCAGACAGCTTCGCACCTAAAATGGCGGGGCTCAAACACCATAGCCAATATTAGAATATTGCCATTATTGTAGAGAGATTTTAACTAGGTTGTGTGGAAGGACACTCCATGGTTCAACTATAGTTACTGTAGTGAAACCATGGTTAATTTGTTTAAGGGTAAACAAAACAGAAATCTAATAATTTTCTGTTTAGGCTCACAAATGTAAAATAAAAAAACAATGACTTGAATTATGAATTAATAATATTTTAAATTATCCATTTTATCCCAAGAAACTGCAAAAAAATCAATTTAATAGAAGTATCTGTATTGGTATCATATCGACAATACTGGATTTGAAATTATTGGTATTGGATCGAAAAGAAAATAGAACAGAAAATAGAATGTAGGCTGTGGCTTGCAGAATGGGGCGGGGCAATGCATGGGGTGGAGCTACAAGTGTTGCTCCGCCCATAACTTACTCTGGCTCGGTCATCTTTCATAGGTGGACATGATAGGAAATGGGGCATTAGGTGGTATTAAAATAGTTTAGCGAGATAATTTTGATTATAGTGCTGTGGCAAAATTACTAATCCTACTTTGGCAAAGATTTAACACTATTAATTATGCGGTCATAGTAAATTTTGACTTGTAAGTGATATGAAGTTGTGTTGCACCTCACTTGTCATTTCAAACAAATGTAGTAGGACTAGATGAACAGATTATGTCATTCAAATCTGTAAACCCAAAGTTGTGCAATTTCACAAAGCCTTAATTATAATGCATGGTTAGAGAAATTAATTCAGAATTAAATGAATAATTATAAAATGTTAATTCCTTAATATCACTATAGAGGTGAAATGAAAGAAGTATATAATTATTGTTTTAATACAAATATAAAATAATTATAATTATAATATTATTAAACATGACTGATTTGCATAATCAATAATAGATTCATTCATTCATTGACCAAGTTTGCTTTAAATGCACACCATTGTTTGACTAAGGTCTGTATTCTAGTTAATTCCATAAAAGAGGTTTACATGCTTCATAGAGTGATTTCATATTCTGCATAAACTAACACGTGGATTAACTTGGATTAATCTGGGAAAAGATAAATAATTGGTTAAAAAATAGATACACAAATGCACTATTCAATTGTTAAATAGCCTAACATGAGAAAATCAGCATACCAACTTTCTCACAAAGACACAATCTCGATCACGAAAAGATTCATCGATGTCTTTCCACATCTGTTCTCTCTCCTCCTACTCCCTCCTGTCCCTCTCAACTCAGAAACACCTTGAAACACTCTTAAATCTTGAATGTAACCAAGTTCTATTTATCTGTAGGGAATCTGTAATTCAGGTCTCCCGCACAATCGCTGTGTGTCGTTTTGCTGCCAGGTATGCTTTTGATACACTTACCTATGTTTTTGTATGATGTTGTATTTTATTGATCATTGATGAAATTGATTTGATGGATTCTAATTGGATTGAAATATAAGTTTTACCTATCTGGCTAATAAATTGTTAAACTTGGTTTAATTCTGACTTATTCTGAAATTCTTGGCTTTAGTAGATTATGTTAAATCCATGTTGCCACAAATCTGCGATCAGTGTTAGAACACACTAATGGCTCAGTGTTGACAGAGCATCGGCCATGTCTTCTGGGACCTTAGCTTTCTGACTAACTATTCAGCTTTAACTAAATGTACCTAGACTGTAGGGACTAAATATAATCATTATTTAGAACAACGGAATGTTGGTCGACTCACCTAAATAATGTAATTACCTCTGAGAGCTATTAATATTATTCCAGTCAAGGGTACATAGGAAACTGTGGAGACTAATTAAAAGTACTATCTGGATACAGTAGCGTTGGTCAGCCTATCCAGATAGTATTAGTCACTCCTTCTGGCTGAGAATAGTGTTATTTTAATTAGGTGAATGCAGATCTAGGGGGACCACTATTCAGATAAAAGTATGCAGGGAGCGACTTGTCTGAATAGTATTAGTCAATAATGATCCAATACTGACCAGTTTGTGAAATGATAATGTGTACTGGCCAGCACATTAAACTCAAGTAACAGAAATCCAAATGAATGAGTGCAATGTAAAAAGTATAGAATTAACTAGAATAATCAAGTGCCTAAAATTAAGATAAATATTCATAGTAACAATTAATATAATTAAGATCTCAGTACAGCATCGAGGTTTTCATAATTTGAGTCAGATGTAATTAATGAGAGAATCAAGATAAATTGGGCAAACAAATTCTAATAATCAAAGTGTTATTATTACAGCATATCAAAAAAGACAATAACTCATAAGATACCTTCTGTCATTCTATTGGATACTGTTGTTGGACCAGTGGGTAGTCCTGTACACAAGCAATATCAAGTATAATAGCAATTGCAAGAATATAACTATAAAGAGCAACTGTAAAGTCAAAAGGGTTAGAAGCATAACACTTGAAAAAGCAAGATGGCCCCCACACTAACCCAAAAATCGACTGCAAGCAATAAATGTCCAGCACTGTAGGTGGTTGCATCATTGGACAGAGAGAAAGTTGTTGTGGTCGGCATAGTGTTTGTTGTAATAGTGGTAGACAAGAAGGCAGGGCCGTAGCTAGAGGGGTGAAAGGTGGTAATGATTCTAGGGGCCCACAGGTCCAGGGGGGCTCCACAACAGATTCTAAACTGAATTTTTGTTTTAATAGGAAAGGGGCCCAAAGCAATATACATCAGGGGCCCCAGAATACCCAGCTACGGCCCTGCAAGGAGGTACTGTTTGTTGGGGTAACAGTGGCCCTTATTGATCTTGAGCATGTCCCAGCATTGCCAGCTCTGTCTACAGCAACCAGTTCCATATTTTCAGAACAACAAGAGGCTCTGTAGAATACCAGTGTCACATTCATACCTCCATCACAGAGCACGGTGCTAGTGTTGAGAGTTCCAGGGCCTTGGCGAAGTGTCACAGTCAGGATACCAATCCCATTTCCATTAGTAAGATTGGCTAAAAGCTCCAATGAGGACAGGCTACAGTTGCTTAAGCAGATAGCAGTTATGCTAACAATCTAACATAACGGAGGGGTTAAGTCTGTAATGTGGAAGATGTCAAAAATTACCATTCAGATATCATAAACTAAACTTGTCTGATTGCTATTAGCTTGCTATTCAACTTGGCATACTCTTAAATACAATTTGAAAAATCTGACCTGCACGTGGAGGCTAATGCATCTTTTTTAAATCTATTTTTATTTTCTATTCATGTTATAACCTTTATTACAGTAACGTTAACCAACATTAAATGACTGTATTAATGGTAATAATAAAATAAGGTTACATTTGATAACATTAGTTAACATGAACTAACAATGAACAATAATTTTACACCACTTATTAATCTTGGTTAATGTCAACTGCAACACATACTAATACTTTTTTTAAGTTATATGTGGTAACATTAGTTAATACATTATAAACTAACAAAGATTATTATAATTAAGTTTAATAAATACTGTAACAATATGTTGTTCATTGTTAGTTCCTGATGCCTAATGCATTTACTAATATTAACAAATGTAACCTTATTATAAAGTGCTACTGTATTAACTATGGTAATAACTTCAGAGATAAGATGAATAAGGAATAATTGATGATGGATCATTGAATTATGCTTTGCATTGTGACTGCATTATTACCTTGGGTTGCAAATTATTTTTCAATAATTCAACGGGCCGGAGACAGTTATTTCATTTATACCACGGTTACCTCACTTTAAGGCATCGTTCAGGGTTTTATCTCAAGACATTTTCTGGTTTTCTTCCATAAAACACTCTTGTGAGTGGAACTACTTTCTTCCGACATGGATTCAGCGTCTTGTTTGGATACAGCCCGAGCCTCCGTTGCTAGGTAGAAAACATCACTTTAAAACTATCAACGGAGGATTGCGCTGCTTTACTGGAGCACTTACTGGACCAACGAGGTAGTGCATTTGTGCGTGTGTGTGTACATGAACGAAAGCCAGAAAAAGAAAGAAAATTGAGAGATTGTGTGTTGGATTACCTGTGTTTGCAGCTCTTGTCAGCAGAAACATTGCTTCAAATCGGCAAGATGTAAGTTTAAATATACTTCTCAGTGTCACCATTCTTGTATATAGCTTTCCCATTGCTACACAACCGTTTTATTAAGTCAGGGCCCCGGGTTGTCCATTGACATCAAGGTGGCTCTGTGTTCGGCTCACAAATATGTGTGTGTCCGTGTGTGAGAGTGTGGGTGAGAGAGAGGGAGCGTGAGGGTGCATTCCACAGATATTAAAAGTTGTTTTGGATTATATAGAAAATGTTGTTTTGACAGTTTACATCAAGGCTCTGTTTGTTGGTCGCAACTCGATTCTCTATGTGTGTGTGCGCGTATGTATTTGTACTATCTGTACTGTCTGTAGCAGATAAAGTAGAGAGGATGGAATACAGAAAGTGAAAATGCTGACAAGTAGTTAGACTGCACAAGTTGCTTATTGGTTGCCTATGTATGTTTACTCACTTGCTGGGGGCCTGCCATTTAATACCCTGTACACTGGCCACCTTGGGATAGCTCCACAAAGTTGAAGAGGAAATCAATGTCACTGTGGTCTGAGGATTGAAATACATAAATAATCCTTATAAATTTCAGAGAGTAAATGTCCCAGTGTATTTTTTAGCAATCATGCCAGGTCGTATATAAATTATTTGACATTTATGTGTACTAGTGGCAAAGGAGACATGGGTTCCAGTGCTTACAACATATACATCATAAAATATGTATATATCTATTGTCCACAATGCATCACAAAACACCATCTCTTCAAACATAGCACTTGTGGTTGTGACCATAAAGCTCTATTTTGGTCTCGTCACTCCAAATTACAGTGTGCCAGAAGCTGTGAGGTGTGTCAAGGTGTTGTCAGGCATATTGTAACCAGGCTTTTTTGTGGCATTGGCTTCTTTCTGGCAACTCGACCATGCAGCTCATTTTTGTTCAAGTATCGTCGTATTGTGCTCCTTGAAACAACCACACCATCTTTTTCCAGAGCAGCCTGTATTTCTCCTGAGGTTACCTGTGGGTTTTTCTTTGTATCCCGAACAATTCTTCTGGCAGTTGTGGCTGAAATCTTTCTTGGTCTACCTGACCTTGGCTTGGTATCAAGATATCCCCAAATTTTCCACTTCTTAATAAGTGATTGAACAGTACTGACTGGCATTTTCAAGGCTTTGGATGTATTTTTATGTCCTTTTCCATCTTTATAAAGTTTCATTACCTTGTTACACAGGTCTTTTGACAGTTCTTTTCTGCTCTCCATGGCTCAGTATCTAGCCTGCTCAGTGCATCCACGTGAGAGCTAACAAACTCATTGACTATTTATACACAGACACTAATTGCAATTTAAAAAGCCACAGGTGTGGGAAATTAACCTTTAATTGCCATTTAAACCTGTATGTGTCACCTTGTGTGTTTATAACAAGGCCAAACATTCAAGGGTATGTAAACTTTTGATCAGGGCCATTTGGGTGATTTCTGTTATCATTATGATTTAAAAAGGAGCCAAACAACTATGTGATAATAAATGGCTTCATATGATCACTATCCTTAAATAAAAGACAGTTTTTTGCATGATCAGTCATATTTTCAAAATCAATACCAAAATTTCACAATTTCTGCCAGGGTATGCAAACTTTTGAGCACAAATGTATATATAGTGCCCTCCACTAATATTGGCACCCTTGGTAAATATGAGCAAAGAAGGCTGTAAAAAATGTCTTTTTTGTTTATCCTTTAAATCTTTCATTCAAAATATTCACAAAAATTTAATCTTTAATTGAAATAAAATAATTGAAAGAGGGGACAAATCTTATAATTAAATATTTTTTCTCCAAAACACGTTTGCCACCATTATTGGCACCCCTAGAATTTCTTATGAGTAAAATATATCTGAAGTATATTCCCATAAATATTTAAATTTTTTAAGTACACCTGGGTGACTAGGAACATTAAATTGTTCAGCCATGACTTCACAGGGGTATAAATATGAGGTAACACACAGGCTACATTTCCTTTGTCATCCATCACAATGGGTAAGACCAAAGAATATAGTTATGATGTGCAGCAAAAGGTTGTTGAGCTTCACAAAATGGGAAGTGACTATAAGAAAATAGCTAAAGCATTCAAAATGCCCATTTCCACTATCAGGACAATAATAAAAAAGTTCCAATCAACTAGAGATGTTAAGAATTGGCCTGAAAGAGGATGTGTCTATATTGTCTCCACGCATGGTAAGGAGGACGGTTCAAGTGGCCAAAGAATCTCCAAGGATTACAGCTTGAGAACTGCAAAATTAGTTGGGTCTTGGGGTCAGAAAGTCTCCAAAACTACAATCACATGTAACCTACATCACCACAAGCTGTTTGGGAGGGTTTCAAGGAAAAATCCTCTGCTCTCATTCAACAACAAAGTCAAGCGTCTTGGGACCAGGTTCTAAGGTCTGATGAATCAAAAATAGAGCTTTTTGGCAGCAAACACCAGAGATGGGTTAGGCGCACACAGAGAGGTAGCAACATGGAAAAGTACCCAATGCCCACGGTTAAATATGGTTGTGGATCTTTAATATTGTGGGGCTGTTTTTCTGCCATAGGTCCTAGACATTTTGTTCGGATACATGGCATCATGGACTCTATCAAATACCAACAGATAAAACAATCAAAACCTGACTGTCTCTGCCAGAGATCTTAAAATGGGCCATGGTTGGATCTTCCAGCAGGAATCAAAATCAACACAAAAATGGTTCTGCCATGGTCATCCCAGTCCCCTGACCTGAACCACATAGACAACCTGTGGGGTGAAGTGAAGAGGAGAGTCCACCAGTGTGGACCTCGGAATTCAAAGGATTTGGAGAGAATCTGTATGGAGGAATTGTCTCAGATCCCTTGCCATGTGTTCTCCAACCTCATTAAGCATTATAGGGTAAGACTCAGAGCTGTTATCTTGGCAAAGGGAGGTTGCACAAAGTATTGAATAAAAGGGTGGCAATAATTGTGCCAAACATATATTTGACAAAAATATTCGTTTTTTTTTTTTTTTTTTTTTACAAAACTTGTGTTGTTTGCAATTGTTTGATATCCATTAGATGGTAGATTTTTGTGAATATTTTGAAAGAAAGATCAAAAGGATAAACAATAAAGATATATTTTGTACAGCCTTCTCATACCAAGGGTGTCAATAATAGTGAAGAGCACTGTAAATATATATATATATATATATATATATATATATATATATATATATATATATATATATATATACAGTGTTGGGGAGTAATGGAATACATGTAACAGGATTACGTATTTAAAATACAAAATATAAGTAACTTTGATAATTAGAATACAGACACATTCAAAAAGTATTTTGATTACTGAAGAGATTACTTTGCATTTTATTGTCATTTGTTTCATTTAATACTTAGTCCTTTCAGATGGAAAACATTTATACATATAAATGATGCGATCCAAAGTGCATTTGAACAGCGGTGAAACACTTTCTTATGATGTGTTACATTCATACGAGCAGACAGAGAAGTAAGTTTGAAGTAAGTTTGGAGCAGAAGAAATAGAAATAAAGCTTGTGTAAATTGTCAGCTTTACACTAAGCTAAAATGCTATTTCTAGCCATTTTACATGCACGTTACCAGGCACAATCATATTTTTTATCAAGAAAACATTTTTCAAGAAAAATTGTATTCTTGATAATAATTTTTGTATTGTTTTCCTGTAAAAAATATCTAAAAATCCTTGAAACATGATAAATTAGATTCATCTTGTTTTAGAAACAACACTGCATAAGATATTTAGGTTTTTCAGAGAATGTATTTTTAACATGTGTATATTGTCTTACTGTACTGGCAGAGTTTTTATAGTCAAAACAAGTGAAAAAATTTACCAGTGCTGAAGAAGTAATCCAAAGTATTTAGAATATGTTACTGACCTTGAGTAATCTAAAGGAATACGTTACAAATTACATTTTACAGCATGTACAGTGGCATGCAAATGTTTGGGCACCCCTGGTCAAAATTTATGTTGCTGTGAATAGTTAAGTGAGTAGAAGATGAACTGATCTCCAAAAGGCATAAAGTTAAAGATGAAACATTCTTTTCAACATTTTAAGCAATATTAGTGTATTATTTTTATTTTGTACAATTTTAAAGTGAAAAAAGGGAAAGAAGCACCATGCAAAAGTTTGGGCACCCCAAGAGATTTGAGCTCTCAGATAACTTTTACCAAGGTCTCAGATTTTAATTAGCTTGTTAGGGCTATGGCTTGTTCACAATCATCGTTTGGAAGGGCCAGGTATTGCAAATTTCAAAGCTTTATACATACTCAGACTCCTCAAATCTTGTCCCAACAATCAGCAGCCATGGGCTCCTCTAAGCAACTGCCTAGCACTCTGAAAGTTAAAATAATTCATGCCCACAAAGCAGGAGAAGGCTATAAGAATATAGCAAAGCATTTTCAGGTAGCCGTTTCCTCAGTTCATAATGTAATTAAGAAATGGCAGTTAGCAGGACTGGTGGAGTTCAAGTTGAGGTCTGGAAGACCAAGAAAACTTTCAAAGAGGATTGCTAGAAAGGCAAATCAAAACCCCTGTTTGACTGCAAAAGACCTTAAGGAAGATTTAGCAGACACTGGAGTAGTGGTGCACTGTTCTACTGTGCAGTGACACCTGCACAAATTTGATCTTCGTGGAAGAGTTATGAGAAGAATACATTTCCTGCATCCTCACCACAAATTTCAGCATCAGAAGTTTGCAAATAAACATCTCTCCAATTGTTAAGCACGGGGGTGGATCGATCATGCTTTGGGCTTGTGATGATGCCAGTGGCACAGGGGAACATTTCACTGGTAGAGGAAAGAATGGTTAAATTAAATACCAGCAAATTCTGGAAGCAAACATCATACCATCTGTAAAAAAGCTGAAGATGAAAAGAGGATTGCTTCTACAACAGGATGATCCTAAACACACCTCAAAAATCACAACGGACTACCTCAAGAGGCGCAAGCTGAAGGTTTTGCCATGGCCCTCACAGTCCCCCGACCTAAACATCATCAAAAATCTGTGGATAGACCTCAAAAGAGCAGTGAATGCAAGACGGCCCAAGAATCTCACAGAACTAGAAGCCTTTTGCAAGGAAGAATGGGCGAAAATCCCCCAAACAAAATTGATAGACACTTAGCTAGCTACAAAAAGCTTTTGCAAGCTGTGATACTTGCCATGGGGTGTTATTAAGTACTGACCACGCAGGGTGCCCAAACTTTTGCTTCGGGCCCTTTTCCTTTTTTGTTATTTTGAAACTGTAAAAGATGAATATAAAAAAGTTAAATTGCTTAAAATATTAAAGAAATGTGTCATCATTAACTTTAAGTCTTTTGGAAATCAAGCCAGCTTTTGCTCGCTTGCCACTGTCTTCTGTCATCTGTAGTGGAATACATTTCAAAAGTAACCCTCCCAACCCTGTATATATATATATATATATATATATATATATATATATATATATATATATATATATATACAGTCAGGGTTGGGAGGGTTACTCTTGAAATGTATTCCACTACAGATTTTGGAACATAAGTGTGCACACCCTTTTAAAATGGGGCATGTGACTGTGTTTGGAATTAACCAGTCACATTCAAACTCTTACTCAGAAGTCAACTCTTACTCATCATGTTTCATCAATTAAGTGATGCTGATGAACCCTGAATAAAAATCAGCTGTTTCTGTAGGATTTCTAGGCATCTTACTGCTGAAGCGATAGTCCGCAAAGAGCTTACAAAGGATGTGCGGGATCTCATTGTGAAGAAGAACCAATAAGGAGAGGGGTACAAAAGAATTTCCAAAACATTAGATGTGCCATGGAACACCGTGAAGGCCATCATCAACAAGTGTAGAAAATAGGGCACCACAATGGCATTCCAAAGAACAGGGCGCCCTTCAAAAGTGAAGAAAACTTATCAGAGAGGCTGTCAAGAGGCCTACAGCAACATTAAAGGAGCTGCAAGAATATCTGGTAAGTACTGGTCACTCAGTGCATGTGACAACAATATCCCATAATCTTAATTTGTCTGGGCTATGGGGTAGGGTGGCAAGACGGAAGGCATTACTAACAAATTTTTCTAAGACACCCAAAACCATGTGGCAAAATGTTTTATGGTCTAATGAAACCAATATAGATCTTTTTTGCCATAATTTTAAATAGCATGTTTGGTGTTAAAAAAATACCTCTCATCACCCAAACAACACCATACCCATGGTGAAGCTTGGTGGTGGAAGCATCATGCGGGGGTGCTTCTCTTCAGCTGGGACTGGGGCATTAGTCAAGATAGAAGGAATCATGAATAGTGCCAAATACCAGTATATTTTGGAACAAAACCTGAATGCCTCCATTAGAAAGCTGAAGATGAAGAGGAATTTAATCTTTCAGCACAATAATGACCCCAAACACAAATCTAAGTCAACAAAGGAATGGCTTCAGAAGAAGAAGATCAACGTTTTGGAATGGCCCGTCAGAGCCCAGATCTAAATCCAATCGAATACTTGTGGAATGACTTGAAGAGGGCTGTACACAGCTGATCCCCTCGCAATTTGATCGATCTGGAGCTTTTTTGCAAGGAAGAGTGGGGAAAAGTTGACAAATCAAGAACTGTTAAGTTTATAGACTCTTATTAAAAAAGACTGGCTGCTGTATTAAAAGCAAAAGGTGCTTCAAGTATTAGTTGAGGGGTGTGCACACTTATGCAACCAGGTTATTGTAAGTCTTTTATTTTTTCTCCTAAAAATTTCCATTTGTTGTTCACTTGAATTTGGTTTATTACATTATCACATTAATGGGTGGAAAAAGATTTGACATTATTTATCTTAGATTAATATATATATATATGGCAACTATAAATGGAATAGATCTACATCTATGGACTTTTCAGCCCACTTGCTGTTTAAGCCTGTTTAAATTCTAGTGGCACTTCCAGTTCAATCCTAATAAAGATAATTTTGTCATTGCATCAGATACAGACAGATACTGATAATGGCTTTGTTGCACACCCCAACTGGCTAAAGTAATATCTTTATACTGCTATATAATGAAACTTATTAGGATAGAATATCTTCAGGGCATGGTTCCAATGACACCTGCCAAGTTTTGTAATGATGCGCCAGTCAAATTCAAAATTGCAGACGCAGAAGAATAAAATTGCAAGGAACTTTTCCAATATACAAGGGACATATTCAAAATTCAAGCACATTACAAACCTTGAAAAATTAACTTAAAATCAAGCATTTTCCAAATTTTCCAAACTCTACACCAACCCTGTGAAAAACCACCCCAAACAATTCAGTGCATAAGGAGAACTGTCGGAATGATTCAGACTGAATCGGAAGTGATTCAGAATGTTTTGCCAACCAATTCAGTTCCTGCGTTCCGAACAGGATAAATCAGCCTCCAATGCACACTTCGAAGAACATGAGAACAGTCATGATAACCATGCTTTAAGCTTAAAACTGAATTACCAGTGAAATTTACTTAAAGGGATAGTTCACCCAAAATGAAAATTCTCTGATAATTTACTCACCCTCATGCCATCTGAGATGTGTATGACTTTCTTTCTTCTGCAAAACACATTTGAAAATTTGTAGAAAAAGATCCAGGCTCAGCAGGTCCTTAGAATGGGAGAGGATGGTGATTAGATATTTGTAGGTCCAAAATGCACAGATAGTTGGCATAAAAGTAATCCATCCTGTCTCCAGCTGTGACATTTATGGTTTCTAAAGCGAATCGATCACTTTGTGTGCAAAAAAGAATTATATTAAAGCACTTTTTAACTATAAAAGATCACCTCCATTCAGGTGTTGACGAATGGCCGAATTTACCCGAGTGCTCCCGTGATGTAAGCGCAATGGCACGTGAACTGTGGTGTGACAGACACACAGCCAGTGAGTCGAAGGAATGTGCCAATACGCTTGCGTTACAGGAGCACTCGGGTAAATTCAGACATTCGTCAACGCCTGACTGGAAGCATCAGTGGAAATCTTTCAGCCCTCCAAAGCTCTCACAATGTATGGTAAAGTCTTCAAATGGAATAGGGCATAGGGATAATCACTTCTAAATGAAATACACCCATTGAAAAGAATAATTCACTTCATAAGAGTCATTCATGTGTCGCTGGTTCTATAATGTGCCATATTTAGCACTTTACAAATGAGTGTTTCAACTGTCCCTGTATTACAACAATAGTAGTTTTATGAGAGCTGCTGGTACACACAAATACTGTGAAAAGCATAGCACATAATTGCTGCCGTGGCATACCAATGAGTACAGCCATAATTGAGCACTGTGTGAGAAAAAATACTAAGCATGATTTTATAATGAAAAAATTTAATAATTGGCATTTACACTGCCATTTTCACACTTTTTTTGTTCTCTGAAAGTTTCCGCCTAAAAACCCTTGGCAGAGCCCTTCTACCAAGGGGAGCCTACAAGGTTAGCAAAGCAATGCATAACGCAGTGCAAGAGGGGACAAGAGGCCATTCTTCTGAATGGATATCTATGGAGGCGATAATTCAGTGTGCTGAATAATCTGCTTTTGTGAGGAAACAGCTCGCCACTTAATTAATTGACCGCCTGTCCTCTAATCTTCAACATGTTTTACACTAAACAATCATTTTGGAATAAACTATGTGTGGAGTTAACTATGATAAAATTGCTGTTTTATAAGAGAAAAGACAAACAATTTGTGACAGGTATGTGTCAGTTTATGGCTCTCCCCATTCATTTGTATGGTATCCACAAATGGTGACTTACTGTTGTAACATGCTAGTTGACCTTTACGCTTTCTCCAATGGTACTTGGATTTATTTAACATTCAACAATGACAAACCATGATTTACAGCAAAACTTAGGTAACTTTGTCAGGCCAAAGAGGATGCTTACAGAGGTGGGGATAAAATGTTGTATAACCAGGGCAAAAACACACTGACAAAGGAGATTAGAATGGCTAAAGGCCCCAGTACACTTCATACCAAATCGAAGAACGAACAGGTGTTACATCATTTAAAACAAAATCTGTCCAAAAAGAACCTGTATTTGTATTTATTTCAGTGGTTTGTAACAGCTCGTCTGGGCGAACTATTAGGAAAACCTCTAACCGGCTGCTAAACACTTTCTTACTGCCACTGGTCCATGTCATCACTAGATGTGACCTATAGCTCCACCTACCTTGAGGCCGACAGCTAATTCTGGTAATATTGTTCAGTCAGACAAGATCAGTCAATTTGAACACACCAGCGTGCAGAGTTATTATCTGTAATACCTCAGCCCATGAACAGTTCATCCCTCCACCAGAGGGAGCCGTCACCTGAGTTTTAGTGGCACTTCCTGTTTGTATTCTCACTTCCTGTTTGTAGCTTTATAAGCCATGTGCTTCACTGAACACAGTGCGAAGTATTGCCAGTTCACCTGCCTTACTAAGCGTTCTCTTTTGCCTAAGCCTGTTACTTGTATATTGACCCTTTTGCCCATTTGTAGGATTTACCCCTTTGTCTATTCGTTTGGATTTTGTTTGCTGTTTGTCTGCCTTGCTGTGTTTAGAACCTTGCCTGGACTTTGGTTACGTCTTTTGCCTGTCGCCTTGGATTGTTTGACTATTGATTGTCTTTGACAATAAAGAACCTCTGCAACATGGATTCTAATCCGCCTCCAGCTATGGGTTCATTACAGAATACTTTGCCAGACCAGAATCCAGTGGAGGTTACACAGCTCAGAGCCAGCAACTTATCAAAGTGATGTACTACAGGGATTTCAAGAACAACTTGTGAATCTTCGAGCTGCTAATGAATATTTGACATGCTTTATCTAGTCGATGCCTTCCTCACGCCCTGACATGGTAAGACTGGCACTGCCTGAAAAGTTTGATGGATCTGCCAACAAATGCAAGGGATTTCTGAGGCAATGTTCAATATATTTCACTCACCAACCCAACTCCTTTAATCAAGAGACAGCTAAATGTGCTTTAATGATGAGTTTGCATACTGGAAAATCATTAGAGTGGGCCTCGGCAGTTTGGAAAATGATGAACAAATTCGCAAGTCCTTCACGTATTTCTCGCAACAGATTAAGGATGTTTTTTAATACTCTGCAGGGGGAAGAGACATTTCTGTGCAGTTATTGCATCTACGCCAGGGGAAATTATGTGCAGCCGATTATGCAGTACAATTTCGTACTTTAGCAGCGCAGAGCGGTTGGAACGATATTGCTCTCATATCAGTATTCCGAGAATTTTTAAATCCCACACTGCAAGCTGAGCTGGCATGCAAGGATGAATCGTTAACTTTGTCTGAGTACATTACCTTGACCATTAAATTTGACTGACAATCTCATGTGCAATCAGCCACGATCCAGTGCACTCAAGCATTTATCTGCTACTGCCTCATCTCCTGTTACTTCGTCAGCAGAATCGAATGAACCCATGCAAATTGGGCATGTGAGGGGGCCCGAGGAGGAACGCCAGTGCAGATGAGATGAGGGGTTATGTTTCTACTGTGGCCAACCAAGACATCGTTGTAACACATGCCCAAATAGAGCCAGAGCCTCAGCTGGATCTTCTCTAAGGGTGAGCATCACTTTTGATTCAGTTTCCAGTCAGAATTTTACTCTTCCTGTGACCATTTTTATTGAAGATAACCAATCATGTGTTACAGCGCTAGTGGATTCAGGAGCTGCATTGAACCTCATTCATCATCAGATAGTTACCAGATTCAATATCCCTATAATACCATGTAATCCTCCCATTCGAATCATTGCAGTTGATAATGTACCCATAGGCACAGGGCAGATAACCCATAAAACCATTCCTATCCAGATTCAAGTAGGACTTTTCCATGTCGAAAACTTAACAATCTATGTCATCACATCTCCTCGCCAACCCATTATACTAGGATACCCATGGCTATTACTCCATGACCCATTGATCTCCTGGAGAAAAGGGGAATTGCTGCATTGGTCTCCATTCTGTCAAGAGCATTGTCTAACCACTGAGTTAATAGTACCATGCCTGTCCACGAGTGTGGAGAGCCACCAGACTAACATCCACACTCACATCCCCAAGGAATATTCTGAATTCATAGAGGTACAGACCTTAGGACTGTGCCATAGACTTGCTACCCAATTCATCTTCCCCTAGAAGCAAGGCTTACCCTCTATCCCTCCCTGAAATGCAGGCTATGGAGGATTACGTCGAGGAGGCACTAGCATCGGGCTTCATCCATCCCTCTATGTCACCACCTGCAGCTAGATTTTTCTTTGTGGAAAAGAAGAATGGTGGACTCTGGCCATGTATAGACTACAGGGGTCTGAATGCCATCACAGTTAAATACTGCTACCCCCTGCCATTAGAACAACTAAGAGAAGCCAAGATTTTTACTAAACTGGATCTCAGAAGTGCCTACATCTTAGTCCGTATCAAAGAAAGGGATGAGTGGAAGACTGCATTTATTACCACTAGGGGGCACTATGAATACTTGGTCATGCCCTATGGCCTTGCCAATGCACCTTCAGTTTGCCAATCATTTGTCAATGAAAATTTCAGAGACCTTCTCAACAGCTGTGTAATTGTTTACATTGATGATATCCTTGTTTACTTGAACACCAGGGATGAACATATTCAACAAGTCAAGACAGTGCTCAACCATCTACTCCACCATCAGCTATATATGAAAGCAGAAAAATGTGAGTTTCACACCACCACCACAACCTTCTTAGGATATAACATCAGCCCCAAAGGAGTAGAGATGGATGAGTCCAAAGACAAGGCAGTCACTGAGTGGCCAGTCCCCACAACCTCAAGGAACTACAACGATTTCTTGGGTTTGCGAACTTTTACAGGCGATTCATAAGGAATTACAGCATCGTTGCAGCCCCTCTCATTGCATTACTCAGAGGAAAACCTAGGAAGTTGACTTGGCCCGAGAGCGCACAAGATGCTTTTAAAAGACTCAAGTCTAGTTTCACCACTGCTCCCATCTTGAAACACCCAGATCCAGACCTCCCCTTCATAGTGGAAGTGGATGCTTCAGACTGTGGCATCAGAGCTGTACTCTCCCAGCATCATAGTTATCCAGGTAAACTGCACCCATGTGCCTTTTTATCCAAAAAAACTCACCTCTGCAGAAACTAATTATGATGTAGACAACAAGGAACTGCTGTCCATCAAATCTGCCCTAGAGGAGTGGAGGCAATGGTTGGAGGGATCCAGGCACCTGTTTCAAGTCATCACTGACCACAAGAACTTGGAATATATTAAGGACTCCAAGAGAATGAATCCACGACAGGCCAGGTGGGTGCTCTTCTTCACCTGATTCAATTTCACTGTTACTTATCATCCAGGCAGCAAGAATGGCAAAGCAGATGCCCTGTCACGAAGACATAATCCAGTTCATTCATCGCCTCTCCCAGAACCCATTCTGCCACAGTCTGTCATCATTGCACCCATCCGTTGGGATATTATGGAGGAGATCCATCGTGGACAACAAGATGAACCACCACCATCGGATTGTCCTTCCAATAGGCAGTACATAGCCCAAAATCTCAGACAGAGGGTCTTACAGTAGGTGCACACTTCCATAGGCTCTAGTCACCCAGGAATTCAAAGAATGGCAACATTGATACATAACTCTTTCTGGTAATGTGACCCACTCTTCTCCATGATGTGACTACTTATGTTAATGCCTGCCATGTCTGTGCACAAGTTAGAACCCCTGTCAACTCCCTGCAGGGCTGCAGGAACCTCTGCCCATCCCTCAACGACCATGGTCAAACCTAGTATTAGACTTTATCACCGATCTCCCTAATTCCAATGGTTTCACTGCCATCTGTGTCCTTGTTGATCATTTTTCTAAATCATGCCTTCTGATCCCCATGAAAGGTCTACCCACAGCTATGGAGAGTGCAGAGGCCCTGTTCAACCAGGTTTTCAGGGTGTATGGACTCCCAGACGACATTGTCACAGACGGGGGACAATATTTCACATTACGGGTATGGAAGGCCTTTTGTCATCATTTAAATATCAATGTCAGTTTAACCTCTGGTTATCACCCTCAGGCTAACGGTCAAGTGGAGAGAGTAAACCAAGAAACTGGACATTACTTATGCTCCTATTGTAGTCGTGAACAGCACCATTGGAGCACTTTCCTGCCATGGGCTGAGTATGCTCAGAACTCCCTCATACATTCATCCACAGGACTAACCCCTTTCCAGTGAGTTCTGGGTTATCAATCACCACTGTTCCCTTGGTCTGGAGAACCATCAGAGGTGCCGGCAGTGGATGACTGGATTAGGAGGAGTGAGAGGGTGTGGGACAGCGTCCATGTCCGGCTTCAGCGAGCCATCAGGAGACAGAGGATTCAGGCCGACCGCTGGAGGCGTCCCCACCCTAATTACCAGCCTGGCCAGATGGTATGGCTTTCTACGAGGGATCTACATCTGAGGCTACCTAGCAGGAAGCTCAGTCCAAGGTATGTAGGTCCCTTTAAGATACTAAGGCAAATCAACCCGGTGACCTATAGACTACAGCTTCATGCTGATTATCGTATCTCTTCCTGCTGATTATTGGACTGCTGCATTATCTGCCTAACAGAAACTTGGATGTCTGCTGAGATTCCAGATTCAGCCATCGATCCTGCGGGGTTCTCCGTGCACCGAGCGGACAGAGCAAAAGACCTCTCAGGTAAAATCAGAGGTGGTGGTGTATGTTTTATGATCAACAAATCCTGGTGTGATCAGAGGAACGTACATTCTATTAAGTCTTTCTGCTCTCCTGATCTGGAATTTCTCATGCTTCTGTGTCGACCATTCTGGCTACCGAGGGAATTCACAGCGGTCATTATCACTGCTGTGTACATCCCGCCACAAGCTGACACAGACCGGGCACTCAAGGAACTGTATGGGAGTATAAGCAATCAGGAAACCGCGCACCCTGAGGCCGCGTTCATTGTGACCGTGGACCCACCATTTGGCAAATCAGACCACTCTTCCATTCTGCTTCTGCCCACTTACAGGCAGAAACTGAAACAGGAAGCACCCACCCTCAGAACGATCCAGTGCTGGTCGGACCAATCAGATTCCACGCTACAAGACTGTTCTGATCACACGGACTGGGAGATGTTCCGGTCCGCCTCTGATGATGACATCGAGCTTTATGCTGATAGTGTAACGTGTTTAATCAGAAAGTGCATAGAGGATGTTGTTCCGACCAAAACAATACGGATCTACCCCAACCAGAAGCCATGGATAAATAGCGATGTTCGCGCTGCACTTGATGCATGAACCTCCACTTTTAATTCCGGGAACGCGGCGGAGCATAAACAAGCCAGTTATGCCCTCCGCAAAACTATCAGAGCAGCAAAACGCCAGTACAGGGACAAGATTGAAGGACAGTTTAACACCACCAACTCTAGAAGCATGTGGCAGGGAATTAATAACATCATGGACTGGAAAGGGAATAAAAGCTCCACCGTGAACACAGCTGCCTCTCTACCGGATGAGCTAAATACTTTTTATGCTCGTTTCAAGGGAAATAACACCACCCTCACGGAGAGAGCTCTCGCGGCCAAAGCTATAGAGGTTAGTTCACTCTCCCTCTCTGTAGCGGATGTAACCCGATCATTCCGATGGGTGAATATCCATAAAGCCGCGGGTCCAGACGGCATTCCGGGCCGCATCATCAGAGTGTGCGCGAACCAACTGGCTGGTGTTTTTACGGACATTTTCAACCTTTCCCTCTCCCTGTCTGTGGTCCCCACATGCTTTAAAACGTCCACCATTGTGCCTGTACCAAAGCAATCCAAAATCACTTGCTTAAATGTCTGGCGTCCTGTTGCTCTGACCCCCCATCATCAGCAAATGCTTTGAGAGACTAATCAGAGATTACATCTGCTCTATGCTGCCTCCATCACTGGACCCATTGCAGTTTGCTTACCGCAACAACCGCTCCACTGATGATGCCAATCCATCTACAATACACACTGCTCTCTCCCACCTGGAAAAAAGGAACACTTATGTGAGAATGCTGTTTGTAGACTCCAGCTCAGCATTCAACACCATAGTGCCCTCCAAGCTTTATGTGAAACTCCGGGCTCTGGGCTTAAACAGCTCGCTATGCAGCTGGATCCTGGACTCCTGTCAAGCAGACGCCAGGTGGTTAGAATGGGCAGCAACATCTCCTCATCATTGACCCTCAACACTGGAGCCCCGCAGGGCTGTGTTCTCAGCCCACTCCTGTATTCCCTGTACACACATGACTGTGTGGCAACACATAGCTCCAATGCCATCATTAAGTTTGCTGATGATACGATGGTGGTAGGTCTGATCACTGACAATGATGAAACGGCCTACAGAGAGGAGGTGCACATTCTGACACACTGGTGTCAGGAGCACAACCTCTCCCTCAACGTCAGCAAGACAAAGGAGCTTGTGGTGAATTTCAGGAGAAAAGACAGAGAACGCAGTCCCATCACCATCAATGGAGCACCGGTGGAGAGAGTCAGCAGCTTCAAGTTCATCAGTGTCTACATCACGTGGTCCGTCCTCACTGAGGCCATTGTGAAGAAGGCTCATCAGTGCCTCTTCTTCCTGAGACGGCTGAGGAAGTTTGGAATGAACTGCCACAGTCTCACATGGTTCTACACCAGCACTGCAGAGAGCATCCTGACTGGCTGCATCTCCGCCTGGTACGGCAATAGCACAGCCCACAACCGCAAAGCCCTGCAAAGGGTGGTGCGAACTGCCAGACACATCATAGGAGATGAGCTTCCCTCCCTCCAGGACATATATACTAGGCAGTGTGTGAAAAAAGCTTGGAGGATCATCATAGACTCCAGTCACCCGAGCCATGGGCTGCTCTCACTGCTACCATCAGGCAGGCGGTATCGCAGCATCAGGACCCGCATCAGCCGATTTCATGACAGCTTCTTCCCCCAAGCAATCAGACTTCTGAACTCTAGATCTCTCACGATCAATATACATCAGCACTGCACTTTATTAATCTTATTATCTCACACTGGACTGTAATAAATTATATTCTCTCTTAACAACACACTGGGAACTGACTATCAACCGACAGCCTGAATGTCAATATAGTACAATACAACCTACTGTATATTTTATATATACTATATATACTATTTGTATTGTATAATGTGTATTCTATATTGTGTGTATGTGTATTCTATATTGTGTGTATTGTATACTGTACAATATTCTATATTGTGTGTATTGTATACTGTACATTGTATATTATTATTTGTATATTGTTATGTGTGTAATTATGAGTATATTACAGCCTCCCACAGCGGTGTGGCGAGTGTCTGAATGTTCGTAAACAGTATACCGTTGCTCAGCTGTTTCAAACTTCTTTTTACCCCTGATTGAAGAACGCAGAAGAACTTCTCTGGAAGTGTATCAGGAGCCATTAGAGAAGCTACTCTGAGAAGCTAAAAACAAGTTTTCAGCTAACTACCCTGCATTAGTCTGGAGAGGCCTAAAAGACATTACCAATTACAGGACACCACCCTCCAATTCTGTGGGGAATCAACAACTGACTGAAGACCTGAATGTGTTTTACTGTTGATTTGAAAAGCCCACACCCTACACCCAATTGAACAGCTGGCTGTCTGGGGCAGTCAAAACAACCTGGAGCTGAATACGCTCAAAACAGTGGAGATGATAGTGGAGTTCAGGAGGACCTCCCCAGCATTACACCCCCATCACCATTCTGAACAGCAATGTGGCAGCAGTGGATTCATTCAGGTTCCTGGGCACTAGCATAGAGTTTGCAGTTTCATCCATTTTACCAAGCATGGAAATATGAAGTTCTCTGTTGTGGTCCAAGAAACGGTTGTCTGCTGTTTGCAAATACTTAAGCAGCTCCTGGTTTAAAACCCTCTTTCATTTTCTGGTCATTCCCGGAGACCTGCCAATGCTTGATCGCAATGGAGAAGAGAAAGTCTCCATTTGGACCTGTTTTTTTCAACTGCAATCAAACAATCTGTAACAAAAAACAGAAGCACATTACTTTCAATTAAAACATATTTGCTTCCTCACTAACCCTTTTCAATATTACTTTGTGGAGGTGAGGGCGTGGTGGAGTGCCCGTCTGGGGAGACAGAAAGCGGTTAGGACATCCACCTGAGATGAATTTTTACTAATTACTGTTTCTATGCACAGTGAGATTCAGGGGAGATAAAAGATGGCCCAGTCCACAGAGAGAGGAGAGAGGGGCACACGAGAGACTGTGTGTCTGCTACTGACTGTTTTGTAGATGCTGAAAAGCAGAACTTTATTTGTATATGCTGAAAAGCCAACCTTTGTTGTGTGTGTAACTGAAAGTGACTACTGTTTGTGGAGAATTAAAAACCTGACTCATGTGGAATGTGGAAACTGGCTCCACTTCCTCTTTATCTGCTCAACAAATGAACCATTGTTACACTGGTGCCGAAACCCGGGAAAAATTAGGAAGGTATGCTGCTATGGAGTCATCTTCACCGCTGGAGGAAGTCTTCCGATCCCTCGCCAGCAGCCACCAGGCCCAACACCAGGCCCTCATGGATCTGTGGGCGGAGCAACAACAGTGCTTCAAGGCACTCCTTCAAGGCCAAGAGGAGGACAAACAGGCATTGCGGAGCTTGGTGCCTCAGGAGGGGGCCCACACCAAGGCCCCCGGCAGCAGTGAACCCCCATGTGTTACACCCCCATCTTTGTGAGCAAGATGATCCGGAGGCCATTCTGGAGCTCTTCGAGCGCACGGCTCTAGCCCTGGAATGGCCGTGGGCGCAATGGACAGTCCACCTCTTACCGCTGCTGACCGGGGAGGCCCAACTCGTGGCCCAACAGCTCCCAGTCGACAAACTCCTGAGGTACCCCAAGCTGAAGAAAGCCATCCTGCAGTGGGTCTGCCACAATCCAGAGGAGCACCACCAGCGGTTCTGATCCCTGATGCTGAGCGAAGGAAAATGGCTCAGCGTCAGGGATCAGAACCGCTGGCGGTGCTCCTCTGGATTGCGGTCAACCTGCTGCAGGTCCGTGATGCCTGCTGGCAGTGGGTTCTGGTTGAGGAGCCCAGCGACATCGGGCATGTCATTGATCTCATGGTGCTGGAGCAATTAATCTCCCGACTACCGAAAGAAGTGGGTAAAGTTGGCAGAGGACCATTTAGCGGCATACCCGGGGACCGGTGCATCCTGCTCTCTCTCTCTCTGTGATCCCTCCCCTTCCCCTTCCCCTCCTTCCTTCCAACCTATCCCATTGCCCCGGCCTCTGGGGCGTATTAACCCTCCTGTCTCTCTCTCCCCCGGCTCTACCCATTCTTCCTCTCAGGTGGGGGAAGCTGCTGCCACCGGTGTGGGCATGAGGTTCGGTCCGGTCTGTTGGAGTTGCGGGGAGCCGGGTCACGTCTGTGAACAGTCCCCAACACTCCACGGGTCGCCCCCGATCGAGCTGGGACATACCAAATACCCGTGAGTATTGGGGGGGGTACATACCAAGCCTTGGTGGATTCAGGTTGTAACCAAACCTCTGTTCATTAATGCTTGGTTCAAAATGGGGCATTGAATACAAATAATCGGGTGAATGTGAGGTGTGTGCATGGGGATATTTACAATTATCCTGCCGTGACCGTCACTAATCTATTTCGAGGTCAAAAGCATAACATTTGAGGCTGTGGTTAGTTCCCGCCTCACCCATCCACTAATTCTGGGGCCGGCTTTTCCCGAATTGTTAAAAGGGTTGTGTGTGGATGGGTCCTGTAATACAGTGGGACGGTGTGGGGTGTGCAATGCGCTGATGGGGGAGGTGGAGCTAGGGCCATCTACGTCAGCTCTGCATCAGGATGACATAAGGGAGATGGGAATTCCCGCCGGGAATTTTCCTCTGGAGCAGACCTGAGGTGCGACCCTTAAGCACGCGTATGACCAAGTGAAAGTAATTAATGGTCAACACCTTCAGCCGCGCATTGCACTCACATATCCATATTTCTCAATTATAAATGTTCGGTTGCATCGAGTGACGCAGTCTCTCATGTGCCCCTCTCTCCTCTCTCTGTGGACTGGGCCGTCTTTTATCTCCCCCGAATCTCACTGTGCACATAGAAACAGTAATTAGTACCAATTCATCTCAGATGGATGTCCTTACTGCTTTCTCTCTCCCCAGACGGGCACTCGACCACGCCCTCACCTCCACATACTTTTTATGTGTAATATTCTGTTTCCATCTCATCTTTTATTTATTTACATGTAGAGAACCATACTATTCATACTGTAATTTTGTAAGTCTAGTTAGTGTATGTCTGTCAGAATGTGAAACACCTTTTACAAAGACATTTTCCTTGTGTGTGTAAACACAAATAACAAATAGATTAATTCATTCAGATTCTTGTGGTTAACTGGCTAAGTTAATAGCTACAAACAAACTTTGTAATACGTGATCTTCCCAACTAACAGAATAACTTGACAAAAATACAATTATTGAACTAAACAATGCACAAAATAAGACAAGAAGAGTGTAAGGAAAGCTAACAGAGCTGGAAAATGTAACATCTTACAGAGATCAGCTGCAGACACTGGTGATTCTGTGTTCGTCTCGACCGTGACTGTAGCTGAATTTAATGCCACGGTTAGTTGGCTGGCAGGCCGGTGTCCAAGCACAGAGTCCAAGACATCGTAGTGAATGATTTTATTGCCCTGTCCACTACCACTTTTTTTCAGGTCCTTTTTCTGGTCCCTGTAATCTTTTTAAAGATTTTTCAACTTGTTTATTATTTGTTCTATCGAACAATTGAAGCCAGCATTCATAAATCCTAGCCGTATCTCTTCATACACTCTTTTTGTTTTCTTAGCAAGCTCTCCAGTTTTTCCTGGATCTCCGTGGAAGACCAAATAGCAAGAAGAGCACTCGTTTCCTCCGTTGACCATTGCTGAACACTTTTGATGTCCAACATTTAAAAAAAAGTTTGGGTTGTTGTTGTTGGTGTTGTACAGCAACAGATTGAACTGTTGTTATCTGAAAAATTTACATGATGACAAAACATTATACCGCCTTCCCACATCTGACATACTCAGCTATGTCCCCTTACATAATCAGTTCCTGCATAGAGAATGGCAAGCTTTTGGGGCCGGTGCGGAACCAGATTTTCCTCCCAGGAATGGCCTTTTCTGCAGTGGAAACACTTTGAACAGTTCAAGAATTTGCATCGGCCCAGGAACCCGCACCTGAATCATGTTGACTTTAAGTGGGAAACAAACATTGTGATAAACTCCCAGCAGAGGTTGTACTTCCTTCACCAGTTGTGGAGGTCAACCTGCCACAGGTGCTGCTGATCCAGTTCTGCTCAGCAGTCAATGAGTCTATCCTCTACACTTGAATATCTGTCTGGTTTGTTTCAGCTACCAAATTGGACATCAGAAGACTACCAAGGACAGCTTGGATTGCAGAGCAGATTATTGGTTCTCCCTTTCCCACCCTCTAAGAACTGTACACATCCAGAGTGAGGAAAAGGGCTGGAAAAATCACTCTGGACCCCACTAACCCAGTCCACTACCTCTTTGAACTGTTGCCCTCTGGCCGGTGCTACTGAGCACCAGAACAGCCAGGCACAAGAACAAGTTTTTCCCTCAGGCTATCCATCTCATGAACATTATCTCATGAAAATGATTGCCACATGAGTAATTATTATGTGCAATACCCAGCTCAGTCTATTTATATTTATTTAACATATCCTACCTCTTCTGCACATTACATTCCCATCCACATAACTGTAACATACTGGTATTGTAGATATGTTATTTTTTGTCTTATTGTGTATTTGTATATATTACAATATTATATTTTCTATTCACTATTTTTATTTTATTTTATTTTATTATTCTTTTTTTTTATTATCTTTGACTTGTTGTATTGTTTGTGCACTGGAAGCTTCTGTCACCCATACAAATTCCTTGTATGTGTAAGCATACTTGGCAATAAAGCTCATTCGGGTTCTGATTCTGAATTGTTTTGTTCTACAACATAAATTACACACAGTCATACCGCAAACGGGAATTTTAAAGCCGTATTGAATTATATGCTTTTTAAATGCACAGCGGCTTCAAAATTAACGTTTGCGGTATGACTGTGTGTAATTTACATTGTAGAAAAAAAAGTACACGTACTGTCAAGTAATGTTTACCACTGACCTTATTTTCCTCATAAATTCAAAAATCCTATCATAAAAACCCATAGCAAAATCCTGAGGGAACCCATTGTGAATTAGACTTCCGGGTTCGCCTACAAATTGAAGTCATGGCTGAACAGCTCTATTAACAGTACGATTATGCTGCAAATGAGCATTAAAGTGGGTTGAAAAGCTAAAATCACCAAAAACTCACCAATGATATCTCAATGATATCAAGAATTGCCATTTTCATAGTAGAAATTCCATTCCTGATATCAAGAATTAGCATTTTAACTAGTGAAAACTGAACTGCTGAAATCAGCAATTCTTCTTCTTCTTCTTCTTCTTCTTTGACGTTTTATGGTGGTTGGCAAACCAGCTTTTGGTGCATTTTCCACCACCTACTAGGATGGATTGTGGAGCACTGACATAGAGGGAAAAAAAAAAAAAGAAAAGAAAAAGGGAACCAACAAACTACATGTACATCTTAAATCCTGACCATTAACTCTGTGTCTTTGAGATATTTAAATAAAATGTTGAACACTCTTACAGCTGTATCTTTGTTTAGCAAATTCTGCAGTGAAAGCTGATTAACTCCTATATCTCTAAGTGCTTCTATAAGTTGTAGTCTTTCATTGTCATAACCTTTACACTTTATTAAAACATGCTCGACTGTTTCAGGAAGATCAAATCTGACACAACATCCGGATACATGTTTTCCAATCATATGTAGTGACTGGTTAAGAGCAGAATGCCCAATTATGAGACATGATATTATACTGTCTTCCCTTCTGTTCCTAAAACTTCTCCTCTCACTCGCAACTATTCTCTGAATATTATATAGATGTCGTCCTTTATTCTCAAAGTCCCATTTTCTTTGCCACATATCCTTTACAGCTCCTTTAATTAGCCCTTTTATTTCCAATTTACTCATTGGAACATTCAACTCTATGTCTGAGTGTTTTAATGCTTGTTTTGCTATTCGATCCACCACTTAATTTCCTTCTACCCCTATATAAGCGGGTACCCATACAAATAAGATAACTGTTCTTGTTTGATGTATTCTGAACAAACTTTGTAAAATATCTGATAAAATGTCTTGCCTAGTTGATGATTTTCCACTCTTTAGACTTAATAATGCTGCAAAAGAGTCTGAACTTACACTACCGGTCAAAAGTTTTGAAACTCTTGACTGAAATGTTTCTCATGATCTTAAAAATCTTTTGATCTGAAGGCGTATGCTTAAATGTTTGAAATTAGTTTTGTAGACAAAAATATAATTGTGCCACCATATTAATTTATTTCATTATAAAACTAAAATTTAATTAACATTTTTTTTTTTTTTTTTAATTGATGACTTGGACCAAATAATAAAGAAAAGCAGCCAATAAGTGCCCAACATAGATGGGAACTCCTTCAATACTGTTTAAAAAGCACCCCAGGGTGATACCTCAAGAATTTGGTTGAGAAAATGTCAAAAGTACATATATGCAAATTCTAGGCAAAGGGTGACTACTTTGAAGATGCTAAAATATAACACAGTTTTGATTTATTTTGGATTTTGTTTAGTCACAACATAATTCCCATAGTTCCATTTGTGTTATTCCATAGTTTTGATGACTTTACTATAATTCTAAATGTGAAAAAAAACAAAAAATAAAAATAAAAATATATATATATATATATATATATATATATATATATATATATATATATATATATATATATATATATATATATATATAAAATAGAGAATGAGTAAGTGTTTCAAAATTTTGACCGGTAGTGTATGACCACTTCAGGTATTTTGATCTCTTCCACCCACTGAAGAGCCAGTAATATTGCAAGCATTTCTGTTGTATAGACTGATATATGATTAGATGTTCTTTTTGCTATTTTGTTCCTAAAACTTGGTATATACACTGCAGATGCTGTATGTCCTGTTTCAGGATCTTTAGATCCATCTGTACATAGCTGAATTACTGATACATATTTCTGATCCAAATATTTATGTACTATTGTTTCTTTAGGTTCTTGTCTGTTTTTATCATTTATACTCACTAGAAGTTGAAAGTCAACTACAGGCATTGGGAATAGCCATGGGGGTGTTGCTGGCAATACTACAGTAGGGCAAACAGCACAGTTACTTATTCAAATTTGATGAGCCTCTTTATTTGCTTTCCATCCAAAGCTATTCAGATTTATATATTCATGTTCCCAGCAATTTTCTAATACTTTTTTAACTGGATGTACTTCTGAATGCCCTTTCACAGTTGCCCAATATACCAATTTCAGTTTTAACCTATGAAACTCCAACGGCATCTCACCCATTTCAACCTGTACAGCTGACACAGGTGATGTTTTAAATGCTCCACAGCATATTCTTAATGCTTGATTTTGTATTATATTTACTTTATCAATCAACAATTAATATCCTGTGAATGATTAAAAATAAATTCCGTCTTGCCATAGTATCCTTAGTGTTTCCGGACGACTTTTAGTTTGAAGAATAGTGACCGTGCACTTGTTATGCTAGCTTCATAGTCTTAACCTCACGTAAATGTGGAAGTGTCCATGCTGCTGATAACAATGTTCAGAAGAGTACTGACACGTACATAAGGTAACGTCACCCAAAATATCAAATATGTCGTGATATGTTTGATTTGTTATAGCATATTTGTTCAATGCGTTGTTCAGATTTAGACCGTACGCGTTAAAGAAACACTGACGGGTTGATTCTCATTAATTCATTTCCTCATTCGCTCATTTATACATTCATTCAGCTAGCCATTTGTTCAGTAGAGTCCTTTTTTGCTATTTTCCAGTAAGTACGTTATTAGATTCAAAATTCGTAGACGTAGATACATTTTGTGTGCCAAAGAACAAGCCTCGCCTTATTTCATGATGTAGGCTATGAGCTTCTTATGCTGTCACTGTGTCAACAAGCCTAAACCTGTATTCTGTGTGACTTGCAGGTACATTTGAATGACTGTCATCCACAGACAGGCTTGGTCAGGTCAAAGGAAAGATGGGTAGGCGGAGGAAGAGGATTGCATCTGGTGATGGGGTGCCTGCTCCAAGAAAGGATGAAAAAGCACCTGTTCCACCACGCAGGGAGAAGAAAAAGAAAACTGACATCGGAAAGGTGTTTATCAATATATCCATCGGGTTGTGCATCTTCAGCCTAATCTGGTTCTTCTATGCCCTGTATATGCGGTCATCATTGGCCAGGAGGGTCATGACATTGCACCCCTCTCCACGGGTCTTGGATGCTAATAGCTCAAGTGCTGCTGTGTCTCCAGAGAGGTTTTGGGGTTCCTATCGGCCCCAGGTGTACTTTGGTATGAAAACGAGAAGTCCCAGATCTGTTGTGACAGGTAGTGTTTCAGATTGACACTTTTTTTTTTTTTTTTTTTTTTTTTTTTTACCATGTGTATTCTGAATTTTGAATTTGGACTGTTAGGTTCATACAAGTCTGCCTCTTTTCTTTAGAGCCTTCTGTGTAGTTTTAACAGTTATCTGTGTTAACTTAAATTTAGGCTTAATGTGGATGCGTCAGTTCAGTGATATGGATGGAAATCTGAGGCACACTTGTGAGCAAGGGGACCATTTGCAGGGCTATGGGTGGTTGATGCACGATGGGGTCTCTTTTGGAATCCAGGAGATCCATGACCGTGATTTCACGTTGACCACAGAGTTTGTGAAGCGTATGGGTGGAGATCATGGTGGAGACTGGACTTGGAGAATCACTGCCAAACAACATGTGAGTAAATATCCTCTTAATGTTTACTTGGGTGACAGCCAGCATTATCAGATTTATTATTCCCTGTAACGCAAAAGGAGATGTGAGGCAGAATGTTAACGGAATAGTTCACCCAAAAATGATAATTCTCTCATCATTTTATGATGGGCACAGTCTTTGAGGCTACTGTAGACCAACATGAATAAAAGCTGTTTATTGTGCAACCAAAATCCCAATAATAGCCAGAAAAATTAAGATTTAGTGCATGACTTTTCACTATAAACAAGCCTGGAAAACACTGGGGACGTTTATTTTGAAATAACAGAGCCTTTGCTCCATTGCAATTCTCTATATGCAGGTATTTAACAAATTAGTTTTCTATAGCCTATATATTCACCAGATGAAATATTTTGTTTATAAACATTTCACAAGATGAGGTTTATTGATAAGGAATAATAAAAATGAAAACACTATCAGCAACTATCAGCATAAGTTTGTTGCTAATAACCAATAGTTCCAAAAATCAACTATCGACACAGATTAATCAATAAAACCGATATATCGGAATACCTCTAATATCATACAATACACTGTTCTCACCCAAAACAGATCGTATCGTTTCAGAAGACATGGATTAAACCACTCTGTATCCAAGTCATATGGATTACCTATATGCTGCCTTTATGTCCTTTTTGGTTGGTCCACATTGACTTGCATTGTATGGTGAGAGAAAATAAGAAATAATGAGAATTATAGTTTCTGGGTGAACTATTTCTTTAACCTCAGTCATCATTCACTTTCAGTGTTAGAAAAAAGATGCAATGAAAGTGAATAGTGACTGAGGTAAACATTCTGCTAACCAATAAAGGATAGGGAAAAAAAATCATACTGGTTTGGAACAACATGAAGGTAAGTGAATTCACAGAGTTTTTCTTTTTGGGTGAACTATGCTTTTAAGATTAGAGCTGAGAGACCTGTCTGTCTAGTTTAGTCTCATAAAGGCCAAACATTTCATCTTCTTACCAACATAAAATTGTGCTTGCATATAAATACCCCATACAAGCTTCTTAATTGTAATTTCAATAAACAGCAAAAATGATCAGGCATTTACGATTATAGCGTATTTTAATATCTCAATCGCTTCATCACATCACATCAAGTCTTTGTTTCTGATTGGCAGAGCTCTACTGCCACGGCTCCAGTGATCTCGCTGATGTTCTATGCTGCCACAGATATTCAAGGTTCCTTGCAGGCTCATGCAGAGGAGGAAAATCGCTTGACCTCTATTACAGGAACGTCTGAGGAGCTTGGCAACTTCAAGATCACCTTTGGCAAACCCACGGCGGGGGAAGGTGCTAGTGGAAAATATGCCAGGTAATTTATATGTCTAGACATGAATGTTACTTGTTTATAGTAAACTACACACTAATACATTGCCTGGTCAAAAAAAAAAAGCATTGTTTTGACAATCTTATGCAACGTCACAACATTTATTTCCATCCAGAGTTGCAGTAATTTTTTGCCGAGATCTAGTATTGATGACAGGACAGTCGAACCATTCCGTAAAGTCTTCTCCAGCACATCCCAAAGACTTTCAATGGGGTTAAGGTCAGGACTCTGTGGTGGCCAATTAATGTGCGAAAAATTATTCCTCATGCTCCCTGAACCACTCTTTCATAATTTGCACCCGATGAATCTTGGCATTTTTGCCTGGAATATGCCCGTGCCATCAGGGAAGAAAAAAATCCATTGATGGGATAACCTGGTCAATCAGTACGTTCAGGTGGTCAGCTGACTTCATTTTACTGCCGCATAACATTGCAGAGCCTGGACCTGACCAATTGAAACAACCCCAGATCATAACACTGCCTCCAGAGGCTTGTACATTGGGCACTATGCATGACGTGTGCATTCACTGTGCAGCGCTTCCCTTCTTACCCTGACACGCCCATTGCTTTGGAATAGAGTACATCTAGACTCATCAGACCACATGACCTTTTTCCATTGCTCCACAGTCCAATCTCTATGCTCCCTAGCAAATTTAAGTTGGTTTTCCGACTAGCCTCACTAACAAGTGGCTTTCTTGTGGCCACACAGCTGTTTAGTCCCAATCCTGTAAGTTCACATTGCATTGTGTGTGTGGAAATGCTCTTACTTTCACTATTAAACATAGCCGTGAGTTTTACTTTAGAATTTTTACAATGTGTCTTCAAGTGTTTTAGTGATCTCCGATCACAATCATTCAAGATTTGTTTCCAACCACATTTCTTATGTGAAGCAGACGGTTCACCACTATCCTTCCAGGTTTTAATAATACGCTGGAGAGTTTTTAACCCAATTCCAGTGATTTCAGCAATCTCCTTAATTGTTTTCTTTGCTTGATGCAAGCAAATAATTTGCCCCTTCTATAACACATTAACATCTTTTCCATGACCACGGGATACATCTTCCGACATGGTTAAGAAATGAGAAGCTACACACTGCATCATTTAGGGTTACAGTTGTAAGTTTGCATACCCTGGCAGAAATTGTGAAATTTTGGCATTGATTTTGAAAATATGACTGATCATGCAAAAAAACTGTCTTTTATGTAAGGATTGTGATCATATGAAGCCATTTATTATCACATAGTTGCTTGGCTCCTTTTTAAATCACCCAAATGATTTAATTTTAAATTTTAAATGTGACACACACAGGTTTAAATGGCAATTAAAGGTTAATTTCCCACACCTGTGGCTTTTTAAATTGCAATTAGTGTCTGTGTATAAATAGTCAATGAGTTTGTTGCTCTCACGTGGATGCACTTAGCAGGCTAGATAGTGAGCCATGAGGAGCAGAAAAGAACTGTCAAAAGACCTGTGTAACAAGGTAATGGAACTTTATAAAGATGGAAAAGGATATAAAAAGATATCCAAAGCCTTGAAAGTGCCAGTCAGTACTGTTCAGTCACTTATTAAGAAGTGGAAAATTCATGGATCTCTTGATACCAAGCCAAGGTCAGGTAGACCAAGAAAGATTTCAGCCACAACTGCCAGAAGAATTGTTCGGGATACAAAGAAAAACCCACAGGTAACCTCAGGAGAAATACAGGCTGCTCTGGAAAAAGATGGTGTGGTTGTTTCAAGGAGCACAATAAGACGATACTTGAACAAAAATTAGCTGCATGGTCAAGTTGCCAGAAAAAAGCCTTTACTGGGCCAATGCCACAAAAAAGCCCGGTAACAATATGCCTGACAACACCTTGACACGCCTCACAGCTTCTGGCACACTGTAATTTGGAGTGACAAGACCAAAATAGAGCTTTTATGGTCACAACCATAAGCGCTATGTTTGGAGTGGGGTCAACAAGGCCTATAGTGAAAAGAATACCATCCCCACTGTGAAGCATGGTGGTGGCTTACTGATGTTTTGGGGGTGTGTGAGCTCTAAAGGCACGGGGAATCTTGTGAAAATTGATGGCAAGATGAATGCAGAATGTTATCAGAAAATACTGGCAGACAATTTTCATTCTTCTGCACAGAAGCTGCGAATGGGACGCTCTTGGACTTTCCAGCACGACAGTGACCCTAAGCACAAGGCCAAGCTGACCCTCCAGTGGTTACAGCAGAAAAAGGTGAAGGTTCTGGAGTGGCCATAACAATCTCCTGACCCTAATATCATCGAGCCACTCTAGGTAGATCTCAAACGTGCGGTTCATGCAAGACGACCAAAGACTTTTTATGACCTGGAGGCATTTTGCCAAGACGAATGGGCAGCTATACCACCTGCAAGAATTTGGGGCCTCATAGACAGCTATTACAAAAGACCGCACGCTGTCATTGATGCTAAAAGGGGCAATACACAGTATTAAGAACTAAGGGTATGCAGACTTTTGAACAGGGGTCATTTCATTTCTTTCATTGTTGCCAATTTTTTGTTTTATGATTGTGCCATTCTGTTATAACCTGCAGTTGAATATGAATCCCATAAGAAATAAAAGAAATGTGTTTTGCCTTCTCACTCATGTTTTCTTTAAAAATGGTACATATATTACCAATTCTCCAAGGGTATGCAAACTTTTGAGCACAACTGTAGAAGAATTTTTGCCAGCTGAAACATATGAATCACTGTAGCAATGATCAAATCATAGGCTCTTAAGGATCTGCTTATTTAAATCCAAACGGCGACTTTTTTTTTTTTTTTATTTATTTATTTATTTATTTTTTTTTGGCCCAGACAGTGTATATTAAGCATAAATTGTTGTGGACATTTTTAAAAGTAAGGATTGTCCTTTTTTTAACAGTAATTGTTTTGACAGAATGTAATATTTGTATTACAGTAATATAATATTTTCAAGAATTATAGTTTATAACTAGATAGGTAAAGTTTGTTAAGACAAAAAGTTTTAAGTTTGATGGATGTACAGACATTTCAGTAAGACAAACAGCTAGCTAGCTACTCAAACAGTCAGTCAGATAGATTGAGCAACAGAGATAAACTTAAAGATTTTTTTTATGGAAAGATATGCAAAAAAAAGTCCTACCCTCTGAAAGATATTAATGAAGTAAGTGTTGTGAGATATCCCACGGTCTCTGTGACAGCAATAGACCCTGTAAATGGCAAACAAAAATGTGTCCGCTGGCTGCAGATTTTCTGCGCTTTTTGCCTGTCAATAATTTTGCACATTCTCATAGTATTGAAGTTGCAGTGAATTATTTGGGCTTAATGCAAATTTTATGCCATGTTGCTCATAGCAGTTGTCAGTTGAGGGTGCTATTTTGCTGCTCTTGTTTTTTGTAGAACCATTTCTGCTCTATGTCAGTCTCAATAAAGCTAATTTGGTATCTTTGGAGTGCTGGGTTTTGGAAAGAGGGGGCATGGCTAATCCAGCTGTTTAGCTTGTGGAAATTCTAGAATGGCTAAAATCGCCTACAGCACCTTTACAGTAGATTAAAGGCCTTTTGTGAGTTTGTTTACATTTGAATTTATGACAGTTGGAGTTTGAATTAAACATTCTGTTGGCCCTTTTTAACATTGTCAATGCAAGTCTGGGATTTTAATGATTTTTGATCATCCTCTGAAAACAGTAAGTACGATCAGTTGGAAAAGACATAGCACACTATTCTAGAACAGTGAAGGTCTGTGCCAAGTTTGGTGGATGTAGCTTGAAATCTCTAGGAGTTAGTGTTAGAAATTTTGGTTGTAGCGTAGGGATTTTGAAAAAAAATAAAATAAAACATTGAACAAAGTTTGCAGAATAACAGTATGTTGGCTTCGTCAAGCCAACACAATAAAAGTGCAGCTTTTGCCTTACCACACAGTTAACACATTTTTTTATTATGAAATTCAAACAGTTGTTTCTCAAATACAAAAACGTATTGGTGGCAAGGCACTGAGATGTACAGAGATGACTGAAAAGGTCTGAGGGAAAAGGATATTTAAATTCACTGTGATATGTTATTTCAACAAGCCGCTGTTTCTCTTTTCTCCTCAGATACAATTACTTGCAGACTAAGAGCCCTGGCCTGGATAAACTGACAGATATAGTGAAGAACAGCCTAAGTCAGAAGTTTATTTTCAGTCCTCCCAAGGGTGAAAGAAGATCTTATTTTGCAGTGGATTCTTACAAAGTCCCAAACCACCAGAATCAACAGCAAGATCCCAAGACTGAGAGTGACTTTGTGGTGCATCAGGTAACCGTTCAAACCCCCTTCCAGATTGAAGTATTGTTTGAATCTGGAAGCTTTCGTGAACGTCCAAATCAGCTTGTGGGCTCAGTGCTTACTGATGAGCTGGAGAAACGCAAGATGGCTTTTGATGAGAAGTTTGAAGGTACGTTTGGCCTCCAAGCTAAAGGGTTCACACCTTCGCAGGTAAAATTCGCCAAGGCAGCTTTAAGCAATATGCTTGGTGGCGTGGGATATTTCTTCGGACAGTCGGTGGTACAATCGGTTTACAATGAGCACCCAGTGCTTTACCCCGAGGGGCCACTGTTCACGGCGGTACCATCTCGCTCTTTTTTTCCAAGGGGCTTTCTATGGGATGAAGGGTTCCATCAACTTCTCCTCAGCAAATGGGACCCTCAGTTAACACAGGAGGTCATAGCACACTGGCTCGATCTTATCAACATAGAGGGCTGGATCCCACGTGAACAGATCTTGGATGATGAGGCACGCAGCAAAGTACCGTCCGAGTTTATAGTGCAGCACAATGAAAATGCCAACCCACCCACACTCTTCTTGGTCCTACAGGAGCTGGTGGAGCAACTGGAGGCTAAGCCAGATATGTTGTCCTCTCAGACCATGCTTCCTTTCCTGAGAAGGCTATACCCAAGGCTAAAGACATGGTTTGAGTGGTTTAACACCACACAAGCTGGACCCATGGCCAGTTCCTACCGCTGGCGAGGCAGGGACAAAGACACCAACCTTTTTCTGAATCCCAAGACCCTCACCTCTGGCCTGGATGACTACCCACGGGCCTCCCACCCCTCAGCTGATGAGAGGCATGTGGACTTGTACTGCTGGATGGCTCTCGCCTCTGGGATCATGGCAAATGTGGCACGAATACTTGGGGAACCCCACCAGGTGTATGAGAACACCCATCTTACTCTCAGCAATAACGATCTGTTAAATGAACTGCACTGGTCAGAGAATCTGCGGGCCTTCAGTGATTATGGCAATCACACCCAGGCTGTGTCACTTCAGCAGGAGAAAGTGTACGTGCCCCCTGGACAACCACGGCATCAGTTCCCTGTTACGAGATTGGTTCGCTCCGTTCGCAGAGCCCCCAAGCTGCAGTATGTGAATGCATTAGGCTATGTTAGCCTTTTCCCTTTCTTGCTTCATATTCTGACACCAGACTCGCCAAAAATAGAGCATGTTTTACGGGACATTCAAGATCCGGAACGCCTTTGGACACCCTATGGTCTGCGCTCACTCACTCGTACAGATCCTCTCTACATGAAGAGGAACACGGAACATGATGCCCCCTACTGGCGAGGACCCATTTGGATCAACATTAACTATCTGGCTGTTCGAGCACTGCATCACTATGGCAACATAGAAGGACCATACAAGGAAAAGGCAGCTTCCCTCTATCAAGAGCTCAGGACTAACCTCATCAATAATGTTTACAAGCAGTATCTGGAAACGGGATACATCTGGGAACAGTACAGTGATAGCACTGGCAGGGGGCAAGGTAGCCATCCTTTCACGGGCTGGTCAGCTCTGACTGTACTGATAATGGGGGAAGAGTATTGAGAATTAGTCGAAGGCCAGAATCGGCATGATATTTAGAAACTGGTGCCATATGTTTGTTCCATCAAAATGTAACTCATTTTTACTTGTTTAAATAATTTTTTTAAGATAAGCAAATTGGTGGAAATTTGTACTAATTTATTATAATAATCAAGAGCCAAAATTGTTTACGTTTTACGTAGAGTATAATGTGATTTAAAGAGCCAGGTTTAAAGAGCCGCAGGCTTTTTATGGATCAGACAAAACTATGTCATCTGTGTGAACCAGGAGCAGACAACAGTGTTTTTTCCATTGCTATTTGGCTTAATTTAACAGAATAAATAAAAAACTTTGTAAAACATTTTTTTTTCGGTTTAATTGAATCCTATACTATGCTTTAATGGTGGTATGTCTCAAAAACCTTGAACAAATTTAGCAATACACATACTGTAAAACTGTATTTGATACGCCATAAAACCATATGGCTTGGGAATGGCGTGGCAGCCAAACAATCCCTAAAAAGTAAAATAATTTTTCATATACCAAGTACAAAGTTAGTTGCTTTGAAAACAAAAGTTGCTTTTGTATTTTGTTGCAGGAAAGTACTTATTCTCTGTAGGTCCCTCTACATCTATTTTTTGTTCTCTCCCAGCCAGACAGTCTCGGTATTCAAGGAAAGTGATTAGGAAACATAAGGTAAGTGTATGTGCTGAAGCCCAGTCAACAAATCATGTCACATGGTCAAAGGAAGGCCAGTAGCTGATGTCAGTTCTTTAATATGTATATGTCTCTGTTGCTCAGTGGTCATGGTTTTCATGGAGTTGTGAGACGTGAGATAAACTGAATGTAGATGCTAACCGTAGTAAACTTATACAGACTGTTTTTAAAGTGTAGTTCTTTTTAGACTCTGTTTTCATGTTTAGAGGTGCCATATTAAGGCCTCTATTTTCATGAGACCATGTGCAACATGTTATCCAATTTTGTGCCAGTGCAAAACACAAGTGGGCATGGGTGTAATTGTTTGCGCTGTCTGTGGGTGTATGCGTGCAAACAATGGGTGCATTGTGTTAATTAAGTGGTGAAAAGTGCAATTTGCTATTTTCCTGAGAAATAGGTTATTGTACTAAGACATTTTAAAAGCATGTCTGTTTTCAGTGCAAAGTCTAAACTCAGTTCCTGCATTTGCAGTTTGGAGATTCCACCAGCAGGTGGTAATAAAATCCATGTCCAAACTCCGAAAATAAAATGGAACATCAAATTATGTACTGTACATGACGATCACTGTTGTAGCTGTTTATGAAACAAATATTTATGAGATTTGTGTTTAACTTTCTTTAGGTCATTTAGGTCAATTATTAATTACTATTATGTTTATATTTACATAATTGTATTTTTGTTTAATTGTATTTATGATCTAATTTGCATTGGCATTTTTCCACCTCTTCTTGTAGAGTGATTTCAAAAGTCACTACAAAATGGGCTTGTTGAAGAAGTTGGGGAGAGTACATTTTTTGTATTTGTTATGATTTTTTTTGACCACTTCATTTTTTTTTATTTTTTTTTATTATATTTTCTTTTTGTTTTAAGTGTAATTTGAATTTAGAAATATTTTTGGTTACATTTTTTCGTATTTCAATTAATCAATGAGTCCCGGCTCAACCTGGGCCTTTCTGTGTGGAGTTTGTTCTCCCTGTGTTCACGTGGGTTTTTTCCGGGTGCTCCGGTTTCCCCCTAAGTCCAAAAAACATGCTGGTCAAGTGAAATGGTGACCCTAAATTACCCAGTGGTGTGACTGAGCATTTGAATGTGTTTGTCTGTTTGTGTAAGCCCTGTGATTGACTGGCCATCTGTCCAGGTTGTTTCCCTGCCTTTGGCCTGAGAGAGCTGGGATAGGCTCCAGCACTGCCTGCAACCCTGCATAGGATAATCGGCTAAAGAGAATGGATGGACGGATTCTCTATAATTTTACGTAACATAAATCCAAATCCTGACAAGAGCCACATTTTCAATGTCAGTAACAGGAGTGTGTTACTGTCATAGAAATTAGTCTGACATTCAACAGAGATGCAATAAATACACAAAAGAACGTTAGTCCATTGCATACAGTCCATTTACACTTCCTATTTCATAAGGATGTGCTGTCTTTGTTTGTATCGCTGGTGCTTGACAGGGAGTGGACTATTTAATAGGATGCAGATGGTGCCAGAGAAGAACCTCAGAAATAAATTGCACTTGACCCATTCAATTAGCATTTTGCGTGCAATTTCGCCAAACCCACTTGTGCCTTGGCTTAGCGCATACTTGCACGAAAATACCAAGACTTCATGGCCTTGCCCACTGACTTGGCACTCTTAAAAAAAAGGCCCCTTAAATGTTTCAGGTCATGGTAAATGTTTTATATCTAGCTTGTATGAATGAAGAGGTTTTATACTAAAGTTTAAACAACACAAAAGCCTATGACTTAACTTATAGCCTATTGTTAACTTATTTACATTCAACGGAGCTACTGAAATGATTCAGTGAAATATGAGCGTATCAACATAAATTTAATTATATACTTTTTTCTGTCTCACAAGAAGAAAGGTAGGTAAGCTAAGGTATGTTAGTTGTTATTGTTCAAGTATGTTATTGATTTGGGGGAAAATATCTAAAGTGATGACATCCCTCTGTTTACACTCCTGGTTGCTTCAACAGTGTTTGGAGCTCTAAGCCTGTCAATAAGTCATGCTGCATTGAATATCTTATATACTCTATATTTTCAGGAAAAAGAGCAATGTGACAATATTGTCAATCAGACGAATGATCCGAAAGAAGCCTAATACACATTATCTTCCTCTATATTTGCATTCCCTTGGGACCTCATAGTATGTTTGCCTTCACAGCTATTGCTTTTTTAAATGCATCTCCCATTCTTTGTAGTTTTTGGTTGATCAGTGTGACTAAAACACTCAATGCGCAATCCCCCTTCCGCTCTACAGACGCACAGTACAATGGGATAATAGCCAAAACAGCATTAGCGAGATCTAACGCACAGGCATAAATAGATGAGTCAGAGTTCCTCCATTTGCGTATTGATGAGATCCTGAGCCCCATTTGCATCCATTGGTAAGAGTAGTTGGGGCATATTTATGTGAGTCACACTTTTTGCCCTTTAATGGGGCAATTATTACGTTAAATTCTCAAGCTTTCTGGATTCATCTGCTCATTGTATCTAGCGATGGATAAGAATGGAGCTTTTCATTCACACTTATTTCAGTCATGCTTCAAAGCATTCATATTACAGTGTAGAGTGTATTAATGGCATATGACTGCTAGGTGGAGCCATTTAATCACAAGACAAAAAATACATTTTACACCAGGTCTGACAGTGCAGAAGGTAAGTGAAGAATCCATCAGCTATTGAAGGCCCATTCAAATCTGAATGAGCTATTTTGTATTAAACCTTTTTAAATTTATATCATTCTAGTATAATTGGTCAAATTGTGACATTTTCATCTCAGGACTTCAGCTGTTGATGTCATGATCTGATGCTTAGATTTTGTATGTAATTTATTTTCTGAGTATGGCTCACAGCACCTTGTGGGTAAAGTATTTCCATTTTTTATTTTTTTTTTTCCCTTGCCAATGTTTTTTGCCTCTGTCATAAACGCTTGTTACCTGTGTGATTTGGGAGGTGATGTCAGCACTGATAGAGTGACGTTCGATGGGCATCCTCTCCCACCACCACAGGCTAATATGTCTCCCATGGGAGCGTCAGTTACTGATCAACATGCGCATATATGCTGAGCTTAGCCAAGTTTTCACCCTTTGGCAGAACAACCGTGAAAAATCCAGTCCAGCCTTTGTTTCTCTGTTTTCCACCCGATCTGTTCTTTATTGCTTTTTATTTCCCACTTGCTCCCCCTCCAGTAGCATTTGCTCCTAATCTGTAGAGTAACCACCAAAAACCCCTCTGATACACACTACATTCCAGGGCCAGTGGGCTAGTTCCCCAGTGCCACTCACCCCAAACCCCAACCTTCCTCGGCCAGTGCTGGTCTGTGTAGAGATTATGTAAGTCTGCTGCTATAAATAGTGGCACCCGGGATCTTTTGTATTTACCTGCTCACTCTTAGCCCAACAGTTTTATTTCTGGAGAGCTTGTGGAAACAGTGCAATGCAGAGCGCCTGTTACCATAGTTACTTATGTTAGCGAGAATAGTGAGAGAGAAAGACGACACATTCTTGGTTGGTTTCCTCTTAGCAGCAGTGCAATCTGTTTGAATAGACTCATCGCTTTTCAGTCTGCAGTTGTCGCTCAGTGAAGGTGATGAATTATTTTAAAGGCTTTTACTGAATCACCTTGATAGGGTCAGTTGTTATGAAGTCTGCCTTGTGAAGAAATGTGTACAGTGCAAACTGTTGACAGTTGGAGAGAATTGCTATCCAGTGTGAACATGCTGTTTGCAGGAGAGTTTGTAGCAGAATGAAAGATGAGTTTGTTAATTTCTCCAAATAAACTCAGGTGACAGCTGCAGAGCTGAGGAAAAGTAAATGACCTCATCCTTATAACAGGCCAGAGCGCTAAAACATTGAGCACCCTGCTGTGTAACATAAAGTGTACCATATCACTGCGGTGCTAGGTGAATTTATCCTCATTTATAATGATTAGATAACTCCAGGTAGCTGGAGGAGAGCCAGATTGGCCTGCTGGTGTGCTCTGTAGCTGTGGCTCAGAGTAGAGAAGAGGTTGCTGGGAATGTGGGGGAGTCAGTTAGAGCGGGCGGGGAACTGCTGGAACCCTCTGCAGTCACGATCAGGAAGAAAGCCGGAGCTCCAGCCCCTCCCAGCCTGAAAGGCGAGGATGGATGTCCGGGGACAAGGGTGGGCGAGCGGGTGTATTTCTGGAACACAAGGGAAACCTGCAGGTCTGTGAGTGGGGTTTGCTTCTGCAACTGGGCTTCCCTAACCCCACTCCCACACTTCATAGATGGAGGAGAGAGATAAAAGCGACTAGTTTAAATGAACCATATTTATGCTTCTTTCTGATAGGGGCTCTAGCACTGGTGTATAATCTTGCATTGAAAAGGATATAACTAAGAGTGAGAGAGAAAAGGAGAAAATAAATATTTGGCAGCCGAGACAAGTGTCGAGTATTTATAGAGAGTCGTGTTTCCGGTTGAGGATTTTATGATGTTAGCTCTCCCAATCCCCTTTTTCGGTTTCTCAGAAGCTCCATTGTTGCTATGGTTTGATGGAGATGAGCCTTCATCCAGTGCCGTTGGGGGGTTTGTAAAATGGGATGTGTAGCAGGAATATGATTCTTCTGCCTCTGGAAAATCTACCAGGCATTCTTGAAAGTGCTCCAAAGACCTCCCTGCCATAAGCTTGAACTTGAGGTTTCTTCAGTATATTTCCCTTCAGTGATGCCTCCCTATAGCTCTGCAATTCGACAATTTTCTGTTGAAAAATCTGTTGCAGCAGAGAGTTATGTTGGTGAAAAGAAAATATTTGATTACCTGTAACAAAGGTACTTATTGTTTATCCAAAAACACAACCACTGGGATTGCATCTTAGCATCCTATGATTCAGAGTACACACTTTGTTTAGTTCTTCCACTGTGCCTGGGCGTTAGAGGAATGTGGCAAATATTATGCAATATTTCTTTTTACTTTCTTTTTTTTTTTTACTGCTTCTTCCCTTGGCTCAGTCTTTGCTTTGGGAATTAGTCCAATTATGAATGGATCCGATTATACCATTTGTTAATAGAATTGTGTAGAGTTCTAGAAACAAGCATGAAAGGAGAAGAGTGAAGACAGATACAGTTCATTTCATTTTCACATCCTTTGCACTTTGAGGAACATCCCAAGTTTTGTTGGTCCTTTGCAAGAATTTGTGGCTAAGCATGCACTAGGACATGATCTATTTTGCCATTTGCTTGTTCAAAGCTTTTTGTTTAACAAATAAAGCGACTGTAGCCAGCTGATCATCAACTGAATGGGTTCGAGATTGCAGTACCAGCTCAGATCATCCGATGTTTCCTTTCAAACAGACTTTTGAGAAAATACAGATGCATCCATGGTCTCATTACACTTTTACCTGCATTGCATTTCTTCGGTATAATAATCTTGGTAAGTGCAGGAATTATATAAACCCATTACTGAGCTTCGTGGCATTTTGCAGAGGCGAGAGGTGAGCGCTACTCTGCTGTTATCACAACAGCGTCTCAGTGTTATGAACTCTTTAAGAGGAGAGCATTTTAATAGCTTTAGGTCAACTGGGATAGACCACTGGAGAGGGGGATATTAGGGTCTTGAACGGGAAAGTACTAGAATGCGAAGTTACTTCCAGAAAATGTCAAACTCATTGTTAAGTGCAAATTTTAGCATCATAATAAGAGGAATATTTCATGCACTGTCAAACTGGCCCCATGGTGTATAAGACCACCTCTTTATCATCATGCATATGTATTTATGAAAACCTATTGTACACCCAAAAAGACTATGGACTTTTATTAGTTGTACTTGACTGTCTACTAGTCAATCTATTTACTTAGGTCTGTTCCAAAAATATTTTTTATAAAAATTCAACCATTCTAAAGTTTTCACATGCACTTCAATAATAAAAAAAAAGAACAATACATGAACAGATTGGGATAGATAGGCCTACTTGAGTAGGCATGTGCTAAATGAGTGCCTTGGTTTTTTCAGCCCACTGCTAAACTTACACTTTCTCATCTCTCTTTTCGTCTTCCATTTGGGCTCCAGAGCCCTGTGCAAAGTAATAGGCTATAGTGTGGAAGTCACCACTATAACTGCACATTAATAGGGCAAACCACAATTCTCAAGGTGATTTTGAAAGCACCTGAACTTCTGATAAAGTTTCTACCTCCCTGGTACAAATGATAATACTCTTTCCCGGTGACTCTTTGACTGGGGTTTTGCAAATAATGTTGTATAGTGTAACAGCTTCAGCCAATAACTCGTGACCGCGTTCACATGCAACTTTCATAATTATTAGGACATTTGGCTGCCAAGCTATGAAATAAAGGTAAAATAACTGCATTTTTAATTTATCTATTTACTTTAACAAGTATCTTTTTTTTTTTTCTTGACAAACGTGTTAATAGCAAAATTCTAGAGATGTGGTGAAGAAATTGCTCTTGGTTCAGCCGTACATAATGTGGTGCAAAACCTATAGCTGCAATTAATTCAACACATACAGGGGTGCCAAACAAAAGGGGGCAGACAGACTGCGAAACGCTCAATGAGGACCCGCCTCACGAAATGTTTCCTCTGTCGTTTGAGGGAGCTTTGTGAAACAGTTGCAACTCTGTCGTTAACCGGACTATTTTCCATTCTGCTGTTACATTACACCAAAAGCAGGAATGCCACCTATAGGGGCATTGTACACAGTCTGCTGCCTGTGAACTGCCGTATGGAGTAGCCTACTATTTCATGTGGCGCTCTCCGTGGTGCTGGATATCCGTGCACTTTTACCGCCTGCTTTCAGCAAACAGCGCGACGGATGCATTTCGTTTACTTAATGTACTCTTTTGTGGTTAATATTCACTTTGATGTTAGCACAGGTCTTTTTCACGTTATACTATAGTTAGTTTTGTTTTTTTTATGTTTGCTAAGCGCTCTGTTGAGAGGCTAGAGACTACTAATGTAAAGATGTTTGATAACGAACAATTCCGTTTTGGGAATACAATGACAAAAGGGAACGAGGAAACATAAGTGAAAGGCAAAGTAATGAAATATATTACCTATATGAAATGAGCTGCTATCCACATTTAATGCTGCATATTTTGACATTGAGATGCTTTTAAATCGTTGGTAATTAATTTCAGCTATCCTGGAGAAATGTATTGAAAAATTATTTGGGAAAAAATACAAAAAATATGTCTACAATCACGGACACCTTAAAGGAATATCCTTTACGGGGGTTGTTACTGTGAAGCACTTACAATGGAAGTGAATGGGGGCCAATCTGTAAACGTTAAAATACTCACCGTTTCAAAAGTACAGCCACAAGACATAAAAAATATGCGTGTTAACACGATTTTAGTGTGATAAAATCACTTACTCACCTTTTATGTGTAAAGTTATATCCAATTTTACAACTTTGTTGCCATGACAACGTAGCCGTAAACCCTTTAATCCTGGTAAACTATTATTTAAACAACTTTACTCAAATAATACACGAGTTTTAACGGATGAATTAATGGAAATGCTTTTATAAATTATAAGCTTTACATTTGCCTTAAATCCTCCAAAAAACGGGCACCATTCACTTCCATTTGTAAGTGCCTCAATGTAACCTCGATTTTTTTTAAACACATTTTTTTAAGGAGGGACAACATTTTTTTGTGTGTGATCAACATCTTGCTTGTTTGGAACCCAGAATATTCAATAAATATTAAAGCTGATCATACTTAATCATAGTATGTTGTCTATGTCATCATCGGTTGTCTGGTAAATTAAGTCAAATGCATTCATAAAAATTAAATTAAAAGGGGAAAGGACTGACTTTCGCCTATATGAGTGGCAAAATGTTTTTAAATCAGGTACATCATAAATATAAAGATACTCGAGGCTCTATTTGGTGTTCCTCAGCTGCCACATAGGCAGAACCTTCGGAAGATGCTCCATGCAGGCACACTTTCAATTGACTGAGAAACTTAGGGTAGACCGAATACAGTTGTAAGGGTGTACAGTTGAAACACTGTCAATTTTCCCTTTCTAATGCCAGTTTGATGTCTCATTTTCAGCAGGCATATTCACATTAGCATCCTGTGTGGGAATTTGAGAACATAGTCCACATTGATGAGGAATTGTTAGAGAACATCAATTTTGGGGGCAATTTTTTCATTTTCTTACTCTTTAATTGTGAATAAATAATTATTTCTGATTAACAGTGAAATGAAACTTTGCTGTTCTAATTATTGATTTGTCTACCTTCACTTTATGTATTTTTGGACATCCTAGGATGTAAGGTCACAAAGAAAATCAGGCAAGGTGATCAGTGTTACAGTGGTACAACTATACCCGCTACATTAGAAACATGGTTGCCAATGCTCTTTCTAGAGTTTTGTTAGCTTTTATACAGTCAGAAAGCTTAGAAAAGTAAGCAAAACAAATTAATTAATTAATACAGACAGACAGACAGACATGGGAGGGTTACTTTTAAAATGTATTCCACTATAGAATACATGCTGTTAAATGTAATTTGTAATGTATTCCGTTAGATTACTCAAGGTCAGTAATGTAATCTAAATACTATGGATTATTTATTAAACTTGTACAGTAAGACAAAATACACAGAAAAAAGCCTGAATATCTTAGGCAGTGTTGCTTCCAAAACAAGATTAAGTAAATTGATCTCGTTTTACGGATTTCTAGATATTTTTACAGAAAAACATTAACAATTCTCATCATGAATACGATTTTTGCGCTAATATCAAAGATCTTACTAGAGAACAAAAATTATGATCTATTGTCAGTTTTCTTGATAAAAAAAATATAATCGTGCCTGGTGACAGGCGCAGAAATAGCATTTTAGCTTACCATAAAGCAAAATGTTCACATGACAATTTACACAAGGTTTCTTTCTATTTCTGCTGCTCCAAAGTTACTTCAAACTTACTCCTCTGTCTGCTCGTATGAATGTAACACATCTTAAGGAAGTGTTTCACTGCTGTTCAAATGCACTTTGGATCGCATCATTTATATGGATAAATGTTTTCCTACTGAATAGATTAAATATTAAATGGAACAAATGACAATAAAATGCAAAGTAATCTCTTCAGTAATCAAAATACTTTTTGAATGTAACTGTATTCTGATTACCAATGATTTTAACTGTAGTGGAATACTAATATTTTGTATTTTAAATATGTAATCCCATATGTATTCCATTACTTCCCAACCCTGTAGAAAGGTATGATTGTAAACAAGAATTTTGGTTGGATGTGTGTTCATTTCACAGGATGTCTTGGAAAACTAAGAGTGAGGGTGAGGAAAACTAAGAGAGTATTATTTTCAGCTGATGTGTTGGAAATGATACATATGCAAGCATTAGAAATTTTTAAAACAATCACAGAGTATAAAATGCGTCAGTATATTTCACTTAAGTTACGCATAATGCTTTATTTAGCACATTGACTGTCCCGTGGTAGTGTTACAACTGTACATGGTATGGGGAGAGTTGTGACAAAAGCACTACTTGTCTTCAAACACTAGTTGTAGAAAATAGGAACAATGTATGCAGGTTTTTGTCAATGATTTTGTTAGTAGACAGATAAAGGTATCTTCTGTGGAAAAAATGGCATGTTTATTCTGCTTTGTATCAGGGCTGTAACCACCATAGACACTGAGAGGGACATGTCCCCACCAATATTCAAAATAGTGGTCAACTGATATGGGTTTTTTACATGGCTGATTATTAAATTATTACATTTAATAATCCTGAATATGTGGTTACATCCTTGCTTTGTATATTTGTGCAGTACAGCAAAAATTGTTACAACTGTACTCGGTGTCTTTAAAATAAAGATTCCAAAAAGGGTGTTCACAGCAATGACATAGAAGAACCATTTTTGGTTCCCCAATGAACCCTTAAGTGAAAGGTTATCAAAAGAACCATTTTGAATAACCTTTTTCCAATCTAAAGAAACTTTTCCCATAACTAAGAACATTTTGGGCATTGGGAAGGTTCCACAGATGTTAAAGGTTCTTTATGGAACCATACTTGCTGATAAAGAACCTTTATTTTTAAGAATGTACTCTTAGTTCCTGCAAGAACTCTATACGGACTGTTAGTGGTTCCTTCAATAACCCAATAATAAAGGAAAGACTTAGAGGCACTTTAAATATATTTTGAAGTTCCATAATATTTGCGGTTCTGCCGGTGTGACAGATAAGGAACCGCAAATTGTGCCTCAATTATCTTTTAATTTTTAAGAGTATAAAATTGCCTACCACATATTTTTTGAATACTAACCAGAAAAAAAGTTATATCATTTATATCACTTTATGAAATAGGCTACTTTACATTTATCCTGGTCAAGAACCCTTGCACATGTCTATGAAAATATAAACCATCTAGGCCTTTATTTTGAATTAGCTAAGAAACATTTATTTAGCTAGAGCCTGGCTCTCCCTCGTTTCTTTACACTTAACAACAGACTTGTTGAAGCGTCAGAACCGTAACTCTCCTTTTTTGGGGAAACCCGTCATATCCTCTGTCCATATATGGTCACGAAAATGACACGCAGCGGGGAATCCTCTCACTGGAGACAATGAATGGGGAGGAGGGCTGATCGGTTAGACAGAGTGTATAAAAGCCGAGCGAAGGGAAGCCGTTGGTGTGAGAATCAACAGATCTACTACAGACTGCTGGAGAGCTATAATACCTTGATGCAGATCTCATAAAAGGGGGGATTTCAAATTATTTACATTTCTTTTTGGACGAAAACCTTTACGGACTTTACTATCGGATGCTTTTTGTTTTGCTCTCTATTGTGTTTGCATACCCTCTTATATATATATATATATAACCTGCTCGGACTAACAGCCACTAGAAATCCATTTACGGAAAGATGCTTAACAATATGGATTTGAACTCTCAAGATTCTTTCTACTCTCAGTTCGACAACTGTAACAGTTCTGCTATTGGGCTGGAATCTCACGGCTCAAAAGACAGCCAGGATGCTTTCATGGATTCTGGAAGAACAGCACCTGCTCAGTTTGCACACGGTGAGTACCTGACAGACTTCTGCATCGCACTTTCTCAAATTGTTAGCTGCATTTATTACCGACAGATTTTAGGATTTGCATACTCTTGCATTATATGTATATATATATATATATATATATATATATATATATATATATATATATATATATATATATATAATTTAGTGCAAGTTATTTCAAATATACTCAAGAAACTATATAGCTAGCTAGTAAATGTAACGTGCAGTTATATAACTGATTGCACATTTCACTGAAGGCAACTCTGTTCGTACTGACGCATGGCTGTTTTTCTCCATAGCAGGTGCGCTTATTACCCCCAAAACGGAGCCCACAAGTACAGATCAGTACAACTCTTGTCACGGTCCTAAAGAGAGATACCCAACCTCCTTGGCGTACTCTGGCAGTTTCTATGTAGAAACATCTCAAGGAGCGCCTTGCAGCACGGAAACATTGCTCAACATGATAACCGAAATTGTTGGCATCTCAACAACCCCCATGTCGGATGCCCATCAGTGTACAAACGGCCAGATGAATACCAGCCATTCCTCTGTGGACAGTGGCCGTAGCAGTTTTGGAGACGAGGGGGTCCAGAGACAGGCCTCCCCGCCGCTGTTTTCCCCAGGTCAGGCAGGCCACAACTACCCGGACTCCCATACCACCACCACACAGGCCCAAGACTCTTCTGTATCGAATTTGAACTTTTGCTCCACAGCGCAAGCTTCCACCCATGACGAGGAGCCGCTCTCCGAGTCTGCAATGTTCCCAGTGGCGATCAAAAATGAATTCGAGAGCAGCTGTTACGAGTGGGGATCATTTAATAAGTCTGATAACTACTTGGATGCTGGCTTTCAGTCAGAGGCATTCACAATGTCGAATACTTTCCCAACCGATCAACAGGTGGACGTGAAAGAGCTTATAGACTCGTATTCTCCAATTTGCCCAAATCCAGAGATTGAATTCAAAGTGGAGAGCTCCCTTAAACAAGAGCAGTGCTTTGGAGATGCATGCGCGCAAGGTTTCAGTACTCACATGTTTAACTATTCTGCGCCTATTATGGATATCTCGTCCAACAATCTTTTGAAACCGACCATATTTCCAAATATTGAACTCCAGTCCAGTTGCGACACAACCTTCTCGACCTCAACTATAGACTCTGTTCTGTATTCATCTTTATTGCCGGAGTCTTTCAGTCAAACTTACACAAGGGCTCAGAAACCTAATCGAGTAAGAAAGAGCCCTGCCTCCTCCACCGGGCCCGCCAAGGAGAAACCCTTCACATGTCCCATGGAGACCTGTGACCGGCGCTTCTCTCGATCGGATGAGCTCAACAGACACATCCGTATCCACACGGGACACAAACCTTTCCAGTGCCGAATCTGTTTGCGTAGCTTCAGCAGAAGTGACCATCTGACCACACACACTCGCACGCACACGGGTGAGAAACCTTTCTCTTGTGATGTATGCGGCAAACGCTTTGCCAGAAGCGACGAAAGGAAACGGCACGGCCGCGTGCACCTCAAACAGAAAGAAAAGATGGAGTTGAAGCCACAAGTAGTTAATGCGTGGCCATTCACTTTGCCCGAGACCATCTGAGCGAGAATTGTAATTAAAGGGCGTAATAGCTCTTGTTGTGCGCGATGTCAAATCTTACCGTCTTGGAAGATTCAAGCTTTCTAAAACAGTTCTTTAAGCTATAGATTAGGATTCCAAAGCTCGACATGAACGTTGTGGCAACTGTTGCAAGAGACCCGTAAGAGCTAAAAGGTCTACTGAGGTGACGGATCGCGTTTCCATGTGATCAGGGGACATAATTTTAAAAGTGGACTTCCCACAATGAACCTTGCGTGCAGCTTGCAGTGTGTGCAGCAATTGCATAAACTTGTGTTTTTAGTTTCCTCGACCATCGTGTTTCTTAATCGGGGAGCGTGTGTTGCAGAACACATGAATTGCAGTTCAGCACTTTCACTATGGAACAGCTCCAACCTCGACCTTGCATTGTAATGCGGTAGTAAAACGCACAGCTGGAATGTATTGCACTTATCTCCACTTTTGAACTTGAGTGTTTTAATTCGTGCTTTTTGGTCTTTTATATTTAACGCTGTCACCTGTTTAAGAATTCTTTGAAAAGCATGTATATGTTTACGTGATATGAATAATCTCTGATAGAGAAATCAGATTTACCTCGTTTTACAACATTGTGGCATTATTTGTTCACTTGTGCCAAGGTTTTTTCAACGTACCCCCCCCCCCCCCCCCCCCATATGTTTCATTTTGTTGCTTTACTATCCAATGGTATTTGTGTTGTACAATTAAATAAATACGTTCTACTATTGTCAAATTTACACAGCAAGTGGGAAGAAATAAATACATTTATATGCCATTTGTATTTGTATTTTTCTAACAACTGCTACTTTTTACATTTTATTTTTAACTGAAAGTATTTATATCCGTATTTTCAATGTGACAACACAGGCCACACCAAAATATGTCTTAAATTTATAATGATGACTGAATCTATTTGAATGTATTAAGCAGGTTTCAAAATACCATTATCTGCACTTGTGTGTTATTGTTTGAACTTGTCAGCATAATTATAATTCATGAATTAATTACGAATAATTCAGTTCACATGGTTCCTATATTTTGTGACATGATGAGAAAAAAGTAGAATAGCACAGGATTCAACAATGTTATTGAGTGATTAGAGAGCATACATTGGTGAAGTTTTTTAATAGTAATTTCAGATGGTACTAGAACACTTTTGACACGCCTTCAAACTAAAAGCTTTTGTATTGTCATAGCTCGAATAATCAATAGAGGTAATAGGCCAAATGTAGAAAAAAAATGTGAACTTGCCTTAAGATATAATAATTACATTGGAGAAATTATTTTGTACATATCAAGACAGTTTACGCGCAATACTTTGAATGAACATTGATGTTTGTTATTTTTATGACAAATATTTATGAATAAAAAATTTCTTGAGGTGTTTAAAGAGAAATCTGTCATTCAGATGAAATGGTTAGCAACATTTGCTATAAATGTTATTGCATACATACTCCTCCCATCTGTCCTGCCCTTCTCATACAGATATCTCCGCTGGCTCTGAGTTCTTGCAATCTGTCGCCAAGAGCTAAGCAGCAGCAACAGGGACTCCTCAGCATGTAGGCTGCCCTGTACACATGACGCGTCCCGCTGGCAGTACATCACTGTCTCCCACTCCAATGCATAAGAGATTGTGATGCCTCCCTGACACTCAGGCACTGTCAATGATCAGCATGTGATAAACTGCATGACCTTACACTACAACATTCTGTAATGCATTTCATCAGACTGAGGCTTAGATCTCTTTGAAAGTAGCTTCTGATGCCACAACTATCTTTTTTTTAAAACAGGGTGTGTCATTAATGATAAGTGGTTAAGTAATGCTTTTATACTTCAGTGGCCATTGTGATAGTGCAGCACTTCATCTACAAAGCATTGTTGAACTGAATAATATTCACATTTGCGGGAGTGAAACATAGGGAAGCATATATTCATACCATGCAAGAAACCACACATTTTCTATTTTCTAAATATAACCAAGTGGGAGGGCACTTGATGGTTGGCAACCTAGTTCAGAAGTCTCAAACATTTTAATGTGTCCACAATTGGAGATTGGAGTTAGGCTAAAATTAAAACAAACTGTAAATGCCTCACAGCTAAAGTCTTACTTACTATACTTCCCTCACAGAAACAACAACAACAACAAATTAATAAATAAATACAAATAAAATAAAATTTTGGTGAAACTTTCAGTTGATATGTCTCAATGTGACAAAAAAAAAAAAAAAAAAAGTGCCTAAGTTAGGCAGCCATATGTCTTTAACAGATATCAATAGCCACCTAATTGGTTTTTCAAACTCATTCAGCAAAAATGTGTATTCTTTTGAATAAACTATTATAAATCATCTGCTAATAAATAAACATTGCCAACTAGCCCATAACCTTGATCATTTATTTGTCAGGATTTAACTCTAGCTCTATAGAGTAAACTACAGGCAGACAGTAAAATATCTTAACCTCATGCGACCCCACGTACACATGCTTGGACGTTGTATTTTGGCTTCGCTAAACTCAATACATAATTTAATTTCATTTAAACTGACTAAACTCAGTTCAGGAGACTCTGGGCTGTCAGTAAAGGGTTGAACTTTTGACGAACAGAGTCATTTGATTAAACCACATAGCGCTGATCACAGCGGAGTTCGTCTAAGGGTAAGAACTCTTATTACGTTTTTACATTGAAACCTATTTGAGTCAAAAGATTGTCTCTAGTTTCATCCGATATGCAATTTTTTCAAATGTATGCGATTTATTGTGAAACATCACGCTGATATATACAATGTACACTAATGTGTACAAAAGCACAAGGTTTCTATTAGAAATCCTATATTTACTGTGCATTTTCAAATTAAGAAAAAGTATTTTGCTTTAAGAGGCTTTATATGGAGTTAGGATCAAAATATGGTGTATTTCTGACTTTCTATAGCTTGGTATTATTCCAAATTTCACAATTTAGCCCCAGTGTCCACATATGTGGACATCAATTTTAAGGAAAACTGTTTGCTCTAAAATATACAGTATATATATATATATATATATATATATATATATATATATATATATATATATATATATATAAATGTTCATGTGTCTTAAGTGATACTATAGTTACAAATCAAAAAGGGAAATGGAAAATGCACATAGCAGTCATACTCAGGTTTCAGGAGGTGAAAGGGTTAATTCACCCAGATTAAATTTTGTTGTTTCAAACCAACATGAATTTCTTTCTTCCAAGGAACACAAAAGATGTTTGGCAGAATGTTAGGGATGGACAGCCATAGTCACCATTTACTTTCAGTGCATATTTCTTCCATACAATGAAAGTGAACAATGACTCATTTATTCTGCCTAACTCTTTTTGTGTTCCGTGCAAGAAGGAAAGTGATACAGGTTTGGAACAACATGAGGTTAAGTATTAAATTATGACAGAATTTTCATTTTTGGGTGAACACTTTTTCAGTTGCATTCTTAAGTGGTAGTTCACAGCCAGTGAGTTTCTCCATGCCCGTCAAATTAAGTGTTTGTTTTATGATGCGTTAAGAAGGCCCGACTTTTAAAAGTCGGAGGTCTCGCTAAGTGTTACTAGCTATATAGGTCTCAAGTACACCTTATTAATCATAGTTGCACTTCAGACTAAGCTAAAAGACGATGCGGCCGCTAGATTGATCCGTCCCAGTGCAATCATTGCGTGATTTTATATCCACCTTGACGATGTGTAGCCGGCGTAGCATGGTCCTCGGGTGGGCTTCGTAATCAGGGTGCATAATCATAAACTACTGATGGCAATCAGCCTTAGCGGATTAATTCGTCGGATGGCTCCCCTGCCCGACAGACCTGTCTCCGATCCTGAAGAAGGGTGTGGGTGTTTTGGAGAGTGCAAATCATTAAGATGGAGAAGTGGCGAGGTAAAAGAGCTCGTTATGCAAACATTTAAGTGTTTGAGTCTCACCATTGTTCCGAAGGCGAATTTCTTCATTAATATTACCGGTCAGGGTAGACACTAGTGGATGGATTCGAGAGCTTGCCGAGGTGTTTTTATTCCGCACTAAATGGCAAGTTAATCCAAGGGGTCAAGGAGTCTTGTCCAGGCTACCGCTGTTATCCACCGTGAAACATCACTATGGCAACATGGGTTAAGCGTCACGATGCGCCAAAACGGAATGGAGAGGTGAACGTTTTAAGTGAGATGAATTGCACGAAAGCAATTCAGTCACGTGGTAGAAAAGTTCAGAACTGTCCTTGATGGTGCGGTGGAGGCATAAAGCCTTTAGACTCCACAAAATGTTAGAAGTTGAGAGTTGAGTCAATACACAATAACAGCCTTACTGTAAGCTTTGATGAAAGAGAAGATGATGAGGGTTCTTACAAACAAATAATGTGTCCTTTTGTGAATTCCACTATTGCTATGAGCAGTCTACACTGTAATGCTCAAAATATTTAATTGTTTTGAGTAGGGGAAACATTAAATTATACAAATTAGTTCAAATAAATTAATCTTGATTCCCTCTACTTGAAGTACAGTAGGCTATTTTAGTTGCTTTTTACATGGTAAATTTAAGTTCAGCCAAAGAATTACATTTAAAGTTAAATGCCATTCAAATGTATGAGTTAGCTTACTTAATATTTCAAGTTAGGGGCAATTAACATGCATGTGTAGTCCAAAATCAAAATCTAAAAGTTCTATTAACTTAAACTTGAGAGTTTAATAACTTGTAACTGATTGCCTAATTTTTTTTTTTTTTTTTTTATAATTTTTTTTTTTTTTTTTTTTGGTTCTGCTAACTTATTAGGGTTTACAGTGTGGCAAAAAGGCATTGTTGTGTTAGTTTTGTGTAAGATTTGTAAGTTTGTAGAACACAGTGAACATTAAGCCTACCTGCAATTTTACGTTAAACCTTGATGTTCTTTTGAGATAAGGTCACCAAATGCTATTTGTCATTCTTATAAATAACATTTTTTTTTATTATTATTATTTTTTTAGCATCATGCAGATCAGTGACCCACCTATTTAGTTTCATATAGGATACTCCGTTGCTTCCTGTCTGGATGACATAGCTTTCCAAGCTGAATTTTTAAATACTGGATTTTAAAATCTACTTTAAAAGAAAAACCTGTGATAGACATACCATTGCATCTCCTTTTGTGTTTAATGGCAGGATGCAGTTTTTACCGGCAGTTAATGTGACAATGATAGATACATTTAAAAGATTAAAGTTTAGGTTTGAAGCTGGTAAAAAAAAAATAATTTTACTGCATTAACCCTGAGCTACTTCAAATTACTGACAGTTAGACAAGAGATCAATTTGACTGCTATTATTGACAGTAAAACAACTTTATAGATATAGTTGCATGAGAGAATGCATCTCCTCAAATCAAAATAAAGAATTTAGAAATGATAATTTGCTTAAAATATAGGTAACACATGAACTAACAATGAACAATATATTTTTTAAAGCATTTATTAATCTTTATTAATGCTAGTTAATAAAAAATACAATTGTTTGTTGTTAGTTCATGTTTTATTTTTCATAAATCAAAGAGATTATGCAACAAATCAGGACAAATCTAGAACAGGATTAATTATCCTCACACTGAAATTTAATGAGATGCAACTGGATGTCGAACACATATTGAGCGACACATAACACATAATCAACACATAAGATACACATCAGCTACACCTAAGTTACACATATGTGTTTTCTCAGGCACATATTGAGTCTAAATAGATGAATGACTTACATTATTTCAGTAGTACACCCAAATTTCAATAGTCTTACCAAACAGTTCATGTGGGACACTTGCTATAGTTTACTGCAGTGTTGTTTCTATGTCAGCTAGCAATGTCAACTGTAAATCAAATCAATCACTGAAACATCAGAGTAAGAAATATAAGTATAATATGTATGTGTACATGCAAATTGGATACTGATAATTCAAAAAGGGTATAGCTGCAGGCATTGCTCCAAAAAGGGGCGTGAGCTCCAAATCTCCATTGAAGATATAGGGAGCCCCTGACTTAATCTAACCCTTTCCCTAACCTTAACCGTGAGTGGAATTGGCGCACCCCCATTTTGGAGTAACCCCGTCCCTTTTGGAGTAACTCTGCCCTCTTTTGGAGAGTCTGCCCCCATTTGAAGGTCTCCGGCCTGCAGCTATACCTCCTTGTTGTTTAAATTAATTGTTGCACAGAAAATCAATGTGATATACACTGTAGTGATTATTTGTATGAATATAGTACTCATTCCTCAAGTAATAAACAAAGAAATAGATATCATGTGATAGTAAACTTAAATAGATCATTAAAAATATAATTTATGGAAGTGCAAAAAAAAAACAAAAACAAAAAACAGACACTGTTACATACCTCGGGTCTCTAAAGACCCTATACACTTTTGGTACTTAAACTATTATAAAAAGATACAAAATATATTTTGCAATTTTGAGATAGTTTGAGGAATACATTTTGGGGTGAAATATGACCTGAGCACGTTTTCGTGAGATTCACCTAAATATTTTGAAACTCAGTTTTACAATAATTACCATGGTTACCCAACACTACACCTTAAGCTAAAATGCAAAAATACCCATACATCCATGGAGCATATTCTGTAGTTGTAAGTCAGAAAAAGCCTTGAATAGAGGCCATTTCCCTGTTCTGCTTGGGACAGTGATTGTGGTGTGGCTGACATTTTTGCTGCGGTAATAAGGCTTGGCAAGTCACATTGGGCCACCCATGTCAGCGTGTGTCAGAGAGAGAGAGGAAGAGGTAAAGAAAGAGAATGAAAGGATGAAATTGGGCAAGATAAAATGAAAGAAACAGCATGACATATATTCAGATGTGGAGAGATATTGAGATTGTGAAGAGAGAGAAATATATGTATGTATAGAGAGCAAAACAGATTGAAAGTGATTAAGAAAGAAAGAGAGCAAAAAAGAGAGAAAACAGTATGGTCAGTCACACCACTGTCCATGGTTCATGTACAGTGACAAATGAGTGAGGCAACAGTTACCTCAAATTAAGTTTACCGCATATGAACACACTGGAATCCACTATTGGAACCAGACTTCAGTAATGCGTTGCTAGATTCAATTCAATTCATTGCCAACGTTTATTCATCTAGTATGTATAGCTTATTATCTTGGCCTCAGTGTTTAGCAAATACATTTCTATGTTGGTAGTATACATTTCTATATGGTAACAGATTTCTGCATGTATTTTTCCATTTTGTATACCACCCTCCCCAGCCCCCACCACCCCCACACCATCAGAATGTAATAGTTGAAATCCTGTTCCAAAAGGGCATTAGCAAATGAGTGGGCTGGGTGTGCTTAACTCATACTGTCAGGGCTCAGCAGGAGTAGTCTATACATACCCTTCCTGTACTATTCTTCAACACTCTGCCTGTGAATCACAATACCATTATATGTGCATGAGCTATATGCACATATATCATTTGTGTGTGAACAGAGGTATTGCTGTTTTATGCTGGAATTTTCATACTGGTCATGTATAGGCTTAAGAATTGACAAGTTTTTTGAAAAAATACTGAGGTAATGCGACTTGAAATGCCCATGGCCCCTTGTGCACTCTTAAAAGATTCTTCAAGGTTTAGGTAGAACCATTACCAGTCAAAGAATCTGTGAAGAAGAAGAGATGTTCAATGCATCGTCTAAATATTTTTTGCAATCTCAGAAAATTTTTATTAGGATATGAACAAGCATGAAGGAAGAATTGTAGGTAGCTTTATTTCAAAAGAAAATAGCTTTTCTTATGTAGACATACAGGAAATTAAAGGGATAGTTCACCCAAAAATGAAAATTCTCTCATCATTTACTCACCTTCATGCCATCCCAGATATGTATGACTTTCTTTCTTCTGCTGAACACAAATTAAGATTTTTAGAAGAAATATTTCAGCTCTGTGGGTCCTTTCAATGCGAATGAATGGTGGCCAGAACTTTAAAGCTAAAAAAATCACATAAAGGCAGCATAAAAGTAATCCATATGACTCCAGTGGTCTAATGTCTTCTGAAGCGATGCAACCACTTTGGGTGAGAAACAGATCAATATTTCAGTCCTTTTTTTACTATAAATCTCCACTTTCACTTTCACAATGTAAAAGAATGCTAAAGTGAAAGTGAAAGTGTAAATTTATAGTAAAAAAAATAAAAAGACTTAAATATTGATCTGTTTCTCACCTACACCTATCATATTGCTTCCGAAGACATATATTTAACCACTGGAGTCTTATGGATTACTTTTATGCTGCCTTTATGTTGTTTTTGGAGCTTGAAAGGACTGATCACCATTCACTTGCATTTTATGGACCAACAGAGCTGAAATATTCTTCTAAAAATCTTTGTTTGTGTTCTGCAGAAGAAAGAAAGTCATACACATCTGTAGTGGCATGAGAGTGAGTAAATGATGAGGATATTTTCTATTTTGGGTGAACTATCCCTTTAACATTTATGCCCTTGACAGACACTAATAAATGTGTTGAAAGTTTGTGTCTGGTCATCTGACTGTCTACATATAATATCTTTATATGGTGTGGCACAACATGCAATGCCATTGTCTGACAAGTCATGCTGTAATAAGGGCACCTGTTTGCTGCATATTCTGCTATGATGTGATGGCTGAAAGCACATTAATTTAAGAAAATATGTTAAAGGAATGTTCTAGGTTTAATACAAATTAAGCTTAATCAACAGCATTTGTGGCATAATGCTGATTACTGCAAAAAATATGTTTGAACTTGGAAGGAAGTAAATGGGGCCAATCCGTAATCGTTTAAATTCTCACAGTTTTAAAAGTATAGCCACAAGATGGAAAAAAATATGCATGTTAACATGATTTAGTATGTTAAAATCGTTACTAACCATTTTGTGTAAATGTATATCAATTCTTTTGTTGTTATATCCAAACTTTGTTGCCATGACGACATAACACTTTAAATCCTAAAACCTTTAAATGACCATAAATACGACGATTTAAATAACTTTACAGCTCAGATAATTTTATGAAATAATACATTTCACATTTCTGCCATAAAACCCTCCAAAAATTGGCCACATTCAGATAAATAGTAAGTGCCTCACTGTAACCTTGATTTTTTTATCATTATTATTTTTAGTGGATGACTACTAAGAAATTTAAATTTACTTTTAGTCATTTAGCAGACGCTTTTATCCAAAGCGACTTACAAATGAGGAACATAGCAAGCAATTTGTCATACAAATGACAACAATATCTGCAGTATTGCACTGCCAAGATCTCAAAGTGTCTGGAGTAGTATAGAAGCTAGCATAGAAGAAAGAGACAGACAATTATTATTATTATTTTTTTAAATATTGTTAAATATTAAGTAAGTACATTTAGTGTGGATTGGTTAAGTGCTCTCGGAACAGATGTTTTCAGCTGGTTCTTGAATGTTGAGATGGTTTCAGTGGATCATTCCAGCACAGAGGAACAGAGAAAGTGAATGATCGTGAAATAGACTTTGTGCCTCTATGCGTCGGGACCATCAGGTGCCACTCGTTCATTGACCCCAGAGAGTGAGTTGGGACATAGACTTGGAGGAGTGAATTGAAGATAGAGGATGATGTTCCATTGGCTGTCCTGAAGGCTAGAGTCAAAGCCTTGAATTTGATGTGCGCAGCTACAGGTAACCAGTGCAGTGAAATCAAGAACGGGGTAATGTGAGCCCTCTTTGGCTGATTGAAGACCAGACGCACTGTTGCATTCTGGACCATCTGCAGTGGCTTAATCGTGCGAGCTGGGAGGCCGGCCAACAGAGCATTACAGTAGTCCAGTCTTGAGATGACCAGAGCTTGGACCAGAAGCTGTGCAGCATATTCAGACAGGAAATGTCTAATTTTCCTGCAGTTGTAAAGCTCGAACCTGCAAGACCTGACGGTTGATGAGATGTGGGCAGTGAAGTTAGGCTGGTCATCTACCACAACTCCCAGGTTCCGAGCTGTCGTGGTTGGCATAGTGTAGTGTAGAGCATTATATTACAATAAATAGACCTTGCCAGGGAGCATTTCTCCTATTTTTGGGCTTTTGCCTTCAATTTGTTGGACAGTCAAGAGAGAGAGAGTACGTGTCACAGTCTCAACAGGGATGGTAGTGAAATGTTATAAGCTATCATTTTGGATTGAGCAGGACATAATTTGGTCATTTTGGATTGTGAAACTGACTTACATAACAATGCAGGAACTGATATGCTTACATCTGCTTGAACAGTTTATTTCAAATATGAAATCTTATAATTGTATCTCCTCTGTATTATACATTATATGGGAGATTTAAGAGCATTGCAACCTCATTCTCATGTAAACTAATTAGCATTAACAGTCCCTGGTGCACAGGTTTGATTTCAAGCTGTGTGTTATCTGTTATTAGTCTTTTGAGAATATATGCAGAGTATTGTGAAACAAAAAAATGTTTTTCTTCTTCTATTTGAGCAAAAAATGTAAGAGCTTTGTCATCTCCCCACCTCCTCTCCTTCACATTGGTACAGTCCCTCCCACTGTGGCTTTTTACTGAAAATGGATTGTCACTTAGACTGAAATGAAGGATGTGGTCCATATTTTCAGGGACCTTGCTGTGAAAACACAGTTGCTCTTTAAGGACTCCACTTGACCAGTTAGTATGTAAGACCATAGCAGAGGGTGAAACTGACATCCTCTATTATCCTACAGTGCTTGAACACTCATTAAAGCCATTTAATTACTTCCTTAATTACCAAGCCATTACAAATAGTAAGATTATTTGACTTCATCTAAGGCATGGTGATTACTGAGATGACATAGGTGGTTGGATGTTCGGAGTGTATGTGCAAATTAAATAGGATTTTACCTTTTAAAGTAGAAGAGGAACTGGTGGTTATTTCCTCAATTTAGAAAACCTGGTTCTCTCCCTCTCATGGTGGCAAATAAGGTGAGGTGTTTGTGAACCACTGGGAGGACAAATGTCTTGAGTCTCCTCTCTACAGTAATTATCAGCATTTACTACAGAGAGGAAGTGTTTCCGACAGAGACTTAGCTTCCCATTCTCTGTAAAAAATTACATTAGGATATATAAATGTGCCTAGCAAAAAATCATCACTCCCTGGACACAACACAATCTTCACCTAGGTAAATGTGATATATTCTCACAGCAACGACACTTCTTTTTTCACAACTTAACTTCGATTTTAATCTAGTTCATTTTGCTGACAAATCAAAGACTATTTTTATTTTAAAATACTCCAAAGAGGAAGGTGATTATAGCATAAAAGGGTACCATACATCAAACAGCAGGATCACCTTTGATCCCTTGATGTTCACTGCTTGTTAGATGCTGTTTACATCCTCTTCGAGTTGAGCTGGCCATTCAGATCTATTAGAAGTCAGTGGGAGACAGATCTCAGTCCTTTTTGTCTCGTCCTTCTCTCAGCAAGCTTTGACAGTGGACTAGATTGATGGCTCAATGCATTCATGCTATGTCAACCTACTGCCACTGGCAATCACTTGAGGAGGGAAACAAACTCTGAAGAGGCAACCCCAATCCTTCACTGGGCAGCTCTACTCCATTTGCTTCTTTGTGCCTAACAGGCTGGTGTCAGGATGTACAGGTTAAGTATTAACCCAGTTTAGTGGATCAGAATGCCTGTGGTAAAACTGATGGGCATTCTGATGGCTCAGCCTAACAATTGAGCATGTCAAAGATCTCCATAGGCATGACGTCCGTCATCCATCTTTATTTTTACAGTAGTACATGTCTGCCTTCAAGTGACTTATGGCCTGTAATATAATGAGCTAGCTCTATGTTCTGTATTTTCCTTTATTAAATTCTCCAGACCTTGATAGATACACTGGGCCCATGTATTTGGAACATTTTTGGACACTAAGTTACAGTAAGTCACACTTAAATGTCTGAATGTCATTGTAAGGGTGCATCACTTCTCGCTCCCTAGCTCCCTATGTCATAAATCAGTATATCATGAACACAAATTTGGGCACTGGCAAGGGTGTTCATCCACTAAACAATGGGATACCCATGACTCAACTGCTTGCGACACAATTACAAGGTTGCGCATTTAAGCGAAGCTGGTATTAATCAACAATAATCTTCTTCTAAAAACTCTAATATTTAAAATATTATTTACCTTTTGTGCACATTATCCTCGTATGACCCCGCGTACACATGCATGGACGTTGTATTTTGGCTTCGCTATATGCAACGCATAATTTAAATTCATTTCAACTGACTGATCTAGTTCAAAGGATTCTGGGCTGTCAGTAAAGTGTTAAACTTTGAGAGAAATGCCAACAAAACTTCATCTGGAAAGAAACCTAATTAAGTTTTTTACATTGAAACCTGTTTAAGTCTCAAGTTTCATCCATATGCCAGTTTAAAAATAATAATTATTTGAGCGATTTATAGCAAAACACCATGATGCTACACACAATGTACAATATGTACTTTAGCAAAAACATTTCCCCTTATCCTATATTTACTGTGCATTATTACATTAAGAATCTATGGGTTCAAATAAAAGCTGAAAAATTTTGCTTTCAGAGGCTTTATATGGAGTTAGGATGAAAATAAGGTGCACTTCGAACTGTTCTGAGACCAGTGCAGACAGACAAAGTCCAAACAAAGGTTCAGTTTCAGGCTGCAGATGACATTTGGACCATTCAACGTGCAGACATCGGACAATGGTAATCAGTACATAGATCTAGAATTTATAATGTATAATTTAATTTTAACATGGTTGGCAGTGACTGGACGCTGCTGGCCATTACTTTGAATCAGAATTAATTATGCTAATGTATAATGTAGTGTCTGTAACGTCTCAAAAACATGAATAACCAACACTTCTGGAAACATAATAAACAATTTCATTAAACAAAAATCTGACTTTCTATAGCTTGGTATTATTTTTCACAACTTAGTCCCATTGTCCACATACATTATGAAGATGTACATTTTAAGGAAAAAAATTTGCTCTAAAAATTCAAAAATGTTTTGTTTTGTTTTTTGGAGGGTTTAAAGACAGAAATGTGAAGCTTCTAATTTTTTTAAAATCACTTAAACTAATTCCTCTGTAAAACATGTGTATTTCTTGAGATGTAAAGTTGTTTAAATGGTCTTTTTTACAGTTGCTTTACTGCGTTATGTCATCATGGCAACAAAGTTGTAATATTATATGATTTTATTACACTAAAATCATGTTTATACATTTGTTTATGTTTTATCACTATACTTTTGAAACAGTGAGTATTTTAATGTTTATGGATTTGCTTCCATTGTGTAACCCAGATGCATTTCCTGTGACAATACCAGCTCATCTGTATCTAAATGCATTAAATCAAACATGCTACATGGTTGTATTTTATCTTTCTTTCTTTTTTTTTTTTTTCACAGATTGATGCCCACTTTTTGAAAGCATACAAATGGTATCATATCTGCTGATTTTTCCACACTAAAGTCCATGAAAGAACATTACTACATTTAGGTATATGTGGTCTATACATACTGTATCTCCATTAAAAATGACCACATCCTCTGTCCAGGCCACCCAGGCTTAACATTACTCACTGTAAAAAAAATCCTGTTGTTTAAAAAAAAAAAAAAAAAAAAAAAAAAAAACAATGGCAGCTGTGGTTGCCAGAATAATTACAGTAAAAATGTAAACAACTTTACATAACAACCTGTAAATTTTATAGTTTAAAACTTTTGTAATTTACATGACCATGCTGGTACTGTAAAAAAAAAAAAAAAACATTTTTACATTTACAGTAGAAAACGTCATAAACTTTATATTAACCTTCTGAAACTGTAAAAATCTGCTTTTTACTTTATAAGGTATTGTTATTCACCGTAAAAATGACAGAAGAGCACATGATGACACAAAGTTCACCAGTAGTGGCTCTTCCAGAAGCAATGACAAATAAACATGTTGAGACAGTGCTCAGTGTCACTCATACAAACACAAAACAACATCATATTAACACATGTGAAATTTAAATAATGCAGTAAACATTAACTAAACTACATCAAATATAAAACAGAACACCCCAATGTACGTAACTGATATTAAAAATAAGAAGAAACATAACTATTCCCATAAAATATAATGAAATATGATGGGTCATGCAGGGAATTGTGGAAATGCCAGATTATTGTTTTTTACTGTAATTTTAAGAACAATTTACTGTAAAAAGTACATGTATTCTCTTGTTAAACATAATGTACATTTTTACAATTAATTATACAGGGAAATCATACTTTTTACATCTAAAAAATAATAAAATAAACATTTTATTGTAAAAACTACTGTAGTGTCTTTTAAAATATATTTTAAAAAGTTTACTGTATATTTTACAGTTAATATTTGTTAATCAGTTAACTTTTTTTTCTGTAGCAGTTTTACAGTCTTTTATCGTTAAAATTACAGACATTTTTTACAGTGTAGGCCAGATACTTTCATGTGTTCAGAGCAGCAAATGTTCCTCATTATTTACCATAGTGCCCTAACATCAAACACCCTCATTATATTTGACAATGGGATATGTGCCAGGCGATTCCCTGAGCTGAGTGGGGGCTATATAGTGTAACAGGTTCAAACAATTTAATCTTTATGGATATGCAACATGGCCCGCAGGCCACCCATCTTGCCTTGTGCTCAGAGATTGTTGAATTGAGGGTAAGAAGGGAAAAGACTTTGGGATGAATTCCTGTACGCTGTCGCCTCACAGCAGAGCGTCAAAGCCATGGATTGGAATGGTGTTTTTCACCTGTCATTCATTGCTGCCTAGGATTGTAAATTCCCCCAGGATGCAAACAGGCGCAATATTTTATGAGTGGAATGTTGATCCTTTAATCATTGAAAAACTGGATGTGTTTTTCTGTGGTGTAAAAAAATTGGCTCAATGTACAATTAATACCACTGGCAGAGCGAAGACGACCATGACCACCCTAATGTTGAAATTGCCATTGATTCGCCCTCTTCTGAAGCGACTCTATTTTTAGTTTACAAGGATCTTATACCATTTATATAAAAGCCCATATCGATACTAATTCAGGCTATATGGCAGTAATTTTATGCGAACCCTTGCTAAGGGTTAAACAAACACACCACAGAGTTAAATCTATTAACATGCAAATCAGTGTAACAACTCAACAGCTTGTTGTCATACCTACACTGAAAGCCCAAATAAGTTCCAGAATAAAAAATAAATGTAAAAAACAAAACAAAACACAAGAGCCATACTTTATAAGATGTACTCTGTTACTATGGCAACATCTGTGGCTAAAGATAAGAATGCAGAGGTCTGTACTATTGTCATTGCTGAACGTGATTTTCACACATTCGTTTGCACAGTGTCATTAAGAGAGAAATATTACTTGCATAATTTTGCACGTTTTCACTTCATGTGTTACAGTTTTAAACAATTGCATTTCTGTGAAACTACAAAGACACTCTAGCCAGGAATCCTTGAAATCAGTGCTTTTTATGGCATTTAGTGCCTAATCTAAGCTGATATGCATATTGTGTGCTAGTCATAATCACGCCCTTCACCTAGGTCTTGTTTGCTCATTTTGTCCTCTCAGTATGCGCAACGGCCACTTGAGTTATACTGCTGGCAGGCACTCTGTTTTAAGTAGCTTTTTCATTTTTTGGATCACTACAGTATATTCCATGGAGAAAAACTTCTGAATGTTTGCTGTATTGTTAATTTAGCTTCTGGATTCTTAATTTTAAGTCAAAATTTAAACCGAATTCTGTTTAATAATAAACTTTTTTAACATACAGTAACACTGTTGTCTGATCTATGTCAAATATTGATATGAATGTTGTTGTAGAATTACGGTAAAAAGGAAATAGCTGTTTCAGTAACATTTTCAGTGACTGTTTTATTATTGTCTTTTAAGAATAAAATGAAACAGACATTGTTGGATTTCACTTAATTTTTTTGGGTATGAGGGTATGCTGTTTTCATGCAGCAAATATTATTGTAATGAAAGTATCCATAATGGCGACTATATAGTTAAACCTATAAAGCCCAGTATAAAAAATAATAATAATTAATATATATATATATATATATATATATATATATATATATATATATATATATATATATATATATATATATATATATATATGGAGCTGTTTAATGGAGCTGTTAAAAAAAAAGAAGAAGTATACAAGTAAACAGTAAGCACTAGTAAACACTATTTATTTTATTTTATTTTATTTATTTTTTTAGCTGAGTCTCAGGAGGTTGTTGTAAGATTGCATCATAATATCTTGTAATGTAAAGGAATGAGATCTTTATAATGACAGAGCAGGTTGCATATATAAAAACACAAATCAATATTTGTTCCCACTTAAAATATTTCTTATGAAAATTATATGTCAGTATTTTCAAAGCTCTGTGTTTGTTATTGTGGTGGGCATGAATACAACGTAATGATGATTGAGAAATATACCTCAAAAGACTTTTGTATCATATCTGATACACACATTTCAACCAGATTTTTCAATAAAATAATTTATGAAATTTTATCCATGCCCAAGTTGATTCAATTAGTCAAATACTCATTTTGAAATACCAGTAACAATATATTAGTTATTGTCAATTTTAAAATCTTGATCATATTGATGATGATGTAGGGGCATTAGAAAATCATGCTTCAAATTTGATACACCCCGCATTATAGGGTTAACCACCCTATAAACAAGTAGCCTTTGGCACCTTCACATTTACATTTGTCAGTCTCAGTGACTTAAGCACTTTTGTAGCTTTGGTACACACAGTCGTTTGCCCCCTTCGAGAACCTCTATCTTTTGCTGTCCCCTGTTGGTAGGACCCTTGTAATACAGGATGTGAGTAATGCATATTGCTTGCAGGTGTATTCCTTTCCATGAGGTCCTAATATAAGTTTACATAATGTACTATTATACACAAAAATACAATCCTGATTTACATTAACAATTTGCATTCTTCCTATTTCCTGCTTTTCTCTCTAATACTGCACATCCCCATTGTCTAAGTGTTTAAATTATAGAAGAAAAGCAGCACATTTCAGACACATGGTATCGTTGCTAAGCAAACTGAAACTAATAATATCCCCACAGTAAGCAGTGATTGCTAAAAAGCTACAGAAAAGCAAACCATGTCATGAATGGAATCCATCAAATCACAAAAGTAGATGGCAGGCTAGTAATTAGCCCATAGTGTGGTTGTCATTTTTTGAAATGTCTGAATTAAGAAAGACTTTGGGAAGATTGTGTGTGTGTGTTGTGTATGTGTGAAGGGGGTAAAGAGAACGCTTCCTTTAATTTGGAGTGATGAAGATGTTTCATCTGCAGTGGGTGTTTGGCAAATACTTGTCTCATTAAAAAAAAAAAAGGTTAAATGAGGCCACCAGAATGCACACAACCATGTAATATGTTTGTTAGAATGTTGTTTTTTGTAGGGGAAATGTCTGGAGAAATTCCTGACATGCTGTGGTGGCTAGGATTGTGTAAGCCAGTTTGATAGAAGTAGTGTTAATGGGGAGTCTTTCTGTGCTAGTTTGCTTGAAATGTAGTGCTTTAAACACCATTGTGAGCTTCACTCATTAAATTCTGAATGAATTAACAATGCATGACCTAAGATGGAGTAAGAAATAAATAAGAAAAGGAGAAAAAGATAAACATAGAATTTTGCAAAGTCACAAATATTGCTAAGTTACGACACATGCTCTCTGTTTCATTGGCCAAAAGGTTGTTTGCAGCCTGTTTCAGCTTATTGCCGCCCGTTCGGCACTGTTCGGCCCCGTTTCATGGCCTGCCCACTGGAAAAAATCCTGGTTCTCCCTATGGCCAGTCCGCCCCTGTTTAGAATATAAAAATCCACAAAAGGAGGTAGATCCTTTTCCTGTTTGGCTCCTAAACTATGGAATAGTTTCTTAGCATTGTTTGGGACTAAGACACACTCTCTCAGTTTAAGTCTAGATTAAAGACTAATTTCTTCAGCCAGGCATACACCTAATTTATCCATCCATTATCCATCATAAAATAGTTATGCTGCATTAGTCAGGTCGGCTGGATCCGGAAACACTTCTTATTTCTGATAACTCTGCTTTAAAGTGAATGGCATCTACGCTAATATTATTTTATTTGTTTCCCTGCTACCAGAACCTGCTAGACCCTGCTCCGGTCCAGCCCGATGTTTGACTCCCGTCACTTTGTGTCACTGAGCGATGACAACTAACTGAAGTCTGGGCCAACCAGACAGTGAGGGCCGCTTCGATGATCACTGTCTGCATCACTTCAATCTATTACGAATTTGCAAATTTTCTATCAGATCTTGTAGTTACTGTAGATAGAGCTTTAACTGTTGTTGACTTCAACATTCACATAGATCACAAAAATGACACATTGGGATTAGCATTTATTGATATTCTCAACTCTCTTGGAGTCAAACAAAATGTGACAGGACCAACTCATCGCCATAATCATATGCTAGATTTAATTCTGTCATATGGAGTTGATGTTGATACTATAGAAATTCTACCGCAGAGCAATGATATCTCAGATCATTACTTTGTCTATTGTTTGCTGCAATCAGCTAATGTCACTCAATCTACACCACGCTATCATTCAGGTAGAACTATTTATTGACCACTAAAGATAGCTAGACTAATAATCTTCCAGAATTGTCTCACATACTCAGTAAGCCAAAAAGTCTAGAAGAACTTTATGTAATAACAGAAAATATAAATACAGTCTTCTCTAGCACTCTTGATAGTATCACCCCCCTTCGATTAAAGAAAATTAAAGAAAAAAGCCCCGCACCATGGTGCAATGATCACACTCATGCTCTCAAGAGAGCAGCTCGGAAAATGGAGCGCAAGTGGAAGAATACAAAATTAGAGGTATTTCACAGTGCCTGGAAGAATAGTGTCTGTAGCTATGGACAGGCATTAAAAGCTGCCAGGTCAGCATATTATAGCAAACTCATAGAAAAGAACCACAACAATCCTAGATGTTTATTCAGTACTGTGGCTAAATTTGTTAGGAATAAAGCATTGACTGAACCAGATATTCCATCGCAGCACAATAGTAATGACTTCATGAATTTGTTTACTGATAAAATAGAAATAATCAGAAATACAATTGGAATTATGCAATCAACTGTCACTGCACCTCAGAAAACTGTGTCTCATAAATTTCCTCACGAGCAACTTACATTTTTCACTGTCATAGGTCACGAAGAGCTAACAAAACTTATCAAAAAATCAAAAGCCACAACATGCATGTTAGAACCAACACCAACTAAGCTCTTAAAAGAGGTATTCCCTGTAATCTCAGAACCTCTTCTTAATATTATTGATTCCTTGCTATCCTTAAGACATGTCCCAAGAAACTTTAAAATGGCAGTTATCAAACCACTTATTAAGAAGCCACAGCTTGATCCTGGAGAATTGGCTAATTATAGACCAATTTCAAATCTCCCATTCATGTCGAAAATACTAGAAAAGGTAGTGTCATCACAACTATGTTAATTTCTACAGAGAAATGGTATATATGGACAATTTCAGTCAGGATTTAGGCCCCATCACCGTACAGAGACTGCACTTATCAGAGTTACAAAAGACTTGCTCTTATCATCTGATCGTGGCTGCATTTCTCTTCTAGTGCTTTTAGATCTTAGTGCTGCCTTCAACACGATAGATCATGACATTCTCTTGAATAGCCTGGAGAATTATGTTGGCATTAGTGGACTTGCATTAGCATGGTTTAGGTCCAATTCATCAGACCGCTACCACTTTGTATGTGTAAACGAGGAATTGTCAAATCAAACAAAAGTATGGAGTGCCACAGGGATCAGTTTTAGGGCCTCTTTTCTCCTTATATATGCTTCCCTTGGGAGACATTATCAAGAATTGTGGAATACGTTTCCACTGTTATGCCGACAATACCCAACTTTATATTTCTTCTAAACCCAACGAAATTTCATAATTCTCCAAATTTGCAGAGTGTATCAATGAAATCAAAGATTGGATGGCCAGAATTTCCTTCTACTCAATTCCGACAAAACAGAGGTACGATCATGGAATAGTTTGGACCAAAAACCTCTAAAAATAAGCCGCTAAAATATAATTTGACTCTTGATGGATGTACTGTTACGTCGTCTTCTACAGCAAAGAATTTAGGTGTTATATTTGATACTAATCTGTCCTTTGAAAATCAAATTTCCAATGTTTGTAGAACAGCATTCTTCCACCACAGAAATATTGCTAAGTTACGACACATGCTTTCTGTTGCTGATGCCAAAAAACTAATTCATGCGTTCATGACCTCAAGACTAGATTATTGTAATGCATTACTGGGAGGATGTACTGCAAGTTCAATAAATAAACTTCAATTGGTTCGAAATGCAGCTGTCAGAGTGCTGACAATAACCAAGAAATATTATCATATTAACACAATTTTATCATCGTTACATTGGCTACCTGTTAAATTTCATATTTATTTTAAAATTCTGTTTACTACATACAAAGCTTTGAATGGTCTAGCTCCACAGTAATTAAGTGACCTTCTGTCACACTATATTCCATCATGTTCATTAGGATCACAAAATTCTGGCCTGTTAATAGTTCATAGAATATCAAAATCCACAAAAGGAGGTAGATCCTTTTCCTATTTGGCTCCAAAACTATGGAATATTCTCCCTAACACTGTTCATGATGCAGACACACTCACTCAGTTTAAGTTAAGACTAAAGACTCATCTATTTAACCAGGCATACACCTAATTTATCCTTCGAATCACAATTAGGCTGCTTTAGTTAGGTCTGCCAGAACCAGAAACATCAATCATGATCTATAACTCTGCATAAAATTGAATGGCATCTACGCTAATATACATTTTTTGGTTTCCATGTCTCACCCCCGGGATTCATATCCCGAGGTTAAGAGAGCCGGCCAGATCCAGCTCTGTTCCTGCTTGGTGTCGGACTCCACTGCTACGTATTCCTGAGTGATGACAATAAACTACAGCCAATGCTGGCCAGACATCACTTCTGTCTTTTACGATAGACTTCAGAGGATGAAGTGATGCCAACTCCAACTGTAAGACATCAGATACTTCACATGCCACTGCCTGAAACTTGGACTTAGGATGGAACCCACCGAACCTCACCAAATGTCCTGCAGGTTGAACTGCGATGCACCTCATTGATCTCTGCCTGCATCACCTTTGTCTATTGATGGACTACACTCTTGAAATGGAATACATAGACTATCAGTTAATTGCCAACAAAAGCCTTCATCAGCCAACTAACAAAGGACAATGCATCTATGTGAGCTTCTGCAGTTAATCCAGGATGAACTTCAAAGACATTAGTCATTTATCTTACAGTTCATACAAAATCTTTGTTTAAACACTGGACCTTAACACTTACATAGTTAACTAATTTTAAACCATGACTTGCACTGCACATAAATAACTAATATTGGCATTATATTCATGCTGTTTAGCCAGAGGGAAACTGGCCCCCACAGTGAGCCTGGTTTCTCCCAAGGTTATTTTTCTCCATTAACCAACATCTTATGGAGTTTTGTGTTCCTTGCCACAGTCGCCTTCGGCTTGCTCACTGGGCTTCTAAATACAATTATTTAATGATTTATTTGTATATACAATTTACAATCATATTTAATCAAACTACACAATGATGACTCTAAGACTTTATAGATATTACAGTTTCATTGTCTGTTAAAACATGATATTCTATAAAGCTGCTTTGAAATTATGTGTGTTGTGAAAGGCGCAATACAAATAAAAATGACTTGACTTGACTACGATGGACTTTACAGAGGATGAACTGTTGCCAGCTCCAACCTTACAGCAAGGGATACTTCACTGGCCACTGACTGCAACTCAGACTAAGGATGGACTTCAGCAGAAATGAACTGCCACAAGCTTGGATGGACTACTGTCTTTTAAAATGGAATATAGAGACAATATATTAACACCAACCAAAGCCTTCATCAGCCAAATAAAAAAATGACGCTACATTTACATGCACCTCTACAGTTTATTTCGGGATGGACTTCAAAGACACTTAATCATGAATCTTACAATTCAATCAATATATTTAGTTTTAAACAGTGCCCACCAACATCTACTCAGTTTACTCAATTAATACATGACTTGAATATTACACATAAATAACTAGTATTGGCATTAAATGAATGCCGTATAGTCAGAGGGAAAGTGTCCTATACTGAACTTGAGATTTGGATTCTTTGCCACAGTCATCTTTGGCTTTCCCACTTGGGGCCTAAAGACAAATAATTTTTAAAGGATGATTTTCAATCATGTTTTTCATTTTAACTGCTCAATGAGGACTTTAAGACATTACAGACATTAAAGCATAATTTCCTGTAAAGCTGCTTTGAAATTAAATTTGCTGTGAAAAGCGCTATGAAAAAATTACTTGACTTGAGGTTTGGTTTTCCTGAGTTTTGATAAGCCCTGGTGATTATTTTTTTTTTTTTAAGAATTACACTGTCATATTTTTTAACCTTTTTTGGCAGAACAGATAGTTACTCCAGCCTCTTTTGTTACATTTATAACTTTACTATATTATTTATAACTTTACTATATTTACTATATTATATTACTATATTTACTATATTATATACTATACTATAAATTTCACATTATTAACCTTGATGATCCAGACAGACAGACAGACAGACAGACAGACAGATAGATAGATAGATAGATAGATAGATAGATAGATAGATAGATAGATAGATAGATAGATAGATTTTTCTGATATGGCTCTTGTGCATTTACAATAGAGCCACAAGATGACGCTATTGACTTATGTTCTCACATGTCCTCTTAAGTCAATGCACCTGTTCCAGGGTTCAAACTGTTTCTCAATTTCTGCACTGCCCCTGATAAACATGATGTGCTCCCCAGCTGTAAAACAAGTGATTTATAATAACTGAGCAATGTTTATGGGTAGTTACTTTACATCAGAACTTCTTTCTCATTGTTATATGAAGAATGTTGTATATTCACATCCTCTCTCTCGATTCAAAAGCTCTCTGAAGAAAATAATGATGATGCTATAATTGCAATACAAGTGATGTGCTCGCGATATTGATGTATCTTGTTCATTTTGTGGATTGCATCCAGACATATTTTTTCATTTATTTTGGATTTTCCCTTAGTGTGTTCTTGGTCAAACTGCTGCTCATTTGTTAAATATTGTACTGTGTCTAATTTCCAACTTTGCTTTGAAAACGTTTTGCTTGGTTTCTTTAATTTTTATATGTCTCATTGTAAAGAATGTCATTAGATTTTTCAGTTAGGGCCTACTCCTCTTAGGTTTTTTTTATTTTATTTTTTTTTTTTTTTTTTTTTTTACATTGGTACACATAAAGTTAAGTATGGGAAGAACAAACCTCTATTTTTAACCTTTTAAACAGAAGTCCGACAATCCTTGAAAACAACATTTAACTTGAAAATAAAATGTAAACTAATTTCTTTATTTAATGTATCCCCTGACTATAACTTATGATATATATATATATATATATATATATATATATATATATATATATATATATATATATATATATATATATATATATATATATGCTGTTTTGTTTATACAGAAAAAATAAATAAATACATAAATAAAATATATGTGTTTACATATAATAAACACATAAAACGCAAAGTGTGTGTTGTAGGCTACCTTTATCATCACCTTGTGTTAACAATCCGCAATGGTCGAATGCTTTTTTCTCAGTTACTGCTAGAAAAGCTGAATCACAATCATCTTAAACGCAGACTCCATGACTCCAGGCAGGACAAGTAGGGCATATATTCCATTCGTAGCAGTGAGCATCACACACACACGCACGCGCACGCGCGCGCACACACAAACACATACAAACACACACAAACACACACTCTTTATTTCCCTGCGCTACGTTCGCGCCCGTCTTCTGCTGCAGCGAGTGGCGCTCGTGACGTCATCCTGCTGAACCGCTGCTGGGCACGGGCGGAAAATGGGCACAGATATGCGAGGTGAGAGGCACACTTCTGACACATGTAACATGTTTTGGATGGTGACAATCGGAATAGCGTGTTCGATGCGTTCGCTGCAGGGAGGAACCTGCCTAATATTAGCAAACGGCGAATCAGCGATCATGTAAGGGCGAGAGGAGACGGACTTGGACCGGGGCTCGCTTACGTTATAGGAGAAAAATTGTGAAAATCTGACTGGTTGCGCCGCCGGGCACGAATTTACAGCGAGGTAACAGACCTCCAAACATATGCCCATCACAGATTTGCTTGAATTGCATTTGACATTACTATCTGTATTTTTGTCTTATTACCATAGTTTTGGATCTCCACAGTAAATAAGAAAAGAGGTAGAACCGCATGCGGTATCATTTCTTACATCCTCAGACCCAAGAGAGATAGAGTGATCTCCATTTCTTATTATTTAGTGCCTCCACCTTTTACCGTGCTCACCTATCTTAAATTACATGTTTACCCACGACTTCATCAGTTGTCAATGACGCGGTGCACAATTCTGATTATTTAGGGAGCGATCCCCTGTAAAATGATGGGCTGTGTCTTAAATATAGTGAGTTGCCTATGTAGACATCATTTTTGGCCATAATGTCGCCTAGCTGTTCATTGTCTGCTGGGTCCCAAAGAGTGTGAACAGTTAACCCAAAGATTTAATTACATTTATTTAGCATAAGCCTCCCTAATCTTTTCTGAAAATATACTTGATATCTTATGTCATTTTGCTTTTCAAGCAAATGTGTCTTGTTTTAGGGATGTTTAGATATTTTTATTGGAAAATGAAGAAAATATGTTTTTTGCAGTGTACATTTACTGCACGCAAAGGTGCCTTTTATTACTATTTTTCAAGCAGGCTAATTTAATTGCTAAATAAACCAAATACATTCAAAAGTTTGAGTAATTGTAGTAATTTCAGATTGATGATGAATGTGGTTTCAATATCAATATTAAATATAGCAGCAAGCAGCGATGACAGGCCCAAGCACCATGGGTCCATTTCCACCCGATGGCTTTCGGAAAACAATGCAAGGTGGACACATGCATTTGGCATTTAACATTATTCTAAACAGTTTGAAGCAATTTCGGTAAATATGAGAGGACTATTTTAAAGTCTGTTGCAAGAGCCACACTTCCTGCTGCCAGGTGGTAGCGCTATGACCGTGACCCAAAATAGTCACATCCATGTGATTAGCCCCCAAGACTAAACATACATCTCAATTTTGATCTAAATCACACATTGAACACAGAAGATTTGAGACACTTCCTGTTTCCCATTTTTTGCCATTAATTGAATGCCTCGCCATGGCAACACCATTCGATATATCAAAAATCTGTTCACAATTTTGCATCTTCAGATGTTTTGACAGTCTCATGAACCCCCTAGGAGGAGTATTTAAAAGTTCAGAGACTGCAATATTAAAAAAATAAAAATGGCTGCCTTCCTGTTGGCGGAGCTAATGACTATGATAATTAAAGTTGTCCGGCTTGATGAGAACTATATATGTACCAATTTGGTGAATGTAGGTTAAAATGGGGGTGCTACAGAGGCCGTCTTACATGCCCATTTTAAAGCGGGCTCTACAGAGCCCCCCCTACATGCCCATGCGTGAACTTTTACCCAGCCCTAATAGCCAACAACTCTGATATGTGTGCAACATTTCATGAAACGTTAAGCATTCCAAGTGCCTAAAAAACACCCAAATATAGGAAGAAAGGAATAATAGCAATTAATGTGTTGCCATGGCAACACTATTTCAGATATCAAATATCCCTTGATAATGTTACATCAGCATTGTCTTGAGATTATTCTAGAGAATTTTGAAGCAATTCATGTAAACATAAGAGGGCTATTTCAAAGTCTGTTAAAAATGCCATAGTTCCTGCTGCCAGTTGGTGGTGCTATGACCGTGACCCATAATAGCCATATAAATATGATCAGCCCCCATTACCAAACATACAGCTGAATTTTCATCAAAATCACATAATGCACACAGAAGATATAAGGCAGTTCCTGTTTCACATTTTTGCCCTTAATTTATTGCCTCGCCATGGCAACACCATTCGATATATCAAAAATCAGTTAACATTTTAGGATCTTCAATGTCAAGGCATAAGATTGCCTAAATTTGCACATTCAGTCCAAAATGGCTGACTTCCTGTTGGGCGGAGCTAATGACTGTCATTTTGAAAGTTATCTGGCTTGAAGAATATATGTAGCAAGTTTGGTGACCGTAGAAGAAACTGACCCCAACACTTTTTGTCAAAATGTGGCACTACAGAGCTCCCCAGCCACGCCCATGTGTTAAATTTGTCCCAGGCCTAATGGCCGTCAACTCTGATGTGCGTGCAAAATATCATGAAAATTTAAGCATGCCAAGTACCTCAAAAACATGTGAATATACATAAAAAGGAATAATGACATTTAATGTGTTGCCATGGCAACACTATTTCATATATGAAGAATCCCTCAAAAAGGGTGTGATACAGAGCCCCCGAACATGCCCATCTTCTAGATGGCGCTACAGAGCCCCCTCTACACGCCAATGTGTGAACTCTGGCCAAGCCCTAATGGTGACGACTCTGACACGTGTGCAAAATTCCATGAGTTTTTGAGCATGTTAAGTGCCCCAAAATCCCCGAAACCTTGAAAAAAATAAAAATAATAATAATAAAAATCTTTAGTAGAACAATAGCGCTGTCGCACTTTCAGTGCTTGGGCTCTAACAATAATAATCCTTAGAATAACAATAGGGTCTCCACACTTTCAGTGTTTGGGTCCTAATAATAATCCTTAGAAGAACAATAGGGCCTCTGCACTTTCAGTGCTTGGGCCCTAATAATAATCCTTAGAAGAACAATAGGGCCTCTGCACTTTCAGTGCTTGGGCCCTAATAATCGTTAGAATAACAATAGGGTCTCCGCACTTTCAGTGCTTGGGCCCTAAAAAGCAATAGGGCCTCTGCACTTTCAGTCCTTGGGCCCTAATAATAATAATAATCCTTAGAAGAACAATAGGGCATCTGCGCTTCCAGTGCTTGGGCCCTAATGAAGTCAGAGTACGTGGAGTTTAATGATAAAGGATAGTTTACCAAAAAATTTGAATTCTCTCATCATTTACTAACCCTCATGCCATCCCAGATGTGTATGACTTTCTTTCTTATGCTGAACAGAAACAAAGATTTTTAGAGGAATATTTAATCTCTGTAGGTGCTCACAATGCAAGTAAATAGGTACCAGAAATGTGAATCTCCAAAAAGCACATAAATCAGCATACAAGTAATCAAGAAGACTCCACTGGTTAAATTAATATCTTCAGAAGTGATTTAATAGATGTGGGTGAGAAACAGATCCATATTTATGTCTTTTTTTACTGTAAAGTCTCCTCCCTGCCCTGTACATGGCAATATGCACAAAGAATGTAAATCGTCAACAACACAAGAAGAAGAATGTGAAAGTGAAAGTGGAGATTGATAGTAAAAGATGACATAAATATTGATCTGTTTCTCACCCACGCTAATCATATCGCTTCTGAAGATATTTATTTAATCACTGGAGTCTTATGGATTATATTTATGCTGCCTTTATGTGCTTTTGGAACTTAAAAGTTTTGGTCACCATTCACTTGCATTGTATAGACCAACAGAGCTGAGAAATTCTTCTAATATCTTTATTTGTGTTCAACAGAAGAAAGAAAGTCATGCACATCTGGGATGGCATGAGGGTGTGTAAACTATAATAATATTTGGAGTGAACTATTCCTTTAATGGAAGTCCAGAGAGACTGAAGTCAAGTCTTTCCCAGATGGATCAATTCAAGGCCCCAAAGGCCCAGATTTTTTAATTCAATAGTTAATTATGTTTCTAAACAGAATGCAATGTACAGTAATGTCTGGTTTGTTTAATTTTATTGGGACTGTTGTTGTCATCTTCTGATTATTTAGGGGCATTATTGTTTCCCCCAATTATTCTGCCATTATAAGTAACAAAGCCCAGAGATTGTTAGTTATAGAACAACCTATTGGACTGAAAATACTCACCCGTGCTCTCTTTTCCTAGGAATACATGATGATAATGAGAGTTTTTGAGAAATGACAATGGGATTATTTACTGATTCAAACACTGGTGGTCCCTTGTGACTGTTCTTATTGATCTATTATGAAGCAATCTCAGGACTCGTTAATTTACCTCTGGTATGTAGTCATATTTTCTAAGATGTTATATACTGTGTCAGTGCAATCAGTAGCATGTTGCAGCCTAAAAGTAAATAAAAAAGGATTGCAATATAAGACTAACCTTTTGCCCATATGGAAGACCCATTAATAACAGTCTGTAATTTCTTAACAGACTGAGGCAGTGTTTTGACTGGGGTTCAGTGCAGCCTTTGTTGTTAACTACATTTGAGTAACCAAACTTCATATACTATAGTCCTTTAACATAAAACCAAAAAATGCCTCTGAGCTCAAGCTCAATTTAATATCTCATTCTATAAAACTTTGGCCATACATTGAATGTATTCATTTGATAGATGCTTTTATCCAAAGCATCTTACAGCACATTCAATGTAGAAATGTATTAGCCTATTATTTGTGTTCTCTGGGAATCAAACCCATGACCTTGGCCTTACTAGTGCCATTCTCTACCACTTAAGATACAGGAACTATTGACTATCTTGCATTGAAAACAAGGCACCTGCATTCCATTTTCTTTATATCATGCATATATACATATATATTTATACATTGGATAATATTTTTGAAGCGCTTAATGTCATGAAAGTATGCATACAGACTCATAAGGTAACACACATAAGACAAAGACAGTAAAAACAGGAAAAGATCTGCCTCTTTAGACAAGAGATTATGAGACCTGACATGACATACTGGCACAGTGCTTAATTATAATAATTAAGCTTATTTATCACACATATGCAGTGAAATTCTTTTTTTCACATATCCCAGCTAGGCTGGGGTCAGAGTGCAGGGTCAGCCATGATACAATGCCCCTGGAGTAGATAGGGTCAAGGGCCTTGCTCAAGGGCCTAACATTGGTAGCTTGGTGGTGCTGGGGCTTGAACCCCAGACCTTCTGATCAGTAACCCAGAGCCTTAACCACTAAGCCACCACTGCCCCAATGCTATATTATAGGACCTATTATGTGTGACCTGTGAGAAATCAAGGAATATTTGTATATCATGACCAAGAAAGGAAGGTACTTATGGTTTTCCGCTGTGCATTTTTAATAGGCTTTAATGTGAAACAACTTGGTATGAAATTAATGTGTAAACATCAAGTTCTAATTCAGTGCTACCATTAATGGGGTCATGGCATGCCTTTTTGTATTATTTTAATATGTTCCTTGAGGTTCATTTATAATATAAGTTCCCTATCTGTCACTCACTCGACGTTGTGTCGATGTAGTGACACTAGGGTCACTCTTGGGAGCCCCAAACACCTCTGATGTTTAAAGAAAAGGCCAATAAAAATTGGCGAGTGGAATTTGCATGCCACTCCCCCGGACATACGGGTATAAAAGGAGCTGGTGTGCAACCACTCATTCAGATTTTTTCTTAGGAGCTGAGCGGTGTTGATGTATTCCACTGCCAATCCATTCACCTCTGCAAGAGAAAGCAAAGAGCGATCTCCATGGCTGCTGGATTTTATGGCGCATCACATCGGTTTCTCCCCCTCTCGCACAGATAAGTGCGGAGAATGCCCCTGGGCGCTTAGGCAGCGCGTGTTGAGCGCTAAAAGAGTATATTTCTCCTTAAAAGAGTGTATATTCTCTAAAAGAGTGGGCACTGACGGAAAGTGTCTTTTTAAAGGTGCCTTTCCGGTTATGTGCAGTTCCTGGTTGCGGTTGTTATCTCTCTGTTTCTGATGGTCACGACCGCTGCCTTACGTGTCTGGGCTCCAGACATGCTGAGACAGCATTCGTGGATGGTTCATGTCCGCACTGCGAGAGCATGACCATGGCCATGTTGCGATCGCGGCTTTCCTTCCTCAGAGGGAAAGCCACTCCAGCCGCTCCCTGCCTCGGCTCTTCTGCCCACGGGCACAAGACCACGACGGTTAGCGCTGGGGGTGATTTGGGGACTTCAATGGAAGTAACCCCACCAGGTGAATCCCCACGGACCTCCCATTCCCCAGCACGCTCGTGCGCCCCAGTTGAGTTCCGGGATGAGTCAGGCGGCCCGCCTCAGAGCGGGTTCGACCTCTCATTCGGCGCTCGATAGCAGCGTCGGAGAGCAGGCTGCTTCAGTCCGATGCGGAGGACTCGGATGGGCTTTCGCCTTCGGGTGTGGCAACCCAATCGGAGGCTGACGCCGAGCTGATGGCCATGCTTGCCTGGGCTGCTGTGAGCGTCGGGCTAGAGTGGAACCCTCCACCCTGCCCTGAACCCTCGTGGCTTGATGATTGGTTCCTGGGGTCACGGCGCTCACGACCGTGCTCCGCCCCAGTGCCTTTTTCCTGGAGGTGCATGAAGAACTTGCAAAGTCGTGGTGGGCACCTTTCACTGCCCAGATTAGACTTTCAAGTTCTGCTGCTCTCACCACCCTCAACAGTGGGGCAGCCAGGGGCTACATGGATGTTCCCCAGGTGGAGCAGGCAATTGCGGTGCACTTGTGCCCACAGAGCGCCGCCACCTGGCGGAACCATCCTAGGCTCCCATCCAAGGCCTGTAAGGCTACGTCGTCTCTGACAGTGAAGGCTTACAATGCCATGGGGCGGGCCCCCTCCGCTCTGCATGCCATGGCCCTCCTGCAGGTCCACCAGGCCAAGGCATTGAAAGAGTTGCACGAGGGTGGTCCTGACCTGGGAGTAATGCAGGAGCTCACTTCCTTGACGCCCCCATTTCCCAGGCTGGCCTTTTTGGCGACACACGTCGAAGACTTCATGCAGCAGTTTTCGACGGTAAAGCAGCAGACCAAGGCCATTCAGCAAGGTGACCAACATTGGCTCCACCGCAGCCTGAGCCAATGGCTCGGCCCTGGCGTAGAGCTCCCCGCAGGAAGTTGATCTGGAGTTTGGAGGCATGGTTAACGCTCTCCAACCCATCGCGATGGCTGGCCAGGACGATCCGATTCGGCTACATGATTCAGTTCGCCAGGCGCCAGCCCAGGTTCAGTGCCATCCGTTTCACCTTGGTAGGTGGCAAGGACGCCGCTGCCCTACGTCGCGGTCCTTCTGCAGAAGGGTTCGATAGAGCCTGTCCCTCTGGCCGAGATGAAGAGCGGCTTCTACAGCCCCTACTTCATCGTGCCCAAGAAAGGCAGTGAGTTACAACCAGTCTTGGACCTGCGGGCACTGAATCGGGCCCTGTACAGGCTTCCATTCAGGATGCTCAAACAGAAGCACATTCTGTCGTGCATCCGGCACCGAGATTGGTTTGCGGCGGTAGACCTGAAAGATGCGTACTTTCATGTCTTGATCCTGCCTCGTCACAGACCGTTCCTTCAGTTTGCCTTCGAGGGTCAGGCATACCAGTACAAGGTCCTCCCCTTTGGTCTGTCCCTGTCACCTCGCGTATTCACGAAGGTCGCAGAGGCAGCCCTTGCCCCGCTAAGGGAAGTCGGCATCCGCATCCTCAACTATCTCGATGACTGGCTGATCCTAGCTCACTCTCAAGATCTGTTGTGTGCACACAGGGACCTGGTGCTCACCCACATCAGCCGATTGGGGCTTCAGGTCAACTTGGAAAAGAGCAAGCTCGCCCCAATGCAGAGCATCACTTTTCTCTGGATGGAGTTGGACTCGGTCGCTATGACCGCTCGTCTCACAAACTAGCACGCTCAGTTGGTGCTGAATTGCCTGAAGGCATTCAGGGGGAGAACAGCGGTCCCTCTGAAACAATTTCAGATGCTCCTGGGGCATATGGCATCCTCAGCAGCGGTCACGCCCCTCGGGTTGATGCATATGAGACCACTTCAGAACTGGCTTCAGACTCGAGTCCCGAGATGGGCATGGCACCATGGCACGCGTCATGTGGCTATCACATTGATCTGCTGCTGCTTGTTCAGCCCTTGGACGGACCTGGCATTTCTACAGCCAGGGGTTCCCCTAGAGCAGGTCTCCAGGCGAGTTGTCATCACGACAGATGCCTCCAAGTCGGGCTGGGGCGCCGTTTGCAATGGGCATGCAGCTGCAGGTTCCTGGACAGGCCCTTGTCTGTGTTGGCACATCAACTGCCTCGAGTTGCTCGCAGTACTGCTAGCCCTGTGGAGGCTTCAGCCATTGATCCAGGGCAAGCATGTGTTGGTCCGGATGGACAACACGGCAACGGTAGTGTACATAAACCACCAAGGCGGTTTGCGCTCACCCCCATGTCGCAAGTTTTGGTGCTCTTCTCTTCTAAGACTTGACAGTAAATGCCCACTTTTGATTGGTTCTCTGCTCTTGACTGACCTGCTCTCTTCTTGCCTCCTCACTGCTCACCGCTGCTGGGCAGGGCTACAGTTTACAGTTTAGTGGTTACAGTTTACAAATGGTGTGGCTGCAGGCTAATGATGTTGATTAAACTCGACCATTTAAATGGAAAACACACTTTAAACAGAGGCAAGTGAATGCAGTGGTTATGTTTCTTAATTGCATCAGTTAAAACAGTATTAATGTGTTGTTTCAGCATGTGCATTCTTAGCAACTGAACCACAGCAAACATTACACTCAATGGTTGTGAAAATTTGCTAACCTGTATGGAATATAACATCATTGTGTTATCGACTGGCCCACATCAGCTAGTGGTACAGCATGGGATACGTGAGAGGGCCTTTTAGTGTTTTATTCTCCTTAGACTAGTGACATGAGATGAGTAGTGGGAAATGAGGGATAATTGGCTCAGTGAAATCTCATGGATCAATAAAAGTCAGACAACCCTTTAGCCAGTGGAGTTTCAACTTTTGGAATCAGCCATGACTGTCTTTGGACTTGCTGAGGCAGCTGAGAAAGGATTTTTTTGTGTGGTTCAAACATTAATATTGTCTTTGTGATTCTGTTTCCATGTCAGCTGGATAAGTAATGCTGTTGACAATTTTCCATGAAAGTTAAGGACTTAAGGAAAATCATTTCAGGAACAGAGGCCAGTGTTTCACAGATTTTTTGAGGAGGATATAGCTGCAGGCTGAGCTCCAAAAAGAGGTGGGAGTTCCAAACCGCCAGCAAAGATATAGGAAGCCCCTAACCTAAACCTTTCCCTAACCTTAACCGTGAGTGGAAGTGATGCCCCCTTTTGCAGTTGCTGCAACCCCCTTTGGAATAACACTACCCCCTTCTGGAGTAACCCCACCCTCTTTTGGAGATTAACAGATGCTTCAGCAAATAATCCAGCACTTTGAGAACAATGTTCCCCAAAGACAAATTGGAAGAATTTTGGGCAATTCACCCTCTACAGTGCACAATATAGTTAAAAGATTCAAGGAATCTGATAAAATCTTGGTGTGTAAAGGGCAGGACAAAAACCACTTCTGAATGTGCATGATCTCTGATCCCTAAGACATCACTGTCTTAAAAAACGTAATTCATCTGTAATAGATATCATGAACATGGGCTTGGGATTACTTCAGTAAACAACAGCATTCGCTGCTGCACAGATGCAAGTTAAGACTTTACTATGCAAAGCAGAAGCACTACATCAACACTGTCCAGAAGCACTGCCGACTTTTCTGGGCTCGGTCTCATCTTAGGTGGAAAGTAGAATAGTGGAACTGTGTTTTTTGGTCCGATGAGTCCACATTTCAAATAGTTTTTGAAAAACACAGCCGTCGTGTTCTCTGGGCCAAAGAGGAAAAGGACTATCCAAGCTGTTATCAGTGTCAGGTCCAAAAGCCAATGTCTGTATGGTCCAGGGGTGTGTCAGTGCCCATGGCATGGGTAACTCACATATCTGTGAGGGCACCATTAATGCAGACAGATACATACAAATTCTGGAGCAGCATATACTGTCATCCAGCACTGTCTTTTCCATGGATGTCCCAACATTTTCAGCAGGATAAATTCAAACCACATACTGGCTGAATAAGCAGGGAGTGCGGGTGCTAGACTGGCCTGCCTGCAGTCCTGACCATCTCTGTCCTTCGGATGAGATGTTAAACTGACTCTCTGTGGTCATTAAAAATCCTAGAGCACTTCTTGTAAAGAGTAGGGGTGTAACCCCGGGTCCTGGATAAATTCCCCCCACTGGCCTTTTCAATCATGGCCTCCTAATAATCCCCATCCACTAATTGGCTCTATAACTCTACTCTCTCCTCTCCACCAGTAGCTGGTGTGTGGTGAGCGTACTGGCGCACTATGGCTGCCGTCGCATCATCCAGGTGGATGCTGTACACTGGTGGTGGTTGAGGAGAGTCCCCTGTTCACTGTGTAAAGCACTTTGAGTGTAGTGTCAGAAAAGCGCTATATAAATGTAACATTCATTCATCTCCAATTGAGAATGTGTGGTGCATTATGAAGTGCACAATACGACAATGAAGACCCCGTACAATTCCCTATAAAAAATTCCACTTTTTAAACATAACAAACTTGTGTCTTCAGTGCCTAAATGCTTAATAAGTTTATTAGAAGAAATGGTGATGTTTCACTGTGGTAAACGCTCAACTGTCCAAACTTTTTTGGAGTATGGTGCAATCATCTGATTTGAAATTACGGTACATAAAAAAACAAAAACAAAAAGCAATGAAGTTCACAAGGTAAAACATCACATAATTTTTAGTGCTTTCAATATAGCAAAGGGTGAATATAATTTACAAATCACTCCTTTTTGTTTTTATTGTCATTTTGCATACTGTCCTAACTTTTTCGGAATTGGGGTTGTGCATGGAGAGAGTCCGCACATGGGGGCTGCCATTTAAGAATCACATGACCAGCTGAAAACTACTCGCTTAATCTCTGTAACCATCCTGTTATCTGACATTTTCACTCATTGATTGAAGTAGTAATGGCTGACTGTGAATACTAAATTCTACAGTGGCATCTGAAACTGAAAACTATTGATTTTAAATTATGCTGCATCCAAGCCGCTAGGTGTCAGTGTAAGTCCAAGATGACACAAAGACAAAAGTTACTGAGTGCACCTTTTAGCAACACTTAAAAATGAATATCATTGAATAAAAAAAAAACAATAAAAAAAAACAGTGACATTTATCACTGCAAAAAAAGCATTTGTTGTAACCAAGCTGCCAAAACGACTCGTTCTCTACTTCCTCCACATTGTGATGTCACATTGTGGTAGACATTTGCATCTGACTGCCTCCACAACAACATATCACCGCTAACTTTACCATATCACTTTGGTTGACCGCCCAGTAGCAGTGAGTGGTGAGATGGCAAGGAGAGAACAGGTCAGTCGAGAGAGCCAATCATAGCAGTGGGCGTTTACTATAAAGTCTTAAAGGAGAGTAGCATCAAAACCGAGCATTTCTGACGATGGGTCAGAATGAGGGTGGAAAATGATCATGCTTTACAAATATATGACTGTTTTTGTGCAAAAAACTTTGCTAACATTTTATGTGAACATATTAAAATAATTAAAAAAAAGGCATATCATGACCCCTTTAACACTTTCTTGTTGTCAAACTTAGTGGAACATGTCCATAGTTGGTTAATCTATCAGGGCAGCTGTCTGAACGTAAGGGGAATTGACCTCATACATCCACTAAAAAATTACCTTGGGACGAGTTGGTTAAAAGTGATTGCAATGATTGCTAAGAAAGGTGAAGTTCTGGGCAAATGCCTGCATCATTTGTTAGCAGATACCACTTGGTTTGATACTTTGTATGTAATGCAAGTTCGGTTGAAGTGTCCAAATATTTTTGAGGCCATTATCTCCATTTATTTATTATTTTCAAAGCATTCTTTTTTGTTTGTACTCTGTTCTGCTGTATCTGCCTCCACCCATCTCTGCAAAAACCAATCGACTTTTATTTACCCTCTTCTCAGCCCATTCCAACATTCTTCCTGTGTTCTTTTACTTTTCCACCCTGTCCTCCTTTCCTTGTTACCTTTGTGATGATTCATCATTACTGGCTGTCTTATTAGAATCCATTTATTACTGTGTTTCACATTCTGAGCTTGTATCCGTGGCAACAATGGACCTCCATCTTGGGAGAAGCAGTTTGTCTCATCAAGATCAGAGCTGATTGCAGCAATGTTGATCGTGTTGTAGCATCATACCAGTCCCTCATTCATAGCCTCTGATGACACAGGGTTGTAACTCACTCTTAAATGGCTGCAGTTTAAAAGAGCTCTTTGATGATTTTAGGTAGCTTTTGTTTTTCCTTGTTTTTTTTTGTTTTTGTTTTTGCTTGGAAAGAAGGGCCTAATCAAAAGCCTTTTTGTTATCCCATTACAGATCCGAGACGAGAGTCTTCAAACCCCATTAGAAAATGAAAAGGTTTACTCTGTCTTCTCTGCTAAGGAGGGAGGAGGTAATAAAGTGTGAGACAGACCAAGAGAGAGATCATTTGTGGCATAATATGGACAGACCGAGAAGGAGACAGATACCAATAATGATGTGCATTCCTGACAGAATGACATATGAAGACATCCAGATAATGAAACAGATTGCACAGCTTGAGGATTCTCATGTGTTTCTGCACTTTGAAATGTGTGTCACAGTAGATGATATAATGATGATGCTGTTAAATCAACATGTAGCCTCAGGGCAAGAGCCTAGGTTTTGTAGTGTGTGGGAGAGGAAAGTCACTACGGTAACCATATATGATTTGATGAGCCAAAGACAGCAGATGTGGTCTCAGTGTTGACAAGATTGTGTGTTGTCAGATTTGTTTTCCTTTTTGAACTTTTTCTTCAGAACATCTACTGTAAAGTGGTAGTTGTATAGGAGATGTGATGGAAGGTATTACCGCTGATACTTCAACTGAAATACAATTCTGTCACCATTTACTTGCCCTCATGTTGTTCCAAACCCATACGACTTTCTCTTATCTGTGGGCTACTAAAGAAAATGTGAGGCAGAATATGTTAGCTTCAATCACCAACTACTTTCATTTCTTTCTTTCTTTTTTTTTACATACCATGAAAGTAAATGTCAACATTTAGCTTAAAGGAATATTTCGGGTTCAATACAAGTGAAACTCAGTTGACAACAATTATGGCATAATGTTGATTACCACAACAATTATTTCTACTTGTCCATTCTTTTCTTTAAAAAAAAAAACAAAAAAAAAAAAACTAAAGCAAACACTGAGGCTAGAGTGAGGTACTTACAATGGAAGTGAATGGGGCCAATTTTTGGAGGGTTTAAAGGCAGAAATGTGAAGCTTATCATTTGAGCTGTAGAGTTGTTTAAAACTTATTTTATGGGAAGTTTTATGGTTTACGGCGTTACGTTTTCATGGCAACGAAGTTGTGAAATTATATAACTTTACACCGATAAAGTAAGCAATTTTATCAGACTAAAATCATGTTAACATATTGTTTATGTCTTGTGGCTATACTTTTTAAACAGAGAGTATAACGTTCACAAATTGGCCCCATTGACTTCCATTATAAGTGCCTCAGTGTAACCCAGATTTTTTTATTTATTTATTTTTTTTTAAAGAAAAAAGGGGAGCAATTTGAAATAATTTTTAATAAAATTTAATTTTAATTTAATTTTTGTAATCAACATTATGCCACAAATGCTGTCGACTGAGCTTAACTTGTATTGAACCCGGAATATAATCACAACATTTAGCTTTATCAAATTATTTTTATCGACATTACTGATACTTCAAAGGCTGCAATGGTTGTTTAAATGAACTGCACATGACCTACCACAACATATTATTTGGTTCAGACTCTTGGATTAATTTTGGGAATTGTGCTCACCTAATCCCCATTTGAATGCATTTAAGTGTATGACTGTCTTGTTCTGTTGGGCCTAGGTCGAAATTCATTCCTTAAACATGCATGATTGGTACTCAGCATTTCAGATGAATTGGTGCTCATTCTTATTTGCAGTGTCCACAGTACTGTGAGAATGAAAGTTGATTTATGTTGAGCAAGTTTCTATTTGGGAACAGGCTATTAGATTAATTATCAGGACACGTGAACCAGTATGTCTAATTTCACACCATTTGTGCCACCTTTGCCATGTTATTAAACCCCTAGGCACTGTTTCTAGAATGTTGCCAAACATTACATTGAGTTATCAGCATGTATTCTGGCATATTGAAAGATATAGTTTCCTTGACAGAGGCTCGCTCATATATAATTTACTTTATTGCACACGAGTGTACATTCAGCACTGTCTTTTGAGTCCATTCTCAGTTCCATCAAGGGTGAGATTGAAACCACTCAGAAAGATAAGTGAACCTGACATATTTTACTTTCTAAGTCATGCTTTAAATTAACTTGAGACTTGATGCAAAGAAGAACAGCTAGTTACTCAGATGTAAAGTAATTGAAGCTCATAGACAGAAAGGCAATCATGATAATTATTACATTTAATAAGCATTTAACCTGAATGACACAGAATCTTTTATATATACTTAGGAAAAATTTGCTCTGATAAAGTTTAAAAATTCTCCTGAGAATCAAATGCATGGTGCAAATATTTCCCTTTAATGGTAAAGTTAATCTCTGACACTGGTCAGCACCCTGACACTGTCCATACTTTGAAACTGTCCAAAATATTGTATATTCTGCTTTGTTTATAGCAGTTGTCTCTTGGTTTCTGGGGCAAATTATTATTGTACTGCTGTAGAAAGTTGTTTATGGTTTATTGTTGTTGTAAATTATCTTTTTTTGGAGCAGTACCCAAAGAAATAATTTAACTTTCCCTTTAGTGAGGATGATATAATGGAGCTCCAAAAAAGGAAAGTTTTTCAGTTTGTGCTGCTCTGAGGAAGAGAGATTTTTATTTAACCCATGGTTTTATTCTATCTGTGTTGCACAGTGTAAAATCAGATGATATCAGCTTTTATATTTGTTAGGTTGCAAGCAAAGCATGCCTATGCAACTTTTGCTCATTGAGTTTGCGGTACATTTAGCTGTCAAAGCAAAATCAAACTGAAATAGCTTTGATGAAAAGGGTAATTTAAACACTGATTTTAAAATTATTTTTGTGTTGTTCTGTTTCTCTCTTTTTCAAGGACAAAAGTTTGGGACCCTAAGAAAGACAGATTAAGTGCACCAGAAGGAGACCTAACAGTTGTCAAGACCTTATTGAAGAACCAATTCAATAACTTTTACATTGTGACTTAGAAGTAGAATGTGCGATGATCCTTCCTCATCCCCTAGCAAACCCAGCATATGTGAGATGAGTGGTCCTCTGTGGTGCCTAGCCACTGTACCTGCCTGCTCTTGGCAGTGCTTGGTGGCGTGAGCAGATTGCTCCATCCTGGCAGCCACGGGAGCGTGGAATGGCCTCTTTGGACCTCCCGTACCGTTGTCCTCGCTGTGGGGAACACAAGCGCTTTCGAAGCCTGTCCTCTCTGCGCGCCCATCTGGAGTACAACCACACCTACGAGACCTTGTATGTGCTGTCCAAATCCAACAGCCTTTGTGATGCCGCTGCGCTGCTCCCCCTAGTGGCCGACGGAGCCCTCGCCGCCGAATCTCGTTTTGCGTACCGCGAGCTGCCCTGTTCTGGCGAAGAGCTTGGCCTTGTTCCCTCCTCTACATCTTGCTACCTGCCCAATGTAGAATTTCCCCTGGGTGAGATCTTAGTGAAGACAGCCATGAGCTCTGGTGACGCCTTGACCTCCACAGGGAACAACGCTGTCGCGGTAGCAGCTAATGTGGCCGCCAGTGCGGTGGAAGCGGCTTATGAGGAGGGCCTGGCTCGGTTAAAAGCTCGAGCATTTGAGAGGCTAGAGCTGGATGAGAGGCTGGAGAAGCTGTCAGAGGAGGTGGAGCAGAAGATAGCATCACGCGTTGGCCGTCTGCAGGCGGAGCTGGAGAGGAAGAGCTCGGAGCTCGATAAGGCCAAGCTGGAGAGTGAGAGGCTTAGTCAAGAGAAACAAGATCTAGAGGACAAGGCCACCGAGCTTTCAAGGCAGGTTGATGTGTCTGTGGAGATGTTAGCCAGCCTTAAGCAGGATCTGGTCAACAAGGAACAAGAGCTGTCACACAAACAACAGTAAGTTACATCCTCTTCGATATTCCACCTTAATTCATGACAAAAACATCGACTGACTGATACTGTTTTTTATGACCAATGCTGAATATGTTTATGTTTAAATGTATGATAACCGAAATGCATAACGATTTTTAATTGTTTTATTTCTGCTTTGAGACACAAAAATAGTTAATTCAATCATCATTAACCTGCTTAACAAAACTAGTATTGCACAGTTAGTATTGTCTATCTCTATTCATGACCACCCTTACATACAGACAAAGTGGCTTGTTCATGGATTATCTGTAGTTTCAAGTTTCTCAGGAAGTTCCTCTCATAGTTCATATTTCCTTACAAGGTTAGCCATTCTTCTATCAAATTTGTTTTGTTCTCTATAATTGTTTTACTCTGTAGTACTCAGCCCAGCATGAGAGTTGTATATTTTGTGTATAGTAATAATTGATTGGATAATCCTTTTCAATTCTCATGTTTTTCATTATAACCTCTCTATCTCACTGTCTCTCATACTGGCCTTGATTGCATTGTGATTTGAGATTTATCTGTGATACATGTCAGCAGAACCAATCTGTCCAGACCTGTAAACACAAGGCTATTGATTTCATAACTGTCAGCCACAGGCAGTTACAGTATGCTGCATTTAGCAGAAAATGGTGAATAAGTACGTGTATGTGTGCTTGTTTTGCCATAATGCTGTTTTCTAAATTATTCTGGTTCAGTCACACGTGTTATCTACCATTTTGATCTTTTAGGTTGAACTCCACACAGCTCAAACCAATAAAACAGTCAGCTATGACACTAAAGTGGCATTAATGTATTTTCTCAAAGGTTGTTTGGGCCAGAGATGGAAAAACCTCATCATATTAATGGAAGGACATCATAGCTGTGGCAGACCAAAATTACTAAACCTTGTAAACGGGTCCAGACCATCCCTGAGCTACAGACTTTTCTGCTTTTCTAGCTCTCTCTAAATATGGTCACAGTCTCTGAAAACAATTTGAAGTTTTCTGCTCTGGCAAGATTTTGTGTGTGAGATTACCTCGCATTCACCGGTAGGTCAAATCAAAGGAGTGAGCTTTAGATTTCCTACTTTCAATGAAAGCAGTCATTTTAAAACAAATAAATACAAATACATTTTTTTTTTTTAAATGTTCAAAAGCTTTTTCCCAGCAGGGTATCTTCATTGGAACATAGAAATGATGTGCCCTGCCATTAGTTTTTGTTGTTGTTGTTTTTGTTTTGTGAAAGAAAGTTATAGTTGCTCACAGTTGAGGGCTTTTATTAATTCCCCCATAATCTGCATAGTTACTCATAAGATGTGTGATAAAAGAAGAAGAAAAAAAATAAGAATATTAAGGGCAATTTTACTTTTTGTGTGAATCTAGTGTTTTGACCTTACATAACTTCATTAACATTTTCAGCAGAGAAAATCTCTGTTCCTCATTTATACTGTGTATTATAATAACAAAAACAGCAATACATTTGTCTATATATGGCAAAAAAAAATTATTTATTTTTTCTCATTCCAAAGTACTGGCAGTGCCAGTGGTAGGCTACTGGGGTTAAGCCCCAAATGTTTTTAGTAGAGCCTTGAATGCTTTTATCAGTTTGTAGGGTTGTTAGAAGTACCAGTACTTCTGTATCGAGTCAGTACTAAAATATAAATATACACTCACTGAGCTCTTTATTAGGAACACCTGTACACCTACTTATTCATGCGATTATCTAATCATCCAGTCGTGTGGCAGCGACTAGAGCGCCAAAAACAAAAAACATCCAGTGAGCGGCAGTTTTGCAGACGGAAACGCCTTGTCGATGAGAAAGGTCAACGGAGAATGGCCAGACTGGTTCGAGCTGACAGAAATGCTACAGCAACTCAGATAACCACTCTGTACAATTGTAGTGAGCAGAATAGCATCTCAGAATGCACAACACTTCGAACCTTAAGACGGATGGGCTACAACAGCAGAAGACCATGTCAAGCACTTTATTAGGACCATAGTGTTCATAATAAAGTGCTCATTGAGTGTGTGTATGTATGTATGTATGTATATATATATATATATATATATATATATATATATATATATATATATATATATATATATGTATATGTATATATATATCACAGATAAATTTACATTTAATATTGTACACTAAAGTGTATTATATTTCAACATTTCATCAAAGGATGGCCCCATGTATACGTATCGACAGAGGTCTGAGGCAAATCCACTCATATCCACTCACCCTTGAACTGCCCCTGCTCACAATATAAACTTACACTATAAGGTTACTAATTTTGGAATTTGACAAATGCTCCTATCAAAAGCCACTATGGTGCACTCAAGCCATCATTTTTTTTTTTAACATGTGCTTTCCCTGGTAGTCGAATCCATACAGCTGAGCTGCAGGAACTGCTCTTTATGTCTGTTGTCAACCATATCACTACATTAGTATCTCTATGGTCATCTCTCTATCGATTACGCTTTCACCACATTCAGCACTGTGTGCATCCCTTTTCTCTGTAGCCTGTAGCTTGAACTTCCTTATGGTTTTGCACCATTCTGAAAGCATTATAATCATTCCTTGTCAAATATTGTGAAGTGAGACCAGCATTGAACCTGGGTTAGACCAAACTCCAAAATTAAACAACAGCAGATATGATGTGTAATGCTATTTTCTGAAGACATGTACTCATGCAGCAGTGCTACAAAAGTTTTATTGTCTCTCTCTTAGACTCTCTGTCCACCTTAAGGGCCATTGCCTCCAATTGCTATTGTCTTTCACCAGTGTCCTCTGCTGATACAAATTCACTGAGACTATCAATCTCCTAACATGATTCCTCTGTAGCAGCTCCTACTAAAACGCAATAATAGGTTATCATAGTAAGATTTCACTGTCATAAGGGAGTGGTGACACTGAAAGGAAGTGATAAATGGAAGCCATCAGATTACTTGTGTATAGTTTTTTCACATAGTATGGGATCATAAGATATAAATTGCTTGTAACGTTAAACAATGCACTCTAAAAGCCATTCAGATTGTCTAGTGTTGTAACAGAAGGATGAGTCGATTTGAACCAACTTGATTGCATTAAATTCAATGGTTATGTTCTGAATGGAATACTAGCTTACTTCTTACTGATTATTGTTCAGTGTACACTGTATGCTGCCTACTCTTTTTTAAGTAGCTAAGTGAAGCTGTAGGCATTATTCAATGCTAATCGTTTCAAACAGTGGTATGCTAAACTCTTGTCACATGACCTCGTTATGTTGCATAAGGGTGGCATCAAGTTATCAGGTGTGTTCAACTTGAACTGCGCCATGACTTACCGAATGCCGAGATTTGCCTGTTGCAGTCAGGGAAGGAGTTGAAAAGAACCGTTAAGCCGGACACATTGCGCTTCTCATCATGTGCTGAACCTACATCAGTCATGGCAGATTGCAAAATGTTGTTTTTTTTACATACAATAACCAGAAACGTTATTTATTTGAAAAGGCTATGTTCTGCTTAATGCAGTCCCTAATGTGTGTACAAGAAGAAGGTCCAATAAAAGCCTATATTATTTTAATTCCAATCAAGGAGTCAGTATTTTTAATCATTTTGAATTGTTTTTATGAATAAACATGATATTACTATGATAAACATAATATAACATGATATAAACATGGTGCACTATTATAAGAACACAAATTTGTGAGAGTTCAACGGAATAAACACCTTGGTAATAGCATACTACCATACTACACTTATTATTTCTGCCATAGACTGACATAGCAGAAGTAGTAAGAGTAGTATGTGTAGTATGTGTAGTATGCCATTGCATACGTTTTCATCGTTGAGTCTGGCTAATCGCAAATAAGTTGTGTCGTCATCAGAGCTTGTGCAGCCGCTTTGGAGCAAATGCGCCGGTTTAGCCAGATGGCTGGTCTCGAATCGCAGTTGCAGTACTTTGATGGCATACGTCACGGTTACACGACTCTGGCGCCTTCTAAAGTCGGACAAAATTTCAAACCGACATGCACTACTTCATGTACCTATCATTGGAATAATATGGTTGTTTTACATTTTTAGAGTTTTTCTCAGTCGATTTTATACATTTCTCCAAACTATAATCAGTGCTCTCAAAACAATTCACACAGCCGTAGAAACAGACACTCAAATTTGCAGAACAATTAAATTTCACTGCATAATGAAGCAATGTATTATTTTCTGATAATGCGTTTATTAAAAATAAATACTAATATCAAAGCAATAGATGTGTTCTCTATTAAATTCATGACATGTTCTGCTATAGACACACAACTCTACTATTGAATTAACACATTTATCATAAAAATCCACCATAAAGACCTTTTTCCATGCATTTTCATAAAATGTCTCTAAATTTCTAGTTGTCCCTGCTCTTCCTCTTCCAATGCCATTCCTCCCTCGTCTTTTTTGTTGAGATTGAAGTCACTGTAGATCTGCTCACATTAGGCTGAACACTCTGTGTGTCTTAGAGAGACCATAATTCATAACATGATCAATTAGAGGGACTTGCAGATCATTTTAGCCTTCTTTACTCTAATCTTCCACCATAATGTCCTCTTTCTGTTCACCATCATTACACCATCTCCATTTGGTCTTTCCTGAAGTCTTTCCATGCACACACCTGAAAGAGTTGAGAAAACTTTCTCCTTTTCTCATCACTTCTTCCTCAGATTTTCTCTTTCTTTACACACTCTACCTCTTCTTCTTCTTCCTCATTGTTTGTTTGCTCTGAATTTTCATATTTTACCCCTTTTATAGATAGCAGAGTCATGATATTTGTGTGAAAAGTTTAGTAAATTGCATTTTCTTTGCTGTGTGCATTTATTAACACAGCCGATATTAATATGAAGGGATTTGACAACCTGACGTGCATTTGAGAATATGATTTTAATATAGTTGTCTGTGTTAACTGTTTTGAAAGCATGAGTTTTGGGTCAGAGAAATTTGTATTTAGTGTTTCGAGAAAATTAGGAAAATCAAGAAACATGCACAATCTGTTTAGGACAATTACAAAGTTTTCAGATGGCTGTGTTAATTGTTTTGAGAGCAGTTTTTTTGTTTTGTTTTTTCATCGTGTGAGCAATACTGGTTAATATGTTTAGATGTTTTTTTCACCATGGCAGTCAACCCTGGAAATTTTTGTTATATACAAATTTCATTTTTGCTCTACTTTTTTGTTGACACTGACTGCTTACTGTACTATACAAGAATGTCAGTTTTGTCTAGCTGAATGCTATCGTGTATTGTGTTTACTGGGAAAAGTCAATACTATACAATACTGTAGTACACAGAAAAAGGATATGCACTTTTGTATGTATACAGTAAATTTATTTTTGTTGCAATATGTTACATGTAAACAGAAAATTCACATTTGTGTGTCCATTTTTACACATTTCTTACATGTAAAGTCATATATAGTCAACAGAAAATTGCCACAAAATTACATCCATGCAAAAAAAACAAAAACAAAAAAAAAAACACAACAATGAAAAAACCTGCGGTAGTTCTGTAAAAAAACAATAAATTGTACCTCCTCACAGTGCGTAACACTACAAGTTCCCATCTTCTTGGTGGACATCCTGTCGCTCTTGTTGGTCTGGCCAGAGATTTAATAGACATCACAAACATTCCATGTCGTAGATATTTATGGAATATTCATGTATGTCTGACAGATTTTGATAACTGAATGGATAATTTTGCATGCGATGGCTCACACAATGAAAGAATGTTTAGAAGTTGTGAAGAATATGACAATTTCACTGAGAATCAACTCATCAGTTTTGATCAGCAAGCCATGTGCATTTAGTTATTGTGCAAATTGTAGACATTGTACTTACTCTTTCCAAAACACGTGCAATTTGCTTAAATGTATAAGAAATTCAAATCTGTTGTGAACAAGAAACTAACTGTTCAGAGATTTGAACTTATTGTTTTTAAAAAAAATTATTCTCATTCGAGAATTGAGCCAAAGTGATTAAGAAAAACATCTTGGTTACTGTCGTAAACCTCCATTAACTGATGGAGGGAACGAGACGTTGTGTCGATGTAGTGACACTAGGGGTCGCTCTTGGGAGCCCCAAACACCTCTGATCTTTGAGAAAAGGCCAATAGAAATTGGTGAGTGGAATTTGCATGCCACTCCCCCGGACATATGGGTATAAAAGGAGCTGGCTTGCAACCACTCATTCAGGTTTTGCACTGAGGAGCTGAGACAGGGTCCCGGCCATATCAGCGGTTAGTTCAGTGTTGTGGCAAGAGGGACACAACGTCTCATTCCCTCCATCAGGGAACAGAGGTTACGACAGTAACCAAGACGATCCCTATCTGTCAATCACTCAACGTTGTGTCAATGTAGTGACACTTGGGGTCCCTATACGAAACGCCACAACTAGCTGAATGGTGCAGGTGCGGGCAAGCCACTGCATGCCTCGAAGCAAGCACACCCGGCCCTCATGTAACCTCCCCCAATGCTCCACGAGCGTCATATGGTCCCCCACACCTCGGGGACAAGCCGACTGCCCAAAATGGGGACAGGCCGCACCAGCCGTGGCCTCTTCTCTTCTTTTTTCTCCCCAAAAAGTGGAAATCGTTCAGCTGGGGTCTTAAGCGTCCGCATCAGGGGACGCTTGAGCGTCCCAAGGGGAAAGACACCGCGGAGACCACACCCTGCCTGAAGGGGAGGTAATTGTATGTAAATATGTCACATGGACTTACCGACCGGCAGTATCACATGTGAAGGGGACGGAGCTTTACAAACACGGCGACCGGTAGCAGAGGGAACTCTGCCCAAGGAAGACGTGGGTTTACCAATGGGGAAACCGTACTGCGGAAGATACATCACACGGGGTTACTCACGGGCAACCAGTGCATGTGGAGCACCTACCCCAGTACATGGCCTACTAGCACACATACTGGGCCGGCATTGAATTTCTCAGTATATATCTCAGAATTTCATATATCCAACAGCATACGCAGAGGTGAATGGAACGGCAGTGGAATTCAATGAATAAATTTAATGAATGAACACCGCTCGGTTCCGAAGAAAAAATCTGAATGGGTGGTTGTGAGCCAGCTCCTTTTATACCCGTATGTCCGGGGGAGTGGCATGCAAATTGCACTCGCCAATTCCCATTGGCCTTTTCTCAAAGATCAGAGGTGTTTGGGGCTCCCAAGTGCGACCCCAAGTGTCACTACATCGACACAACGTCGAGAGAGTGACAGATAGGGAACTGTAAAAATCACTGCTGTAATAACTTACTGTTCATATGTCACACTGGAAATGGATTGCCAAGTCACGCGCATTGCGTGATGGTTACAAGTGCTTTCCAAAACTTCTGATTTTACTTTCTGACCAAAAGCCTGAACATTACTTACACAAACTCTAGATAATATTGTTGCTATGAGTCTGAGATCCAAACAGTTTCCAGATATTGAATCTTGAGTATAACAGCTTTTAAGTGGTATATTAGTTGTCAAGATAAGTTAATAATGAATGTTAAAAAATAAGTTCAAAGTAAAATGACACCCCCTTTGAGGAGACACCTAGAGTTAACAGGTTAAAGCGCTGCCATAAGTGGTCACAGGGTTCTTAACTCTCCATCCCCCATTCAAATAGAATATCACATCTCCCAAACTGATTTTTGTTCCATATACTGTACAAAGAAGTTGGGCTATTCCCTGTGAAGTCATCTGAGTTTTAGAGAGTCATGTGGAGTGGATAGTCTCAGCAGGGCTTCATTTGAAATATATACCCGCTGTGATTGATTTGCAGTGCCTGTGGATTAGAGCTTCCTTGAGAAGCTGGTCACGCACTGCTGGCAGGTAGAAAGAAAGAGGTCTCATGTTCTTCTCTCTCCCTCTCACCTCTCTGTGATTTGACCCTCAATACCATTCTTCCATTGTCTCTTTTTTCCTCTCACTGTCACCTTGATGTTGTTAGCACCTCATATCCCCATCTGATCACTTTATTGTGTGCAGTGATGAGTCGCTCTTTCCGTCACTTGCTTATTTTTGTTTTATTTTACATGAGATACAAAATGTTAGATTGACTGCCAGTTAAATCTTTGTCTTGGAAAAGCAATCTTTCACATTCATAAGAGACAGATCATCCTTATGTGAATTCTCTGGGTACTCATTTGTATTACAATACCCTATTCAACTATTTTAAATATAAATATTCACAGAGCTGATGTCCATGGCTGCCATTATTATGCAAACGTGATGTTTGTGGATCATGATTAATGAATCTGTCTTTTGCAAAAAGAATACCTTAGTACCTCTGCATCGTACCTCTGTCTTTTGCATTTAGAGTGCTATAGTGCCCATCTCGAAGAGGACAGAAGGGGCTCACTCCTTTATTTGCACTCAGATCCAAAATCCAGAATTAGATTTTGACATGTATGAGGTTGCCAGTGTTCTATTTCTGATGTCTCTCTTTTTCTCTGTTTGTAGGCTTACTATGAACTGTGTCACCACCACTTTTGTTATTTCTGGCAAACTATAGCTGGTACACCACTGTGACCTATCCTGTCATACAGGTCTCTATTCTAAATTAAAGGATAGGCACAATTTGGGGACATAATCTTGTCATCATTACCTAGTTATCTCTTGCAATTTCAGGGGACAGCCCATGCCTTTCTTTATTTACGCATAACCTCATCTGCATATATTTCCATATGGATATGCCATTCAAGCACACGATCACATAACCATACTAGTAACTAGGAAAAAAGGAGATGATAGACTGGAAATGACAAGATCTTTAAGATAGATAGATAGATAGATAGATAGATAGATAGATAAAGCCTATGAGCGACAGCAAAGAAGAATGTCTGAAAAGTACACACATGTTGTATCCAGAGCTCTATGCTCACTGCTCACTATAATGTAGTGAATGTATATAGATATCACACTTGTTTGAGGGTCTACTCAGAGTTACTAAACCAGTTTAGTCAAGCTTATGAATGCACACCCACAAGTACATGAACATTTTCAAGTATAGATGCATCAGCATACTTCGTGAAGACCTTTTTACCCACTCCTCACTTCATTTCTGCCAACTCTTCTCTCTTCTATTTCTTGTATCTAATTATCATACATACTCTGTGGGGACTGTGTGTTGCTTACAGCCTTGCATAAGCCTTTACTATACAGTGAACACAGTGAATGGACCTAATTTATATTAGGTGTATTCAACTTCTATGTACTTAAGCATTTGATACAATGTACTTATTGTATACATTAGTATTGTTGCATTACTAACCCTAAACTTAACCCTACATTTAAAGTACCTGCATTTAATTACTTCTGTAGTTACACTGTTAACCTTACCCCTAAACACCTTCTAAACCTAAACCTACCCCAACCCTAACCCTAAACCCTAACCTTTACCCCTACTCCTAAACCTACCTAAACTTGTGAATCTTGTGAGAATTTTGCAGAACTTAATGTAGATACAGAATAAGTACATTGTATTGTATGTATTCTTATCTTAGCGCATAGAAGTTAAATACACTTTATATAAACTGTGACCGAAAAATGTTACACAAAAATGTCATAAATAACTTAAATTGTGAGTCATTTTTGATAGATTACATATTTTGTTTTCTGAACTGATACCTACAGTGCCCATCAGTCTTTACTGGATTATTTTAAACTTAAAACTGATTACAGGCAGTCTTCAAATCATACAACTACACTATTTTTTTCCAAACAGTATTGCGCTGAGATAATGGAATAGTAAAGCCAAAAAAAAAACAAAACAAAAAAAATTATAATTTAACTGAATTTCTTCCTTCCATGAAACACAAAAGAAAATGTTAGGGACCGATAGCCTCAGTCACCATTCACTTTCAGTGTATGGCCAAAAGATGCAATGATTGGTGAAAAGATGAAAGTGTTTTATAAACGGGACTATTATTCTGTCTAACATCTCCTTTTGTATGCATAGTAGATAAAAAGTCATATCTATTTGGAGAAACATGAGTTTAAGTAAATGATGAAACTGTTTGTATATATATACTAAATTAGTTGACTTTTTTTTAGCTTGTTTTAGACAGCATGAGGCACACCAAAATGTGTCATGCTGCTTCACCTACTTAATTGTGTTCACATTTTGCATGTCACTCTTAGTGATAGACTAATATTGGCCGGTCCAATTAATCGACTGATATTTGGCTTTTTTGAGTAGGGCTTGGTAAAAATAGAGATTTTCCAATTAATTGTGATCTTTTTAACAAAATCTTGATATCAGTTCTTAAATACCAAGATTGATCTTTTATAGTGTGTCTTACCTTGATCACGCGGGAAGTCGGCATGTTGTTTCCTGGAGTTCCCTAGGATCGGCCACATTATGCCGTCTCACTGACAAGCTCCATCTGCAATCAGACATTTTTGCATCAGCTCCAATGTTTACCTTCCCTTATGGCGTGACTGAAACCACATTGCATCAGCATTGTGGGAGATCCGGGTTCAGATCCCTTGATGAAACCAGGAAGTAATCACGTTTGCATTATCAGTGACGAGATCGATTCTGAGGTGGCATTTTTTCTCAAACGTTACATTTTTACTCCGCTGATGGGAAGGTTTAGGTTGGGGGTACAGTTTTGTAAAATATACATTCCTCTTCAATGTATTACAGCCTGTACAGCTAAAAACAACTTGCTTCACAAATCTAATTGGCGTCCCTCTGTGGACAGTACACCCCAAAAATGGAGCTCACATGCCCATATGCCCAACAACACTTAACGCTTTGGCCACTGGGGCAATGTTTCGAATTTATCACAAAATCATGCAGAAAAAGACTTAGGGGTTTTGCTCAGCTCCCTGTCTGTCCAGTGCCCTTAGAATTGTGCTAAATGAACAGTTTTGTTTCTCTCTCAATAATGCAGTTTTGACCAGGTGAGACTTTATTTCCAAAAAATACGGTTTATATATTATAAATGCAATTTCAGTTTATGGATGGAATACATGTCATTTTTTTTTTATTTCTTATGATACCAAAATTATACAAAAAGAAAGGGGAAAAAAAAGATTAAATAAAATGTGTAAAATGTATACTGTATATACTCACTTAGCACTTTTTTAGGAACACCTGTACACCTACTTATTAATGTGATTATCTAATCAGCCAATCATGTGGCAGCAGTGCAATGCATAAAACAATGTAGATACAGGACAGGAGTTTCAGTTAATGTTCACACCAACCATCAGAATGGGGAAAAAATTTGATCTCAGTGATTTTGACCGTGGCATGATTGTTGGTACCAGAAGGGCTGGTTTGAGTTTTTCTGTAACTGCTGATCTCCTGGGATTTTCACACACAACAATCTCTAGAGTTTACTCAAAATGGTGCCAAAAACAAAAAAACATCCAATGAGTGGCAATTCTGTAGACGTAAACTCCTTGTTGATGAGAGAGGTCAACGGAGAGGGGCCAGACTGATTCGAGCTGACAGAAAGGCTACGGTAACTTAGATAACCGCTCTGTACAATTGTAGTGAGCAGAATAGCATTTCAGAATGCACAACACGTCGAACCTTGAGGTGGATGGATTACAACAGCAGAAGACCACGTCGGGCACTTTATTAGGACCATAATGTACCTAATAAAGTGCTTAGTGAGTGTACATTCATAATGCACCAAGTAAAAAAAAAATCCTCTGTGTAATTAACAGCATTAACTGAGAGAAAATTGCTTTCCTAGGTAAGCAAATTAGACATTGTAACTAATAATTACCCAAATGAAACAGAATCAAATTAAAATCACAACTGAATCGAGAGCCTGTGATTCAGAGTCAAATCAGGAAATCTGTGTCAATACCCAACCCTAGTTTTGAGATTATCAGCATTGGCCGATAACCATGGCTGCTTGACTAGTGAACAGAAGTGCTACCTCTCCCTTGTGTCAGTTCCAAAATCTACAGCTTTGTCAATGGATAAGAAACAGTTTCTGTATTTTATTTATTTATTTATATGAATTTGAGTAACTATTGTATAAGTGTTCATGGGCTAAAACTACAAAACATCAGCACAATGGACAGTCTAAAATCAGTCCTCAATAATCCCTAGAGAGGCATCACACAAGAAGGACAGATAAAAACATTTATCAAGCTGACCAAATAAATTAGGTGCTATCCTTTTAATTACTGGAAAGTCACAATTGCAGTTCAAGATACGGTGAGAGGCAGACTTAATGCACTGTATGTACAGTATGTATGTGTGTTATAGTACACAGTGAACCCACACTGTTCTGGCCTGCCTCCAATTGGCCTGTAATTAGCCTGTTTTACACTCTGTTGATTGACTGTCATTCTCTTGTGTTAGTAAACAAAAAAACAAAAAAAACATTGTGCTCCAGTTACAGCCTATGTACACACAACTTCAATTGCTTTAATTTCCCTGAGCAAATTAAGAGCAGTCATGAGTCATGACTTAAATAATTGATCACACAATATACAGATGATCTACCGTATGAACGTCTTTTTTAGGTTTACAGTGGTTATTGTCTGTATTATGTAGTTTGTTTGTTTTTTAGTTGTTGTTGTTTTCTTTAGTTTTTTGGTTGTACTACTATGGTTTCCTATTAATTATTGTTTATTCATTTAATATTTATTGTTCATTGTCTCTTTATACAGTTCTTCAAATGAAGACTCTTCTGTCGAAATCCCCTGTGTATATTCAATGTTGAGCTTAATGCAAACAGCTTTTGTTACAAAGCTGTATTATGTAATAATCAATAATTTCAAAGTTGTACAAACAATAAAGAGTTACTAGAAGTTATTTAAAACAAATTCTTGCTCTTCAGTGAATGAGTGCTTTGGCAGATTCAGTTTAATTCTACTTTATATGCTCAGCAGACTGACTTTGACCTTGTATACACCAGCTTTGTAAATTTGCTCACATTTCAGACCTGCTGATGTGTCAAACTGACTCGCTGGCTAGTGTTTTTTATAGTGCCCAGCCGACTGTCCTTTTGTCCCTTGTCAGTACACATGATGTGTGTAATTTTTTTGTTAAAACACTTTCTCTTATCCCACTGCTGCAGCCTTTATTTAATTCAATGATCTGGAGTACATTATAGTCAGGGCTCGAGTTGAGGGTGCTGCAAGGGGATGGCATCACTCTTGTTGCAAGAAATACCAAAAAAGCATCCCCCTTGTAAAACCACCATCCCCCCTTACCATCCCTTTTAGATCAATCTAAAGTCATGTATTACTTAGACCTAATCATGCAAGTAAAATATTAAATATTTAATTTTAATACGTTTGATAAATAACAGACTTTAAATAAGGGCGATTAGCCGGTCAGAATTAGATTTTGACATGTATGAGGTTGCCAGATTTCTATAGGTATAGAAATATATGCTATAGGCATATTATGGCCATGTGTCCTAAGGGTCAATGAAGTGACGCTCATTTTTGTCCTGATCTATTAAATTAAAAATACATAAAAAATGCAATTCACACAAACCATTTACTTGAATACATCTCTTCTATGATGAACATCTTTCAACTGCTGAGTTTAAAGTTATATTGATATTTTTTCTGGGGCTTAAAGTAAAAAATGTCAAGTGGTGTCCAGAGACAGTAAAAAAAAAAAAAAAAAAAAGAAAGTCACATTAAAATCTGAAATTCATGAAAAAAGAAATGTTGGCATGACTAGTGCAGAATAATATTTTATTGTTAATTCTTAAAAAAAAAATAAACAGTGAAACAATTGTTTTAAATATTATTCATATTTAAAAACACTTTTTGTCCACCAAATCAAAATCTTTGGGAGTAACCAACATGTAGGTAGTCATTTTGTTGTTTATGTTGATCATAAAAACTATAAAACACAGTAAAATAGTGTTTGTCAGTATTTAGTTTGCTGAGATAAACACTGGTACTGAGACTATTTAGTATAGACGGGCCACTTCTATTAAAATGAATGGGAGAAATGTAAACACCCAGCAATCAACGGATGTAGAAAGGAAGATGTTTAAAAAAAATCTGATATTTATTTTGACATGTTTATGAAAAGTCACATTTTGTTCATGTGGTGTAACCCTGAGAAAAATTCTTGATATTTTTGTCTCAAAAATTCATAATATTTATTAAAACTTTTTTTGAAAACTTTTTTGAAATTAATAAATAAGTTGTTTGTACTCTCATGTATTCAAGATGCAAAGAAAGTATTATAATACTTTTTACTTAATGGTTACACCATTTTTTTATTTTTTTTAGAAAATGGTATAAATGTGTTTAAAAAAAACCAAATTGGACAAAGATTAAATTTCTGAGAATATGACTGTATTTGTGTTTAAACTAGATTTTTAAAAGGTTTCTCATTTTAATTTGGGGTGTCATTTGTCAATGACCCATAGGTAATAGACCCCCTCCCACTACTAAAATTGTGTCATCATTTACTCACTCTCGTGTTGTTTCGAACCCATATGACTTTCTTTCTTCTGTGGAAAATAAAGGGATATATTACACACAATAATTGCTTCAGTCACTATATACTTTCAATGTATGGAAAAAGATGTAATTAATTGTGACTAAGGCAAACATTCTGCCTAACATCTAATTTTGTTTTACAAGGAAGAAAGAAAGTCATACAGGTTTGGAACAACATGAGAGTAAATGATCAAAGAATTGTCATTATTGGGTGAACTATCCCATTTGGCAGCTTTTCATTATTGCACAAAAGAAACATCCTGAAAGTAATAATACTAATATGATGCACTCCAGATCCCTGAATTTAAAAAAGGCTGCAGCACAGACTATAGTCAGACATGATAATTGAATACATATTGTTATTTATTTACAGGATCATTTAAGATTACACAATTACCTAAATGTCATTGAGATTACAGTCATACGCATCCATTGGTCCACTTAATAAACTGATGCTTTTAATTCTCGTGACTAATCAGAAAGTTACGGAGAGAGTATTTTTGCATATTTGAAAGAGGGGGGAAGAGAGAAAGCAAGTTGCCTAGAATAGCTGAAGTGATGGTGTTGATAGAAGTGCAAGCCAGTATTTATGTGTGTAGAGACATTTCCTACACAAATATAACAGTGAGCATGCTTTCATTGGCTGTCTGCATGCTCCAGGGATTTTCAGAATGCTGGAGGAGATAAACAAGCATGAGCAAATGGGCAAATGGGAGGGAAAAGGCGATGAATATCAGATGATCCTTTTCCCATTTGCCAAGGTGTGACAGGTTTTAAATTAGCATGTTATGCAGACTTACATTTCTTGAAAGGAAATGTCTCATCTTATGATTGGGGTATGGATTGGGTCACATCTCACATACATTGGCCAAAGAAAGACCTTTTCACCTGTTGCTTCTGAGATTTGTCTCTTAATTGATGATCAATTGTACATTGTTAAGCATTTACTTGTAAAGCTAATTCGTTTACAGTTAATTTCCATTATAAAACTGATTGTTCAGTTTAGTTCAGTGTTTTTGAATGACTGGATTTTTCTCACTGGATCCTTAGACTTTTAGTACACATTTAAAGGGATAGTTTACCAAAAATGAAAATTCTTTCATCATTTACTCACTTTCATGCCATCCCAGATGTGTATGACTTTCTTTCTTCTGCAGAACACAAACAAAGATCACATAAAGGCAACATAAAAGTAATCCATATGACTCCAGTAGTTAAATATATGTCTTCAGAAGTGATAAAATCACTTTGAGTGAGAAACAGATCCATATTTCAATCCTTTTTTACTTTAAATCTGTACTTTCACTTTCACTTTCAGAATGTGAAAGTGGAGATTTATAGTAAAAATGAACTTAAATATTGACTGTTTCTCACCCACACCTGTTTTATTGCTTCTGAAGCTATATGTTTAACCACTGGAGTCATATGGATTACTTTTATGCTGCTTTTGTGATTTTTGGAGCTTGAAAGGTCTGGTCACCATTCATGTGTATTGAAAGGACCCATTGAGCTGAGATATTCTTCTAAAAATCTTTGTTTTTGTCATACACATCTGGGATGCCATGAGGATGAGTTCATGATGATAGAATTTTCATTTTGGGGTGAACTATCCCTTTAATACTCTTAATACACTCAATCCTAAAAAAAAATCATACATTGATCAAAAGTAACTGACAAACTACCACCACATAAGCAACACTATATTCTTAATCCTTATATCTTTCTTTCTTTCTCTTTCTTCGTCTCACTCAGAGAAGTGGCCCAGATCGACCAATTCCTTCAGGAAACAGCTTCGCGCGAAGCCAATGCTAAAGTGCGTCTTCAGCAGTTCATAGAGGAGCTGTTGGACCGGGCCGACCGCGCTGAGAAACAGCTCCAGATCATAAGCAGCTGTGCCACCACCCCAAATGGCAGCCTGGGACACTGCAGCCTGCAGGGATCCAAACGCAATGGACGACAGGTAAAGTAACTGTGATAAAGAGACAAAGGAGAGGAACATGCCATCAGAGCAATGCACTTAGGGAAATCATAGATTATGCTTGTTTTTGTAATAATTTACTCTTGCAAAACAGTTTCAGTTCTATTGTGAAGTGACTGTATTTCTTTATCAATGCAAAATCCAGCAAAAAAATAAATTGATTTGAAAGAAGAAAAGCTCTTATAATTGCAAATTTTAGATATCTAACAGTTTTATTAATTTCAGAGAGTGGATTTTTTTTCTTCTTGTGTTTCCGGTGAACATAAATCTAATTGAACTACATCTGAAAGTGCATAGTATGTTCTATATTATTCCAAGGATGCAATCCTGTTGAGTAAAATAGTATTTGGCCATTCCAGAGACAGAATAAGGGGGAGGAAACAGACCACTTGTAGAATAATGCATGGGATAAGTCGTAACACTTAATATGGCTATAGGAATGGAAGTCCTGCCTTTCAGTTAAATGAGCCAATTGCTTGTTTGATAGCCGTGCTAAGTCGAGGGACATCGAAGCGCTTACCTGGCTCCTGCCGCCCACCATGAGATTGGCCGAGGAGGGGGGAGGAGGAGTCTCGTCCCCGAGGTCCATCGGCAGTAATCCCGTGTGGGGGTATTTGTGCCACAGCTGGGTGCCTAGGGGCGGGGGGGTCCGCCGCTGGAACACCAACCCTGCCAAAAAGGAGCAGTGGATGGCAGTCGTGATGACGGCCGTGCACACCGGACATGTGACCCAGGAAACAAGGAAACTGCTCTTTTGCTGAATCTTTGGGTACCGCAGCCTCTGGGGCATGTGGCAAAAAAGGAAACAAAAGATTCTCCTCCCGGCCCTCCACCGGGGGATGGAGTGGTCTGTGCCCCTGGGTCGCCCATCTCAGGGGCACTTCGAAGCCTTCCTCGGATTTTGGCGGCCAGCCATGAGATGGGGGTCATCTGCTTCCTGCGATGGGCTGCATGCCGGGGCCGGGCCACGGGGGCGGGCTGCGCCGGAGCCGGATATGTTGCCCTTGGCGACGAGCAGACGGGGTGCGAGATCTTGAGCCGCGCCGGGGCAGGATGTGCTTTATAGCCTTCGTCTGCTTCTTCACTGTCGAGAACTGCTGGGCAAAGTCCTCGACGGTGTCGTCAAACAGGCCAAGCTGGGAGATGGGAGCGTCAAGGAACCGTGCCTTGTCAGCCTCTCGCATCTCTACCAAGTTGAGCCAGAGGTGGCGCTCCTGGACCACGAGAGTGGACATTGCCTGCCCGAGAGACCGCGCTGTGACCTTTGTCGCCTGGAGAGCGAGGTCGGTTGCCGAGCGCAGTTCCTGCATCAATCCCAGGTCAGAACTACCCTTGTGAATTTCTTTTAGCGCCTTGGCTTGGTGTACTTGCAGGAGAGCCATGGCGTGCAGGGCGGAGGCGGCTTGTCCAGCGGCACCGTAGGCTCTAGCCGTCAGAGACGACGTAAACCTACAGGCCTTGGACGGGAGCTTCAGGCGCCCGCACCAGGTGGCAGTGCTCTGCGGACACAAGTGCACCGTGAGCACCTTGTCCACCTGGGGGATCACTGAATACCCCCTGGCCGCTCCACCATCGAGGGTAGCGAGAGCGGGGGAGCTGAAAGATCGGGACCGGGCAGTAAAAGGTGCCTCCCACGACCTTGTCAACTCCTCATGCACTTCCGGGAAGAAAGGAACGGGGCCCAGGAACCCAGGAACAAATTGTCAAGCTGCGAGGGTTCAGGGGAGAGCAGAGGGTTTCACTCTAGCCCGACACTCGTGGCTGCCCGGGAAAGCATGTCCATCATTTTCGCGACGGCCTGAGACTGGGTGACTGTGCCAGAAGGAGGAAGCCCAGCCGAAGCCTCAGCGTCAGACCGGATAAGCCCGCTCTCCGATGCTGCGCTCGATAACTTATCATCTTCCGGGGCACCGGACAAGATGTTGAACCCGCCCTGAAACGAGCCGGCACGCGATCGGGGCAAGCGAGCGTGCTGGGGAATGGGAGGTCCGTGGGGGGATACCCGGCGGAGGTGGTCCCATTGAGGTCCCCAAATCGCCCCCAGCGCTGACCGGCACGGCCTCATACCCGTAGGTAGAAGGACCGAGGCGGGGAGCCGCTGGGGTGGCTTGCTTTCTATGAATGCAAGCCGCGACCGCAACGTTGCCATGGTCATGTTCTCGCAATGAGGACATGATCCATCCACGAACAATGTCTCCACGTGGGCAGCGCCCAGACACGTAAGACAGTGATCGTGGCCATCGGAAGCGGAGAGATAGTGACCGCTACCAGGAATAACACACAAAAAGAAAGGCATCTTTAAAAAGACGTTCCGTGTGTGCCGCTCTTTTATTAATGGATAATATACTCTTTTCAGAATATACTCTTTTTTTGCTCTGCTGAAGAGCCCAGGGGCGTTTTCTGCACTGCACAGGCACAGAGGGGGAGAAGCCACTGAAATGCGCCATCAAATCCAGCAGTCTTTAGCGGGGTGAGTTTTTTTTTTTTTTTTTTTTTTTTTTGAGGAATTGTATTCAGTGCACTGAATGCAACCGCTTGGCTCCGAAGAGAAAATCTGAATGAGTGGTTGCATACCAGCCCCTTTTATACCCGTATGTCCGGGGAAGTGGCATGCAAATTCTACTCGCCAATTCTCATTGGCCTTTTTTCAAAAGATCAGAGGTGTTTCGGGCTCCCAAGAGTGACCGCTAGTGTCACTACATCGACACAACTTCTCGTTCCCATGACAACAAGGTCTTCCTTTCTTAGTTCAAATACAATTACTCCATTTTTCTCATGATTTCATTGCCTGTACTGTTCAAGATAAAGCTAATAAGGAAAGATGTTTTAGCTGATTGGTGCCTACAAATTAATTCTAAGCAATTATTTGCATAAACACCAGACTGCTTAGTAAAAATAAAATGTGAATCACTCAAAGCTTCTAAGTCTCTTACTTTCATTGAAACTTAAAATTTTAATGAAACAGATATTTTGAAAACTGCCATTTGTTATGAATGTGAACAAAGTCCGTTTTTGACAACTCAGCTCATGTGTGAGTAAACAAACGCTATCAAACAAGCAAGTGACAGACAGGGAACAATATTTACCATCACTTCCAGAAAAAAAAAATTGCTGACTGCATTCACTTACTGTAACCTGACCATGCTGAGAAGCCATTTCTTGGGCTTTCAGAGATTTATACAGTATGTGGTCTCTCACAGGTTAAGGGCATTTCTGTATAGATACAGTGCTGTATAGCTGTAAGTCCCTGCGTATGCATTGGAAATGCCCTAAAAGTGCTTTGTCACGGCAGTTCTGTCTGCAGTGGCTGTGGGATAAATAAATCTTATTTCTCAGTAGTCTTCTACTAAATGCTCATCAGTGCTTACCTGAGTGTTTATTAAACCTCCAGGTGCCCTTAGGATGTTGATAGATTGCAGTGGGGCACCAGTCTTATTTTCTTGCATCTAGAGAGGGTTGAAAGTACGCTTGGTTACTCAGCAGTCTTTCTCATAACATCGCCTCCAACAAGTCTATATGCATTCAGATCACCAAGGACCCATTTGGGTTGTTATTACCTGAAAATAATTTATTTAGTTGAGAGCTCTCCAGGCTCTTCGTCCACTGCTAACGGCACATTCGTTACATCCAACACACCTTCGTCACTATGGAGACAGCAATAGACATTTGTCATTTGCTCCTACAGTCTATTGCACACAGCAGTAATGACTCAGTTTGAGTTCACATGCAGCCTGTGTTTCCAAATAGCACCCAAAGCCTTCCAGTCCAGAGTATGCTTAGTGATGTCAGAAGGGCACAGTGTTACAAGAGCATACATGCTGTGATCCAGGACATTTGACCTAAACTAGTGCACAGTCAGGCACTGTGGTGTAATATGGCAACAGAGAAGGAAGGAACCAATAGGAAAAAAAAAATTGCAAAGTAGTTCTCTTGAATGTCTCAGCCATTTCTTGTAGACATCAATGAGATTAAATGGAAAGAAAGAAAGAAAGAAAGAAAGAGGAGCCACTTTCTTGTTCTTCTAATATAAATTATTTCCTGCATCTCGGCCAGCCCTTGTGAATAGTGCTGCTTCCCTTCTGCCTCTTTTTTTGTGGGCACTATGCTCAGTGGGTGTTTGTGAATATGTGTGTGCCCTGTCAGCACTATGGCACCTTGCTTGGCCCACATCTTCTTGGGTTTATCACCTTGCCCTCTACAGCAGTTATTTTAAGGCACAGTTGTTGTATTTCCTCTGACTGGTCAGTCTCTGACTGGTCGACCGATATAGGATTTAGATTTAAGGACAGAAAACTAGAAGGAAGGAATAAACAGGTGTTGTTTACACATGTCGAAATTCAAATGGTCAAAAATGGATAAACTGGCCTGATTGCCAAACTCAATTGCAAAAACGGCAAATGTTTGTGTAACCGGTCCTGCCGACCCACTCCGAACGGGATTTTAACCGGGGTCTCTGGAGTGGGAGGCGGGCACACTCACAAGGAGGCTAAAGGCTACAGCCTCTAGCATCAGTCGCTAGTGCGCCTCTTGAGGCCAAGGGAGTGAGATTTACACAATGTACAGTTACCTACCAGCTGGCTACCGTTACACTCACCCCCCTAAACCTCACTCCCATCAGTGTCACGGCACCAATGTAACCAGTCCTGCCGACCCACTCTGAGCGAGATTTGAACCGGGGTCTCCAGCATGGGAGGCTAACAAGGAGGCTAAAGGCTACAGCCTCTAGCGTCAGTAGCTAGTGTGCCTCTTGAGGTCAGGGGAGTGAGGTTTATACACTGCACAGTTACCTACCAGCTGGCTACTGTTACACTCACCCCCCAATCCTCACTCCCATCTGGGTCACGGCACCACTGTAACCAGTCCTGCCAGCCCACTCCGAGTAGGATTTGAACCGGGGTCTCTGGCAGGGGAGGTGGGCATGCTAACAAGAAGGCTAATGGGGAGTGAGGTTTACACACTGTACAGTTACCTATCAGCTGGCTACCATTACATTAGCAATTTTTTTAGCAATTTTTCAAAAAGGATTTCCAAACATATCCCCTGTCTACCAATGGTAGGTCAAACAGATAGTGGTTGAGCGATCGTTGGCTGGTCGGGATGCTCAAAGAAATGGAGCAATGCTTTAATATGCTGAATATTCTTTGACCTAGGTATATGTGACGTGTTTCTCACACGTAATGCTCTATCCTCCATCTAGCTTGAACCATTGAGACAGCTCAAGATTTTACCCTTCCTCTGTTTGCTTTGTTTCTGTTGATACTTAGCTGGCTGATGTTGAGCTATCTCAGATGTGATCAGTGACAACTTGGAGCGCATTGGCTGGAAAATGTTAAGGCAAAATCTTTCTCTCACGCTCTCTTTTGCTTTCTCTCTCATTTTCTCATAGAGAAATTCCAGTATCTCTAGGGCATCGAGGGGAATGTACCAAGTGTCCGAACGACGTTCCTCGCCCAGTACTGCGTAAGTCCCAGGATATCAGAATTCTGCCTGCATGAGTTTACAAAAGTATTCATGTTTTGGCATCGGCAAATGGGCATTTTTATCATTATTACAGTGTTTTCTACGCAACATTCTGGGTAAGGATTATTCTAAGCCCTAAGTATTACTGTAAATTTAAGCAATTAATTGGACTCAAACCACTTAACGTACACACACCATTGAAACTTTGTTTTCTAGATAATTTCAGCATTAGGTGTAATATTTTTATAGCTGCCTTTACACTGCACAGTAACTGTGTTAATTCTTGTGTGCAGCTGACTAAAAAAAAAAGACACATGCATGTGCCATGACAAAAGTAAAGCAAATCTGATGCAGGAAGCATTTTCGTTTACAAAGAACTAAAGCCTAAAACCTAAGCTTACCTAAAGCTTTGACACTATTATTATTATTTTTATTATTTTATTTTATTTATTTTTTTGCTGCCTTGCAAGACCTTTTATTTCCTTCAGGAAATGCAAACTTGTTTTAAGTGTTGAATGAACTGTTGTCAATTGCAACTGAAGGAGTGTTAAAATGGCTGATAACAGTAGAGTCAAAGTATACAATTTAACATTAAATTTGGCACCAGAATTTTGAATCTCAAATATGGAAGAGCAGTAAGTCTAGGTCTTTTATCTACTGTGAGTGCTGGATATGTTGGAGTCAGTCTGGTTTGGGATTTATCTGGGGAAAACTGCTAAATTGTTGCATTGCCTCAGGGTAAAACCAGTGTGCAGTCTCTCAGCCATGCAGAAGACATGCGAAAAGAGAGAAGTTACACACAGACACACTCATAAAAACACTGCAGTGTGTGGCAAAGAAAAATACCTCAAAGCACAAGGTCTTTAATACATGTTCATAAACAAAGCTTGTACCCAAAGTCCTTGAAGAGACAGTGGTGAACGCATTAGTTTCAACTCTGCTTTTTTGGACAGTCCTTGACTACAAAATATTACAAAACTGTTCAATATGACCCCTTTAAGCCATGAAGTAAAATTAATGCATGTTTATTTTATGCAGTAGCAGCCATAATGGGATGACTAACAGAATCAATGTCACATTAAGGTCAGTTTTATAAATGCTAATGTTTAATGAAGGTTTAATTGGGCAGATGAAAATGAAGACAAATTAGAAATATTGCGAATATTACTATGTTTAAGATGTGAGACCTCGAATTGTTCTCTTAACTGATCACCCTTTGACAGCATTACTAATATCGCCCACTAATACCATTAATATGCATCAAAAACAAGATACACAACTCGTTTATTTTTAGATCTTCACCCTTTGGTGCGATTCCTCATAACACACCATAACTGACCTTTGTGTAAGTGCTCTTTTCACAAGGTTCTGATCCGTGAATGAGACAGCACCATCCATCTGTTATGCATGTACGTCTGCATGTTTGCGCCTGTGCATGGATGTGTACTGAGCCATTTGGTGCACCGACAGGGAAGTAAGGAGCGTGGGTTTGTCTGGTCTCCTCTAAATTTGCATCACACATGCCACAGGTCTTCTTCATGAATCAGACTGGAGATGATGGAAATACCAGACAGCACATTATTACTGCTGTTCCCTCATTATGGCCTAACCCCCAATCCCAATAGCATTAATGAACAAGCGCTATTAATATAGTTATTCCGTTCAGCAAAGCTATATGGTAAATGAGCTAAATGTTAAATTAAATAACAAAACAAAGACTTAAAGGAATAGTTTACCCAGTAATGAAAATTCTGGCATCATTTACTTTCCCTTATGCCGTCTCAAACTTATATGACTTTCTGTCTTCTGCAGATCACAAAAGAAGATATTTTGAAGAATGTCTCGTTTTTTGTTTTTTTTCAATACAGTGTAAGTCAATGTGGTCTAAAATATTCAAGCTCCAAAAAGGACATAAATTCAGCATAAATGTACAATGTAAATGGTTTAATCCATGTCTTCTGAAGCAATGCTGTCGTTTTGGGTGAGAAACAAATAAAAAATACTGTCCTTATTCACTAAAAATCTTCCTATGTGTGTTCATGTGAGAAGCTCGTTCACGCCTCTCTGCACTTGACACATACGCATAGCGCTGTACACAAACCAGACACAGTGTTGCCAGGTTCGCAGTTTTCATGCCCAAATGGGGTATTTTTTCAAATCTAGGCGCAGGTTAAAATGATAGAGTCTCTGTTTTTTTTTTTTTTGGAAGGTTCATGGTAAACACTAGAAAATGAAAATGTACCTGGGTACCGCATGCAGCGTCAAAGCATTTTCTTCTTGAAGCCTGCACTGTGTTCAGTTGGACCAGGTGTCAAGATTCATAGTGAATAAAGTCTTCAATTTTGGTGTGTTTCTCAAACAAAGCATATCATAATCGTATCGCTTAAGAAGATGTGGAATATACCAAACAAATTGGATAGATTACTTTTATGCTACCTCTATGTGATTTTTGGAGTTTGATCCACATTGACTTGCATTGTATGCCGAAATAAAACCTCATGCATTCTACAAAATATCTTTGTTTGTGTTCTGCAGAGGATAAAAAGTCATACATGTAAGGAATGGCATGAGGGTGAGTAAATGAGATTTTTCATTTTGGGGTGAACTATCCCTTTAAAGGCTCTAATTAGGTCTATAGTGAATATTGTCTACAGTAGTAGCACTGTGTCTCTTTATGTCTCAGTGAAAACTTTTAAACTGTAACATCTGGAGAGTGATGAAGTGTCTGCCTGGAATCCCCGGTGGAAATTCTGTCCCCGCTAAGCCTTGGAAAACATTTCTGAACCACAATACCATGCGAACTGTTCCCTTGTTACACCTCTGATTTGAGTTTAGTGATTTCTTATAAAAAGTAAGCAAAGGTCTTGTGGAATCTGTTGTGTTGTGATGAGAATAATCTTCAGCTGAGCAGTGTTTTGAATCAAAACTGCCATGACTCGACTTCATTTGTGCAATTTAGGGAATAACCCATTACTCATTCAGGCTGAAGAACAATATTCATAAGATGAGAGTTATAAATCTTTCTTCCTACAATGTGAATTAGCAAAGTCTCATATTTCTAAATTAGTGAGTGTGTTTGTGTTTGTGTATTTTAGGTAGTCTGTCTAGACAAATCTGATTATATTTCCCAGTTAAGTGACAGTATCACTCACACTGTTCTTTTTACACACTCTTAACACATACCCTGCCTGCATCATAAAGGAGGGTTTACCCTAACAGTTTGTGAGGGAACTGTAAGGGCTTTGTGAAATTGTCATAGGCTATGTTCGGAATGGCATACTCGCATACTATTTTTATTATTTCTGCAGTATGTACAGTATCATACGGTATAACTCTTCACAGTATGCACATATTCTGTATGCACAGAATATCTGGATGACCTACTATATTTGCCAAAATTATCTGTATAGAGTAGAGCACACTAAACAGAATACGGTTTTCCACAATGCAGTGAGCTCAACTTGACCTTCCTTAAATTTCCAGTGTGTCAAATGAACCAGAAATATAAGCCGTGAGGTAACACTTTACAATAAGCTTGTAATTGTTAACATCAGTTAACGCAGTAGTTAACATGAATTAACAATGAACAATACTTTTACAGCATTTTTACCTATGCTAATTTTATATTAAAAGTTTTATGTGTTAACATTAATAAATGCATTATGAATGAACATGAGCAATGAACATTAATGAAGATTAATAAATGCTGTTCATATGTAGTTCATGATAACTAATGCATTAACTAATGTTATTGAACAGAATCTTATCGTAATTTTTAACTTCTACTGTACATCTCTACATCTGACTCATTATTTGTTTGGAATGCCAAAAGTTTTGACATTTGTACACAAAATTGGAATAAAAATTCAATTGTCTTTATTTTTCAACAAAATTTATGAAAACAATGAAATCCAAGAGAATATAACTGCACACCACTCGCTCAATTTAATAATGAGGTCATGTGACAGCTTTGTTAAATACTAGTTTGAGACATTTTCATAACACACTCTGTTTCACCTACAATTTTTGATTTCTTTTTAATTAGGCAATATACAGTAGACAAAGAAATGTCAAGGTTGAATTAAATTAAATTATAAAGCTGTAATAATTAAAAAACATAAATGTAAAAAAGTTTATTAAAATGTAATCATTTTTTCTTTCAAAAAATACATATATTTTAAAATTAAAAATTCTGAAAATGTTTAAAAATGTCAACATTACTTAATATTACAAAATATAATATAACATTACAAGGAGGGAACTTCAAGACCCCATTTACACCTGGTATTCCGATGCATCTTGAGTGATCTGATCACATGTGGTCAGGTGAGACACATCACTGTTTACACCTGGTCCCATAAATGCATCTCCTATGACCTCTTGTGTTCGGATTTGGAGGGCAGAGTCTCTGTTTCATGACGACATACATCAATCACTCTGTCAGCTTGTTATTGCGCTGTTTCTACCAGATGCGGATGAAATTTCATCTAAACACAAACGCAACATGTCATGCAGAATTATCCGTTATTTTAGTGGATTACCTGTATTAAAGGAGCATCAGGTGTTCATGCTTCTCATCTGTGTTGATATCAAACACACTGAAGAAGATCTGTGAAGCTCTTGTGATTGTGTATGTAACCGCTTTTTTAACATTTCCGATCGGACAGTTATTTATTTTTAAAGCCGCTCATAAACTGCAAAGTTTAAACACTTGTTTTAGCACAGCGGTTGATTGACAGGTGAAGGGCAGTGCTTCACTGCTGCCAGGACACATACAGGACGGATTACTGTTTACACCTCAAATGTGATGAGGTAACGTGTTTTTGACCACATTCGTGTGTGGTTTTTGTGATCTGATCACAAAATGTTTAGACCTGTATTTAGAACTGAGTCCGCTGACCACTTGTGCTCAGATCACCTGAAATGCATCTTAATGCCAGGTGGAAGGGAGGTCCAAGTAAATTATTTAGGTCATCAGCGTTCAGCTGATCAAAATGTTTTGAACTCCTGTCCTAATGTATTTTTCCTTTTACGCATGAATTACTGCAAATTAACCACAATATTGTGCCTGACTGTTTGTTTTTTTGTTTTGTTTTTTCTCTGATCTGTGCTATTCTCTGTGGGCTTTTCCTGAACAGAGCATCAGGTCGAATGAAGTCTGTGTCTCAAGGTTCAGGAGGTTATGACAGTGACAGTGTGGACCTCCATGCTCTGGAGGACTGCCCTGATGCTCAGTACTATCACGTCCAGTGCCGACTTGGGGAGGGAGATGGAGGGGGAGGTTACGAAAGGGCAGCTGTTTCCCAGAGCTGGGGCCTCCGCAAACAGGCCATCCAGAACTGGCAGCGCCGGCCATACCGGAACAGCATGGAGGGAGAGGAGGGAGATGTATCCGATGTGGGCTCCCGCACCACAGAGTCCGAGGCGGAGTTGTGGGAGCAAGACAGGAGAGCAGACTGCCAGCAACACAGGGGAAGCCGTGGAGGATACAGATTGGCTACAGGTGCATTGTTGACCTGCATGCATGGGCTTACTAGGGGCGGTGCTCTGGGGCAATTTATTTAGTAAAGCCCTAAATGTTATTTCTTTTAATCAGTTTGTCTGAACCACTATATTTTTATGCCCAGTATTTTTTGTCACTGTTAAAGGAATATTTCATACAAAAATGGCACAATTTCTACATTATTTACTCACCCTTATGTCACTCCAAACCTCCATGGAACACAAAAGGTGAATTTTTAAAATGATTTTACAGTTTATTTTCCATGATATAATGAAAGTGAATAGTGACTCCCTTTTAAAAAAAAACAAACAAAAAGCACAATAAAACCACAGTTAAAGTGATCTATATTACTCATGCACTATATTCTAAGCCTTCTGAAGCCATATGATCACTTTGTGTGATGAACAGTTAATGAAATGTAAGTCATCATTCACTTTCATTATATGGCAAGTACAGGGTAAAACATTTTTTTTAATTCTCCATTTGTACCATATAAAGGGTAGGTATGCGCCTATACACCCTATAAAGGGTAACTATGCCCCATAAAATATGTCCCTGAAATTTTGCCCCTTAATGGAAAAGTTCATTTCTGACATGCTACAGTGTTTTAAAATACATACAGAAATATGAATATGTACTTCAGACCTTTGGTGTTTGAACCTGATAAGGTGAGTGGGACACCTTTTTAGTTTTAGCTCCAGAAAATTTGAAAGAATAATAAAAATGACACCAAACAAATATAAACCTTATTCACAGTAGCGCCATCTTTGATTTTTAATGCGAATGACAATGAGGCTGTGAGCGATAGACTTACCATCTCTTCAGTGGCACAGACAGTATAAAGCTGTAAAAAGCTCCTAGATCACATCTGATTTCATTCATGTTGTCTGGAGTTTTTTTGTCTACTGAATGTTCTTGAGAAGATGTTTTTTTCAATGTTTTGTCCGCGAAAGAATGCAAAACCCCTTTAAACTGCATTACAGCCCATTGAAGAGACTGTACGTCTATCCATCACAGCCTCGTTATCATTCCCATCAAAAATCAAAGATGCCGCTGCTGTGAATAAGGTCTATTGCCCTGTTGCAGTATGTAACATTGTGATATGAAAGTGTTGTCAACAGTTTATCTTCCATTTTGTCAGGCCTGGGGCCATAGTACCTATTGTGCTCACTCTCTAAGCCATGACTGTACAGTCAGGTCAGAGGACCAGAGAATTTACCCTGGTACAGGGTATCAGGTAAATTAAGTCAGAATGAACGTAACTGCTGTTGGAAACACAGGGCTGAGAGCAGTGAGCGCATGTGTCACAAAGCCATGAGTAATGATCAGGGTTTTCCACCTACGGACTCAAGGTCATTGTGGGCAGAAGGCAGAATGAGTAACCAATAGTCTACTATACAACAGCATAAATAACTACACACCATGTCATGGTCACAAAGAATGAGACCTAAGGCCATGATGTATGTTTCTCTATGTATATGTGCTTTAAAGTTTTATTGACTAAGGCTAATGTGTGCTGTTTTGAGATTGCCACCTTTCCCTCCTCCCCTGTCAGATTGTATGCCAGAAAATTTAATTATTAACCTGAGCAGGAGTTTCGGCCTCAGACAACACGCCCACCCACTGTCCATTTACTGACTGTCTGATGCATATTACATACAAAAAAGCACTTGTGAAAATTGTATGCTCCAATCAGAATTTCCGAATTAATATGTATCTTTCAGAAAACAAGAGGCATTGAATTTATGGGAGATTCTCATAGATTAGTGAAATGACTACATGCTACCACCCCTCAGCATTCAGCTTCTTGCATGTTATTCAGCAGCATTTGAAAAAACAACAACAAAAGAACAAACAAATGTGTGATCTCCATGATCTCATGCATAGCATGTATGACTGAAGAGACATGAGTCTGTCAAACTAGAGTCGTGAGATATAAATGGCCTGCTGATTATATGATTTGGAGGATGTACAGCACCTGTGGGAGGCAGTGAGAACACCAAATAGTGCCTTATAACTGTCCTCCTTGTGGAGCTCTGGCACCACCATATGGACATGTTTAGTAATGCAGCATGGAGGCAAATAATTGTCATTTATTGTACATCATCGTAAATGAGAGGTTTGATTTTCCTCCTATTTTTAAGAGTTTTAAGCAATCATGTGCATTCAAATAGAATTAATTGCCATTTTCTTTGCATGAAAGGTAATGTTTTATATATAAATAATTTATTTATGTGATAATAAAGCACATATAATGTATTGCATTTGACATGACATGATACATCTTGAGTACTAAATAGCAATAAGAACACAGAACCAAAGAAGTATAATACTAAATTTAAGGCAACTAATGAGACAAGCCAAGCGTAAATAAGGAATTCAGAACTAAAGCAACTGTAATGTTGTTTATTAAAATGTAAATATGATATTTAAGTATAAATGAGGATAAAGTCATGTTGTTTTTTTCTTTAAAAAGAAACAGTTTAACCTTTCATCTTAAAGGGATAGTTCACTCAAAAATTTAATTCTGTCCTCATTTACTAGCCTTCATGAAAAACAAAAAAATTGTGAGCCTGTCATGCTCCAAAAAGGTCAAAAAGTACCAAATAATTAATCTATACCAGTTGAGCGCAATATGCAAAGGCTGAAATTCTAAGTCATAATTCACTGAAAATCTTTTCAGGTTTGGGTGAACTATCCCTTTAAGTTTGCTGCATCTTCTTTGTTTACCTCTCGCTCTCTCTTAATCTTTATTGTCCTCTCTCTCTCTCTCTCTCTCTCTCTCTCTCTCTCTCTCTGTCCTCTGGTTGTTCTGAAGGGGGATACAAGCCTTGCCGCCATGAGAAAAGTCCCTCTAAAGTCAATGAGGTGATCAGTCCTGAGGTGCTAAAGATGCGTGCCGCTCTGTTCTGCATCTTCACCTACCTGGACACTAAGACACTCCTGTGGGCAGCCGAGGTGTGCCGGGATTGGAAATTTGTGGCCCGTCATCCAGCAGTGTGGACCAGATTGTTGCTTGAGAATGCTCGCATCTCTTCAAAGGTTTTTTTTTTTAACACCCTTTACATTTACAGTCTGACAGTAGTACTCCTGTTATCAGTTCACTAATTGAGCTCTACATGGACCGCCCACTTTTTAAAGGAGCCCTGGTTCAGGAAGTATTTTCCTGTTAGTTTTCTCCAGAAGCATTTCAGAAAATTCTTCATTAAAGAGTTCTAAACCTTTGAACCAAACCAAATAGCTCAGAGATAAATCACAACATACAACGTTTGAAAGAAAGCAAAATTATGTGGGACTGGATGAAGTCTTCATCCCATAAAACGGGCCTGAGAACCCCCAGGGGGCCACAAGGTGGTGCTAGGTGGCCCGCTGAAATTATGGATAACAGGTGTAAAAAAAAAAAAAAATTTCTTCAGGTTTATACATTTAACATATTACTCTTATTGTGGGCAGAAAAAAATATGCTGTCAACTTAACACAAAGTAAATATTTCCATTTAATATTGTAATATTTTTTTTTTTCTTTGTACAATGTCAATATAAAAGCCATTTAATTCTGTATGCAACATGTTGTCTTTATATCACACTTACTATTTTTCATGACACACAATATAAATAAGTCTTTATACATGAAAGAAATATGGCTGCCTTCCTATATTCCTATATTTTAGGAAGGGGTCCCTTACAAAGGAGCCGTAATATTTAGGGGTATCAAAAGGGGCATCAAAACGTTTAAAAACCCTGCCATAATGCATTGTGAATTATGAAAATGAATCTGTCTGGATTTTGGATAATTCACCCAAAAATGAAAATTCTCTCATCATTAACTCACTTTCATGCCATCCCAGATGTGTATGACATTTTTCTTCTGCAGAACACAAACAAAGATTTTTAAAAGAATATTTCAGCTCTGTAGGTTCATACAGTGCAAGTGAAACTTTGAAGCTCCAAAAATCATGTAAAGACAGCATAAAATTAATCCATATGACTGCAGTGGTTAAATCTATGTCTTCAGAAGTGATATGATTGGTGTGGGTGAGAAACAGATCAAAATGTAACTGCTTTTTTTTACTTTAAATCTCCACTTTCACATTCTGAAAGTGAAAGTGAAAGTGGAGATTTATAGTAAAAAATAGCATTGAAATGTTGATCTGTTTCTCACCAAAAGTGATTGCATTGCTTCAGAAGACAACGATTTAACCACTGGAGTCATATGGATTACTTTTATCTGGCCTTTATGTGATATTTGGAGCTTCAAATCATTCACTTGCATTGTATGGACCTACAGAGCTGAAATATTCTACTAAAAATCTTCTATTGTGTTCTTCAGAGGAAAGAAAGTCATACACATCCAGGATGGCATGAGGGTGAGTTAATTTTCATTTTTGGGTGAACTGTCCCTTTAATGTAGTATACTGTATTCTTATCAGAAAATACTATTACTGTAGTTTAAACTGTAACACTACAGCATCCCGTATTTACTTTTATTTTGGATCCCCATTTCCATGGTAACAGCACCTCTTATTGTTAAATCCCTCTTTAGATTTACCACAAATGTGTGCCATCCTTTTAATTTGTCAAACAGCTCACACAGATTGTAATTCTGTTTGGTCTTATGGAAATTACACACTGCACCTTTAACAACCTTGGATGATGGGTTAAGTCTAAAGAGGTTGTTATTGCTATAAATAATTTTCTCTATGGTGATTTTGAATGGGATTTTTACTTCCAGAACCCTGCTGATGCAATCTATTTGCAAAGCTGTTGTAGGATTTATCCATGTGTAGACAATTAAACTCTCCAATCTAGAAAATGCACAACATTTTTAACAGATCTAGATAAGATGTATAACAGTGTAGCATGAACTGTCTGCTGTCCACACACATTGGGGTCCAAAAGTGACGTGTTTTACTTTAAAAGTAATATAAGCACACAAAATGCTGTTTGCAAAAAGGGGACATAAAAAGGCAAAATAGAAGCATCTTCACAGCTGAAAGTCCTGAAAAAGGCTGCACTCTCTAATTTTGTTTCTCGTTGTGTTTGTTTAGTTATTGTGCACTCTGTCTCAGTGGTGCACACAGACTCATTCCCTCATCCTGCAGAACCTTAAACCCAGACAGAGGGGCAAAAAAGAAACAAAGGAGGAATATCTAAAGAGCACACGGTAACACTAGTCTCCCACTGCACCTGCTGTTTACTGTACCACATTGACCCTGTTGTTTGTGCGGCTCCTGCCTTCCCACAGCTCCACACACCTCCTCCTCTTCTCTCCACTATTTTATTACTTTCTGCACTCTGTCCTGATGTTCTCATCACTCTTTCACACCAAACAGATACACACTCACTTGCTCACACAATCTGACACTTGTGAAGTGCTTGTTTAGGGTTCTAGCATTAGGAAAAAGGATCTGAAAAAGCAGCCTGTTAATTGCTCTGCTAAATCACCTCTTCCAGAGTGCCAGTCTAAATCTAGGGCTATCTATCAAAAACCTCACAAGAATTTAAGATCTGATTCTTAAATACAGTACATTAAGGCTATACATTAGATCATTTCCCTGAGAATCGAACCCATGATCTACTAGCTGAGCTATAGGAACTAATGCATGGGTTTTGCCAAACATTATTACATACTTTTGTCTTCAGCACCCTGGTACAGATCTATCGCAAATGGATCTACAAAATGCGTTACATTTTCAAAACATTTTCAAGCCAAAAAAAAAAAAAAAAAGAATAGAATGGAATGTATTCTAATATATTTTGATGCTTTATTTTTCAACGCACAGCTTACTTAATTTCAGTAGTACACCCAAATGACAATAGCTACATCATACTGTTCATGTTACACTTGCTATAGTTTACTTCCACATTGCTTCTTCATCAAATAGCAATGTCAAATGTAAATCAAGTCGATCACTGAAACATCAGCGCCACATTGAGTAAGAAATATCTTGTATAATATGCACCTGTATGTGTACATGCATATGGAATAATAATTCACCACTGTCAAGTATTTATTTATTTATTGCAGTTTTGACTTTTTTTTTTACACCATTCAGAAGAGAAAGGTTGAGGAATATTAAAGAGGTATGGTTATAACTCCAAAAAAAATGGATGAGGTCCCGGGTCACTAAAGACCAGATTTTTCTTTAAAGGGTTAATGCATATTCCTTATGGTACTCGGTTGATAAGTACATGTAATTCCAAATTTAAAGAATGTCTTCATCAAAAATTATTTGTAAAATATTCTTTATGATCTTTGGTCCACAAATTAATTTTCTAAATACTATATTGCACATTTTAGGTATTAATTATTTCTATTTTTGATATATTTAGGATTGTATTGTATTATATATCTTTCTGTCTATCTATCTATCTATCTATCTATCTAATCTCTGTTTCTTTCTTTCTATCCATCATCTATCTCTCTCTCTCTCTCTCTTTCTTTCTTTAATCTAGTGGGTGTCTGGAGGAAGGTCTAGAGGCCTTGCTGAAAGCCACTGGCAGTAATCTGCTCATCCTGAAAGTGTCTCATTGTCCTAATCTATTGACTGATCGCTCTCTGTGGCTGGCGAGCTGTTTTTGCCGGGCACTGCAGGCTGTCACATACAGGTTGGTCCTCAAGATGGCACTATTTAGTTTTATATATAATTGGCATAATTTAACTTTATTCAGGGAATAAAGTCACCAAGATGAGTTTTCTCATGTAAGATACTCACTTGTGAATCTTTAACTGTGTGTTTAGGGAATTCATGCATAATAAGATTTCATTATCTGCCTGGGCAGTATAAGTCAAATAGCCATTTCAATTAACATGTGTGGTCACTCTGCAGGGTTTGCAAATGCAGAAAAAAAAGAAGAAAAAAAGATTTGTTCTGCAAGTTTGTCTCATGTTTTATGTTTCTTAGGAGTGCAACAGATCCTGTGGGACAGGAGGTTATCTGGGCATTGGGAGCAGGTTGCCGAGACATCATCTCACTACAGGTGGCGCCGTTGCATCCATGGTAAGACAGAAATATGCAGTAATTGGTTAAAAAAAAATGACAGCTGTTTTTGCTAAAGTGGATGCTTTTATATGGCTTTATTAAATAAATTTAAATGCATTAATATATAAATCAATTGAATTACAGTTTTTCTGAATTGCTAAAACACTAAACCCCATTCTCTGAACCAAATGCTCAGTGACCTACACCCATTTGTCGAATCAATTACTCTTTTGGCAAAACATTAAACAAGTTCAGGTAGTTAGACACCATTTGCAAATCTCATCCACTCTTTTTGCAAAACTCTAAATACATTCTCACTCACTAAAACACATTTCACACTGTGATGCACATGTGTTGCAAAACGGTTTTTCAGTTACACAACATTTTTGAGTGTACAGTAATGTGCTTTTCATTTAGAGTTTTCTTTGTTCATTGGGGTTTTGCAGATGAGCTACTGTATTTTTACAGTATGCAAGTGTTGAATATACAGACATTCAATACTGTATTACTTGCAGTACTTACAGTACACAATATATTCACTGTACTATACTTTTTTACGTAACTGCAAAATGCATTTACTATATACAATATGTAAAAAAATAAAACTGTAACTACATGCCCTGGACGCTGTGTTCTCCATTTTTTTTATATGTAGTGTTTAATGAATGCTCTGTAGTGTTTATATATTGTCTGGCTGTGTGTATGATCTGAAAGCATTGTTTGATTTTGAGCACAGATGAAATGGTTTTGAGGCGATTGTTTGATTTTGCCAGAAGTGTCAGGAGTTTTCTGAATATAGTTGAAAGATTTGGTTTTGTGTATAAAGTTGTGAGAAAGTGGGTGAAGGTTTCAAGAAATGTTTTTTAGCAATTGTGAAAAACAGTAATACAAATGTAACTATTATATGTATTTTATTTACAGTATTAAATCCATTTAAATGTTTTTTTTTTTTTTTTTTTTTTTTTTTTTTTGCATTTTAAACGTTTGAATCAACTAACATGCATTTTCTAACATTCTAAATCCACTAAAATAACATTTGAAACATAACTGGTTTTAAAAGGCTTGTTTACTAAAATATTAAATCCATTGAAATTTGGCATTTTGTCGTTATTTTGAGAAATAATGTAATCAGTTTTTTCTCTAATGATTTTTCTGCAGTCAGCAGCCAGCGCGCTTCAGTAACAGGTGCCTGCAGACCATTGGCAGATGCTGGCCACACCTCCGAGCTTTGGGTGTGGGCGGGGCTGGCTGTGGCATACAGGGATTGGCCTCTTTGGGTGAGTGAGAGTAAAAAAAGTGTCTGACCTTCAGTTTATAACAAATTAGTCAGAAAAGATGCATAACAACCCAGTTATATATATATATATTTTTAAGATGGCGCATAAATTGTGCTAACAATGAAAAAAAGAGGGTCAGGTTGGAGACTTGGCCTAGCGGGAGGTGTGAACTTCTAAATGTTGTGCAGTGTTAGCAACCCAAGATTGTATCCAAATAGGGTTGTTTATTCAGGGTTCCCACAGACATGGAAAACATGAATTGTCAGAGAATTTTATAACTGTAAATGTCAAGCCTAGAAAAGTACTCATAATTCACATTACACACTAGGACACAGAGACACCGGAAATAACACTTTTAACATGCTTCTGTGATCAAACTGGAGACACATTTTTATGGTACATGACTTAATGAAAATATACATGTTTTGAATGAAGAAGGGCAATTTTCTGCTCTGCTTTCTGTTATTCATTTTACCCACTTTACTGTGCCATCTACATTTAGATATAATGGTTTTGACCTTTCTAAATCACAAGATGTTATTATGTCTGTTGCTGCTGTTAAGTTAAAATCCACTCAGCCTTAAATAGACCACTCAGAAGACTGAATCAGGAATACATACAGATTATTATTGCCGAAAAAATTTTGTTTTTTCTCATGTGATGAAATTTTTGTGTGTAGTAGCACCGAGTCTTATTTTTATGTTTAAGTGCCAGTGGTATTTCAAGAAGTTTTATTTTTGTAATGCCATTCCAGTTCTTTACTTTCCTCAGTATCTCACATTTTATTTAAAATGTTTATTTAAAATAATTTATTTAATTAGGATAGAATATCCTAGTGTCATACAGCACATTATTCGACTAAAAATATTAGCAGCATTACTAATGCAGCCTCCAACCAGTGCAGCAATAGACTGGCAATAGGCTTTATATGTAGTCATTGCCGATAAAGAAACACTATAATGACCCTCTTTGTGTGTATATCTCGCAGCAAGGAACTGCATGAGGCTGCAGGTGCTGGAACTGGACCATGTCAGTGAGATAAATCAGGAAGTAGCTGCTGAGATGTGCAGAGAAGGTCTGAAGGGTCTGGAGATGCTGGTGCTCACCTCCACTCCTGTAACTCCTAAAGCCCTGCTCCACTTTAACAGTGAGTGCACACTTTCTGTAGAATGCTGAACATTATTTTGTATTGTACTGATGCATTATGTTTTATTAGTGCTTAAGAATAAAATCTCTAAGTACCAACCAAATAGAAACCTGGTTTCAAGAGCAGATCTGCGTAATAAAAAATAAAAAATAAAAAAATTACTCAAACATTATTACATTTGATGATTTGCATCAATTTAATAATGTAATAATAATGTGTACATATTTTTCATTTAGAAACTAATGAATGTTTTTGAACCACTTATGCTGATTATTCATTACTGCAAATAATTTTTAGTGGTATTTCATGGCCTGAAAAGTTTTTCTTTTTTTTTCTTTTTCTTTTTTTTAAGTGTAGGGGGGAAAAAAGTTAAGAAGAATCCCTCCTGAGCTTAAAGGAAAAGTTCATCCGAAAAATGCAAATTCTCTCATCATTAACTCACCCTTATGCCATCCCAGATGTGTATGACTTTCTTTCTTCTGCAGAACACAAACAAAGATTTTTAGAATAATAGCTCAGTTCTATAGGTCCTTACAATGCAAGTGAATAGTGACCAGACCTTTGAGGCATCAAAAACCACATAAAGGCAGCATAAAAGTAATCCATAAAACTCCAGTGGTTAAATCTATGTCTTCAGAATCTGTACAGGTGTGTGTGAGAAACAGATCAATATTTAAGTTCTTTTTACCATAAATTTCCACATTCACTTTCACTTTTTAAAATGTGAAAGAATATGACAGTAGAGATTGATAGTAAAAAAGGACTTAAATATTGATCTGTTTCTCACTTACACCTATCATGTCACTTCAGAAGACATGGATTTAAACACTGGAGTCAAATGGATTACTTTTATGCTGCCTTTATGTGATTTTTGGAGCTTCACATTTCTGGTCACCATTCACTTGAGATATTCTTCTAAAAATCTTCGTTTATGTTCTGCAGAAAAAAAGAAAGTCATACACATCTGGGATGGCATTAGGGTGAGTAAGTGAAGAGAGGATTTTCATTTTTGGGTGAGCTATGCCTTTAAGTTTAAATTAAACTTGTATTAATCAGCTGGTGTAGAGAAAGTTTTTGTTCAAGTAAAATTTTGTTATCTGAGCAGACAATCGTCTCACTAGAATATTCCTACACAATTTGTCTTGTAAAACATCTGGCTGTACACTGAAACAAAACTCTTTATAATTTGAAACTTGAACTTTTTGTACAAGTGATATTCTTGTACAAAATGAAATCTAACAGTCTAATTTTCTAAACTTGACATTTCTTCAGTTTGCCTTATCAAACAGATAGCTCTGACTTGAAATTCTAAACACACACCTATGATATGATGTTGTTCTGATTATTATTATTATTATTATTATATACATTTAACTGTTTATTTAACATTGGATTATTTTATCATATTGCTTCTCTTTTAAGTGAAAAAGTTGCATATAGAACCCATATAGGGCTTCCAAATATGGAATCATAATATTTAGTTTTTGTTTAATTTCTAATTGATTTTTTTGTTTTATTTTATGTGAATTAAATAGTGCATATAGAAAGTGTATCACTAGAGGAAATCAAAATAACCATAAGGAAACCAACCTAGTCTCATTGAATTAATCTTACTATTACAAAAATTTTGCAAAACGAGTTTTATATGCCGCTTCCTACATTTTGCTGCAGTCTCCTGGTGAAATTGGCACTAGAGGTACTACAACAACTGTGCATTTTATTAACTTTGATACAAATCTCGTGTACTATGGCTGTTTATGACTTTATAAACACGTATTTTTCGCTCCATAACTTACACCCTGCTATGTTATTAAAACAAAGGACTTTTACTCTAACGCTTCATTTGAAAAACAATACATTTTAATGCTTGCACTACAGACCCACCAACATTTACACACTTATTCCAATGTGATTAATGTCCACGGTAGCTCTCCTGAAGAGTGTTGGACTTTGGACCACGCCTCGAGCCCTGCCAAGGACACGTAAATTGAAAGTGCCATAGAAGCGACACAAAATAATGTGGTTTCTTTAGGAATTGTGTTTTTCATGTCAAACTTGCTTTTAAAACACTATTGGTTAGGTTTAGGTGTTGATTTAGGGTAAAGATGTCTGTTTTGTTCACCTCTCAATTATCTTTTTGAACACTATTGGTTAGGTTTAGGTTAATGTTTTAGGTTAGGGAGGTACATTTTACTCATTAAAACATCCAACTAATATTCACCTTAAAACCCTTGTATGATTACAACATCATTCCACTCAATTATGGCGCCCCCTGCAGGACATGTCACTGGCAAACTGCAGCCAAACGTGTAATGAAACACCTAATTTTGGTTTGCAAAAATGTTGTCATTGTCATGGAAATTTCATGAGATCAGGATGGGCAAAACACTTTAAAGTACTATTTCAGGTTGTGCCTAAGAACACCTCTTACCTGTGGCAAATGGATTATATAAAAACATTTCAGACAGCTGTATTTTCCTAGAGATTTAAGATTCCTCCTTGGGACCTGGTAATACCTTTAGATTTAGGCTTTGCATGGCACAAAATACTCCCACACCTCCTGTGAAATAAACTCTCTTCCCTCAATAACTCACTCACTCAACCACTCTTCTCTCTTTACAGGTGTGTGTCGTAACCTAAAGTCTATTGTGGTGCAGATTGGTGTAGAAGATTACTTTGAAGACCCCAACAGTCCTGAGGCCAGAAAACTCTTTGACGAAATGGTGAACAAGCTGCAGGTATGGAATCATCTGTTTTCAGATCTTTTAGACTGGAACATTTCATGATAAGGTACTGTAGGGCAACAAAAATATGACCTCTGATTATTCACTGCCAGACTAAAATTACCAGCGAAAGCTGTTCTGCAGTAATTTCATCTTAGGCCATTGGGGTTTCCTGTGTCTGAAACTCAATCATCAAAGATGAGTAAGTGAAATCAGAAGAGCTCCCTCGCAGCTGCCGTGTCGAAGAACAATGAGTCAAATGATAGTGATTCATCTCATGCGTTTGCTTGCTTTGAGGGCACAGGAAGTTGCCTCTTCTCTGTTTCTAGATAAACTGTGAGAGGAAGTGTGGCAAGTGGAAGTGGGGTTACACCCGCCTACATTAAAACTCCAGTTAATGTAACTTCTAGGATGCAGGCTTGCTGTCTTACACAAGCGGTGCTGAAATAGGTTGCCGTAGATGACAGAGTGCATTGCTCATCGTATGTCATTTTTAAAAGAGGCTCAAAAATATTTTGTACTTGTTCAGGAACTGCCCACTGTGGATTTCTACCTCAATGCTGAAGCAAATTTAAGTGTCCATAACTATAAGCAGATCAGTATAATCTTGGTGATTTGGCTCCTTCTTGTGGCTCTATTGATGAACATTTCTTCATTTTCTAACTTTAAAAAAAAGCTAAATGTTTCACATTGGATCATTTTGGTACTTGCCATTATTTAAACTAACATTTATGCATTAGTATAAATTTTATCACGTGGGAATTGAACCCACGTCCTTGAATTTGCTAGCACCATGCTCTATTATCTGAACTACAGGAACTCCCTAAATTTTAAGCTTTCGAATGGTATTTCATATGAGTGTATCTGTGACAACTAAGCAATCAAAGGATTTGTTCACCCAGAAACTTTCTCATGATTTACTCACCTTTAAGCCATCCCAGATGTATATGTCTTTCTTCAGCAGAAACCGAAAAGATGATTTTTATAAGCACATTTCAGCTCGTGTCCATTCAATGCAACTGAATGGGTGCCATCAGGCTGCTGGCTATTTAATGGTACAAACGTTATATTTAGGCAGCATAAAAGTAATCCATATGACTCCATTCGATGTCTTCTGAAGCAAATCAATAGGTTTGTGTAAGAAATAAATCAATAACTAAAACGTTTTTAACTTTAAATCGTTACTTCCTGCCAGCGCTGTTTGAACTGACCTAACTCTCACATGATGTTTGTTCCTCTGTTGTAAACAAAGCACACACTTCTGTCTTCTCGCATGAACGAGCCATCACGCTTACGTCACGCGACAGCTCTGTGATGAGTCCACTGCTAGCAGGAATTATCGATTTGTATTATACAGTATATATATATATATGATAGATAGATAGATAGATAGATAGATAGATAGATAGATAGATATAGATAGATATATACTGTATGTATAATTTAGTGCTGTCAGTCGATTAAAATTGTTAATCGCGATTAATCGCAGATTTTGAAAGTGCTGAAATTTGACTATATATACTTCTTTTCCTGCCAAAATGCATTTATTTCTATGTTAGGAAAGAAAAGAAAACAATATGTAAAAATATAATGCTTTATTAACATTTTCCAAACAAAGCCTTCCATAGTGTAAAGATAGAAATGCACTAAAATATCACAAATTCATTAAAAGTATCATTAAACTTTTCCCAAAGTCTAATTGGGAGGTTGACTTATTGAAAGAACTAGTCTCCCCATAGGTTGCATTTTCATTGCTATGGGCATTAAATCTCTTAAATTCTCATATTCCATAACATTAATCTGCCAGTAGACTGTGGCTTTCCGCTTTCCTACAGCAATCCTCAAGACGCGTTCATGATTCACATCAGGGCGTCAACGCCAGTGTCCATCACTGCTTTGAACTCCACATGAAAAGCGCTTGTAAACAAAATCATCTCATTCAGAGTTTTGGTGATAGTTAAGACTTTATGTGCTTCTGTGATAATTAAAATGTGACTTACATAGGCTGAAAAATACTTGATTTCTATCACAAGTCTCTTTTGGATTTGCTTTGTACATTAAATAGCGTTAAGAGCTCCTTTCCCTATCATTTGATTACTGACACGAAGTGCTATGTGTGTTTGTGGTGTGTGCATCAGTATACTGACTGTAGCTTTAACACCTTTAATGTCTTTGGTGGAAAGGCTTCTATAAGACCACTCTAATACTTGTACATTTATACTCATGTCTTTTTGCTGTCTCCTCTCAGGCATTAAAGAAGAGGCCTGGTTTCTCCAAAATACTCCATGTGAAGGCTGATGGCTTGTGCTAATGCTGTTCTACTGCTGCCAGAGCCACATGAAGGTTCACAGAATATTTCAACCTGATCGAGTCATTCTGTCCTCAATGAAACAAGGAAGAATCAAACACTTCAGTTTGAACTCTAAAAACCAGTCTACCATATCAAGACGGGAGCACATCTGTTAGCGCTTTGACATTACCAAATACAGGAGTCTATAAAGACAGCTTCAACACACTCTACAAGAAGGCATGATCACTTGCCTTGAATGCTGTTCCAGTTAAACAAACACTCCGAAATACAATCAGACCCATTTCAAAACACTATACAGAGGCTTATTCCCCTACTTGCCAAATTTTAATTAGATCCCAGAGATAATGTCTCTCTTCATAGCACAGAATTGCAAGGTGGGAGCAGTCTTATATTCCAGATTGGTGGACAGGTTTGCCACCTGAAACATAAAATCAACATCCAAATCTAATTAGCACAATTTAAAATGCACATTTTAGGCAGGAGTAAGTTAATAGGATGTGTTCACAAATGTGGGAGTTTATATTTGTGTGGTCAACATGAGTATTTAGCAACACTTGCAAAGAGACAGATTAATACATTACTTGTCACTAATGAGCATTACACTTTAAACTGGATGCACCAGTCAGCCATATTACTAGGACAATTTCAACAAAACATAATCACCAGCTTCAGACATGGCTTACTGAGACCCTTATTTAGGGATGCCTTGTCTCCATAGAAACTCCTATTACTCGCAGAGATCATGTATGAGTTCATACAGAATGAAGAAGCCAGTAAACACAAGAACTTCTCCTCTGGCAAGCTGTTCTAACATCTGCTCCTCTGCCTCATTCATGCCAGACCTTAGAGTTGTTTAGTCATACTTCCGAGACCAGAGTAACTCTGGCCAAGAGTTGTGGCTCTGATGTTGTGGCTCTGTTGTTCTTCAATGAGGTTCCAGACAGATTTGCAATGCCTTGTCCATAATGTGCCATCCAACGTGCCATTCTACATGTTCTTGATTTTTCCCAATGTGCCATTAGCGAATTAGTGGAACAGCAGAGGTATTTACAGTATGTTATACCATACAAGGTGTGCACTTACCAAAAGGTATCATAAGGGAAAATTTGTGTTTTGAGGGAATGGTACAAATCCACATTCAGAAGTCATGGTGCTGTCATTTCAGTGTACTGTCACCTCAGATATATATGTCTCCGTCTCTGTATTACTGACCAGTCAAATCTTTGATGAACTCACATCTCTTGTTTTATATGGAACTCAGGCTGGTGCTACTTAGCAGATCAGTGATTACTACTGCATCCCCAAATTTGCTCCATCGATAGGATGCATTCAAAGGGGCCGTTCACACCGAGAGCAATTTTGCATCCATCTGTTTTTCAATTAGTTTTTGTATGTAAACATGTATGAGACAGGCTTCTTTGACTGTTGTGCACCTTCTCACTGTTTTTGCAACATTTTGCGTAGGAATGCCGCACTTTACCCTTTTTTTACACTATAAAAAGGTAAAAGAACATCAACTTTTAAAAACATGTCTTGAGACGCCTCCGTTCTTTTCTGTTCTAGCTAATGCGTTCGGTCTGAACGGCCCATAAGTGTTTTAAATGTAGACTGAGAAATGGTCAGTTCTGAACTTGAGTTCTGAATATAGACACTGCACTTACCAATAGGGATTTAGAGACATACTACATATGCATCTTTGAAGGAACAAACATATTTTCAGGTATTATATTGGGTTCATTTCAGACTCTGCAAGAACCTGATATCTCTGGGTTAGAGTTTGGCTTTGGTTTCTGTAAATAGACCTTAAGTTGTCTAAACTAGGAGAGAAGTTATAATAATATCCATAGTAGGTCTGTGTGGTCACGTCAAACTACAAAAATCAAAAGGTATAGAAATGATTCTGCACAGCTGAGATTTAATTCCTTTTCATAGGCTTGCTCTCTGTCAGCATTGTGAAGTTAAATAGTTAAATCTCTGTTGTTTTCAAAGGGAAAAGTTTAGCTATGAACCAATTTAGAATTCCAAAATTTAGGACCGATTCTGAGGGCTGATATTTGTTTTCTATGGATAACTGATATGATATTATACAGCCAGATATTATACATTTTCAATCTAGAAGTAAAATCATATATGAAAACTTTTGAATGTACCATAGAGAATATGGATAAGAGTCTAGTACTTTTGAACCCTGGCATTGACAAAAAAGTTCAGTTTGAAATGGAAAAAATGAAGTACTGATAGTATGCTTCCAATATTGGCCGATTCGGAAACACTTTAAAATAAGGTAATATTTTTTTTAACATTAGTTAACGCAATAGTTAAAATGAACTAACAATCAACATAGTGTACTTTTACAGCATTAATTAATCTTGGTTAATATTAATTGCTAAATTTCTTTTACAATAAAAGTATTTATTAACATTACCTAATGCATTGTGAGCTAACATGAACTAACAATGAACAATCGTATAGTAATAAATTAGCATTATCCGACATTATACATTTCTGTAAAATCATTATTAGTTATTAGTTAACTAACAACTTTAACTAATGTTAATGTGTAGAACCTTATTGTAAAGAGTTACCTCTGATTCAGACCAATACTTATAATAAAAAAAATATGAATATATGCTGATGCTGATATAGTCACCAATATTTCATGCATTAAAAAAAAAAAAAAAAAAAAAAGGTTTATAGGTATATATTTTGGTGTGTTTTTGAGTAAGTCAACTGATGTATTAGGTTTAGCTTTCACTGTGTATTATATTAAAGGGATAGTTCACCCAAACATGAAAATTCTCATGCCATCTCAGATGTGTGACTTTCTTTCTTCTGCTGAACACAAACAAAGATTTTTAGAAGAATATTTCAGCTCTGTAGGTCCTTTCAATGCAAATAAATGGTGGCCAGCGCTTTGAAGCTCCAAAAATCACATGAAGGCATCATAAAAGTAATCCATATGAGTGGATTAATCTATATCTTCTGAAGTGATGCAGTCACTTTGGGTGAGAAACAGATCAATATTTAAATCCTTTTTTTACTATAAATCTCCACTATCACTTTTACTTTCAGAATGTGAAAGTTAAAGTTAAGATTTATAGTAAAAAAGGACTTAAATATTGATCTGTTTCTCACCCACACCTATAATTTCACTTCTAAATATATATATTTAACCATAAAATATTACTTTCTTTTATGCTGCCTTTATATGCTTTTTGGAGCATGAAAGGTCTGGTCATTATTCACTTACATTGTTTGGACCTACAGAGCCGAAATATTCTTCTAAAAATCTACGTTTGTGTTCAGCAAAAGAAAGAAAGTCATAGACATCTGGGATGGCATGAGGTTGAGTAAAGGATGAGAAAATTTTCATTTTTGGGTGAACTATCCCTTTAATCCATGGTAGAGGTTTACTTTAACGTTAACGCACCTAAATATGTTTTGGCCAAGATTCAGTGATACAGAGATAATACAATATGCCATGTTGATGCAATAAGTCTGACGCAAGTAATGTTCTCTGCTTCTCTCTTTGCTCTCAGTGCTGTACAACTTACCCGTCAGGCATTGCTGCTCCCCTTGGCCTGCCTAAGAGCTTAAATAACACTTACTGTCCAAACTGTCTACTCTAAGTGCTTTAGTCAAGGCGAGCACTCCCATGGTGCAACGTTCTACTTCCTGTCTTAAAATACATTATGGGGCTTGAATTAACATGAGAGGAGTATTTACATTGCCTAGGATGAATGAGTTTCATTGACAATTATTATTTAAATTTTTTTTCTGGAAGTGGTTCCACAAACTTGGTGTTGTTTGCTGAAATTCACAACACAATGTGGAAATTCTGGCAATGTGGACCAGAATGGAACACGACATTAACTAAGACCATCACCAAGTGGAAAGTTGCAGAACTGGGGCGACCTATTCACAATACATCCTAATGAGTTTTTGAGTGTGCTGGCACTCTCGTCTTCTGAAGACTTTCTAAATCTGTATGTATACTGTATGTTGTTTCTATAGGAAAGGTGTAAATATTTGAAATGTAACATAAAGAAAGATATAATTGGTAGTGTTTTCAAGGGTACCAACTCTTCTTGAGATTTCTTGCGTGGTGCCCATATTGACTAGACATGACTTTCAAAGCTCAAAAGTACTGAATTTGTAGTATGCTGTGTATGATAGATGCTTTATATTGAATGTGTATCAGAGTCCTATAGAGATGGAAATAATTTAAAAAGAGAGAACAATTTATTTCAACTATTTATTTCTATAAAAAGAGATGTTTATGATGATGGCATGTTTGTGCTAAAGCATTATATATATACAGTATCATGTTGCCTTTTCAACTGTTCTGCTGTTGATGTTATTAGATTATTAGATCTAAGTGCTCTGGATTACTGCTTGCTGCCTTTCATTTTTAGTATGAGTAACCGTTGCACCATTATTATAATAAAAAGTAACTGCTAATGTTTAGTATTAAGCTGTGGATGTTATATTTTGTTTAATGTCAAGCCTTTCTAAAGAACTGGACATACGTTACGCACTTTTTTTATCAGAGCGCTCACAGTGCTCTGTGATGGTTAGTTTCGTCCAGTTGAATTCATTGAATTCATGTTCCTAAGCTTTCCTATATTGCAACAGAAGACTATCAGCTCTCAAAGACAAACATGCTCATCACGTGATCGTTCCGTTAATAAGTTTTGTGACTTTTTATGAAACCATTGAAGTGGTCATATTTGATGCATATAACCTGCAATATAAAATAAATAGTAATTTTAATATATTGTTATAATGCTTGGTCATGTAAACACATTATATCATGATTTTTATTTTTTTATTTTATTAATTTGTTCTGCTTTCATGAGGTGGTGTACTTGGTGATGTGCAAGATTAGTAATGTGTGAACTGTGCATTAGTGAACTGAAAGCACTTGCAATATGCCTGATTCAGCACATTTAGTCAAGAGATTCTGAACTTTGTGGATTTAAAGGGATATTTCACCCAAAAATGAAAAGTATCTCATCATTTACTCACCCTCATGCCATCCCAAATGTGTATGACTTTCTTTCTTCTGCTAAACACAAACAAAGATTTTTAGATGAATATCTCAGCTCTGTTTGCCAATCTTACAGTGGCTAAATCCATATAATCAGAAGCGATATGATAGTTGTGGGTAAGAAACAGATCACTTTTTTACTATAAATTATCCTCCCTGCCCAGTAGGTGACGATATACACAAAAAATATGAATCGCAAAAAACAAAAGAATGTGAAAGTGGAGATTTATAGTAAAAAGGGACTGAAATATTGATCTGTTTCTTACTCACACCTATCATATCGCTTCTGAAGACATGGAATTAACCACTGGAGTCTTATGGATTACTTTTATGCTGCCTTTATATGCTTTTTGGACCTTCAAAGTTCTGTCCACCATTCACTTGCATTGTATGGACCAACAGAGCTGAAATATTCTTCTAAAAATCTACGTTTGTGTTCAGCAGAAGAAAGAAAGTCATACACATCTGGGATGGCATGGGGGTGAATAAATGATGAGAGAATTTTCATTTTTGGGTGAACTATCCCTTTAAGGGAAAATAAAATGCTTTGAAAATTTAGTTTTTTTTATTACAGAAAACTAATTTGAAAGAAAAGGGATAAATCACAGTATGCTACTTTAGCAGGGAAGAACGGAAGCAATCAGAAAGACAAATATGACTTGTTTTTTGTTGTTTTTGAACCACTGAGCAGAACTTCTCAAAACAGGTATTGTGAGATTTCATGTGTAGCTGTAATTATAACCATCACGAATCAGTGAGCTATTTTTAAGAGTATGTCAAAAAGACATGGATCTATAAATTGATGATTTATTAGTATTAAATTATTATTGTCATTTGAATTTTTTTTTTTTTTTTTAAGTTTTATGGAATAGGCTGCAGTAAAATATG